>NW_022196905.1:195456626-195477853 GCF_008632895.1 Mastomys coucha
TTTAATTTCTTTCTTTATTTCTTCCTTGACCAAGTTATCATTGAGTAGAGTGTTGTTAAGCTTCCACGGGTATGTGGGCATTCTATTGTTTATGTTGTTAAGGAGAAGCCTTAATCCATGGTGATCTGATAGGATACAAGGAATTATTTCAATCTTCTTGTATCTGTTGAGGACTGATTTGTGACCAATTATATGGTCAATTTTGGAGAAGGTACCATGAGGTGCTGAGAAGAAGATATATCCTTTTGTTTTAGGATAAAATGTTTTATAGATATCTGTTAAATCCACCTGTTTCATAACTTCTGTTAGTCTCACTGTGTCCTGGTTTAGTTTCTCTTTCCACAATCTATCCATTGCAGAGAGTCGGATGTTGAAATCTCCCACTACTATTGTGTGCATGTAATATGTGCTTTGAGCTTTAGTAAAGTTTCTTTTATGAATGTAGATGCCCTTTGATTTGGAGCACAGAGGTTCAGAATTGAAAATTCATCTTGGTAGATCATACCTTTGATGAATAGGAAGTGTCCCTCCTTATCTTTTTTACCACTTTAGGGTGAAAGTCAATTTTATTCGATATTAGAATGGCTACTCCAGAATTTTTCTGGGGACCATTGGCTTGGAGAATTGTTTTCCACCTTTTTATTCTGAGGTAGTGTCTGTCTTTATCATTGAGGTAGGTTTCTTGTATGCAACAAAATGTTGGGTCCTGTTTATGTACCCAGTCTGATAGTCTATGTCTTTTTATTGGAGAATTGAGTCCATTGATATTAATAGATATTAAGGAAAAGTAATTGTTGCTTCCTGTTATTTTTGTTGTTAGAGCTGGAATTCCGTTCATGTGGCTATCTTCTTTTAGTTTTGTTGGAAGATTACACTTTTGCTTTTTCAGGGATGTAGTTCCTCTCCTTGTGTTGGAGTTTTCTATTTATTACCCTTTGAAGGGCTGGATTTGTGGAAATATATTGTGTGAATTTGATTTTGTCATGGAATATCTTGTTTTCTTGTTTTCTCCATCTATGGTGATTGAGAGTTTTGCTGGGTATAGTAGTCTGGGGTGACATTTGTATTCTCTTAGAGTCTGTATGACATCTGCCCAGGATCTTCTAGCTTTTATAGTTTCTGGTGAGAAATCTGGTGTAATTCTGATAGGCTTGCCTTTATATGTTACTTGACTTTTTCCCTTACTGCTCTTAGCATTCTTTCTTTGTATGTTCATTTGTTGTTTTGACTATTATGTGGTGGGAGGAATTTCTTTTCTGGTCCAGTCTTTTTGGGGTTCTATAGGCTTCTTGTATGTTCATGGGCCTCTCTTTCTTTATGTTAGGGAAATTTTCTTTTATAATTTTGTTGAAGATATTTCCTGGCCCTTTAAGTTGGAGGTCTTCACTCTCTTCTATACCTATTACCCTTAAGTTTGGTCTTCTCATTGTGTCCTGGATTTCCTGGGGGTTTTGGGTTAGGATCTTTTTGCATCTTGCATTTTCTTTGACTGTCGTGTCAATGTTTTCTATGGTATCTTCTGCCCCTGAGATTTTCTCTTCTATCTCTTGTATTCTGTTGGTGATGCTTGTATCTATGTTTCCTGACTTCTTTCCTAATATTTCTAACTCCAGAGTTGTTTCTCTTTGTGATTTCTTAATTGTTTCTATTTCCATTTTTAGGTCCTGGATGGTTTTGCTCAATTCCTTCACCTGTTTGTTTGTGTTTTCCTGTAATTACTTAAGGGATTTTTGTTTTTCCTCTTTAAGGGCTTGTACCTCTTTACCTGTGTTCTCCTGTATTTCTTTAAGGGAGTTATTCATGTCCTTCTTAAATTCTTCTAGCACCGTCGTGAGATATGATTTTAGATCCAAATCTTGCCTTCCCGTGTTTTGGGATATCCAGGACTTGCTTGTGGAGAGTATTAGGTTCTGATGAAGCCAAGTAGTCTTGGTTTCTCTTGGTAGGATTCTTGCATTTGCCTTTCGCCATTTGTTGATCTCTGGTGTTAGATGTTCTTGCTGCCTCTGACTAGAGCTTGTTCCTCCTGTGGGTCTGTAAACCTGTGTCAGTGCTTCTGGGAGATCAGCTCTCCTCTGGTAAATCCAGGGTGCAGATGTGTGTGTTCATGGGTTAAAGCACTCCCTGGAGGTAGGATCTCCACTTGCTGGGAAGGGGCAGAAAGGATTGCAGATCCACTACTGTCAAGGAGGCTGAGAGGATCCTGTCTCTCCATAGGGTTCCACTTCAACTTACAGAAAACAGTGGATATTTTTGAAATTGTTCATCCTTTGAACTGTTACTAAAAAATGTTTCACTACGTAAAATGACTTAAATTCTTTTTGATAAGTTCATGAGGACATGCACGATCTAGCATTTGTTGTATTTTATTCTTTTATTTGTTTTGGAGAGAAACAAGTATATTATTTTAATTAAATATTGACAATGAAACAACAACTACCTTAGTGTAATGTAGACCTATTAGTAAACAAAGTGAATCCTTTGCTTGATGTTTTATATATTTAAATTTTTAAGTTATTTCTTTTATTTTTTAAATTCTTGCAAGCATACATAATTTCCCTCTTCCCTTTTCCTCTGTACAAATCCTACTCCCATATACCTCTCATTTCTCATTTTAAAATTTATGGTTTGATAGCTATCTTTAATTAACTAAAATCTCAAGCAGCTGGTCATACCTCTGAAGGAATTTTAGTTAATTAGTCTTTTCAAGTAGGAAGACTCACGTTAAACCCAAATCATTTGAGACAGCAATTACATCTGGGCCACATCCGCTTGTGATGTAGAGGAAAGAAGCTTTTGCTTCTTGCTCATTTGCCCTGACAACTTTAACTGACAAGATTATGTATCTTGTTCAGTAATTCTTTGACTGGAACTAGAACCTAATTCTTTGGGATTCTGACATATACTAAAGACCATCTGAACCATCCAGCCCCATGTTCCAAACAACTATTGAGCGCTTGTCCTTTCTGTTTAAAGATAGCCATTGTTAGACTAGTTGATACACAGCCCATAAGCCACTGTAAGAATCCATAATATATAGTTTATATAGAATTAGTTTCCATATATATGGAAATATGTATTTTAATCAGTTCTGTTCCTCTAGAGTATACTAATTAATCCACATGGTTTCTTTTTGCACTAATTGTATGTGTTTCTTGTGTGTGCATGTATGTGTGTGTGTGTGTGTGTGTGTGTGTGTGTGTACATATGTCTCCTATATATCTCAATTACATGTATGCACAGGAGTATAAATATATGACATGTCTAATCTTGGTTGATAACTTGATTACATCTGGAATTAACTAAAACCAAGCAGCTGGGCACAGCTGTGAGGGATTTTCATTGCTTGAGTTTATTGATGAGGGAGGACTCACTTGAAATTCAGATCATTTGAGAAGACCCACCTTACATCTGGGACATACCTACTGGTGGCAGCCTAGACAGAAGGGCATAAAAGAAGGACATTTTTAATTTTTTGTAATGCTTGCCCTCTATTTCATTGGCAAGCTGTCTTATCCTGCTATTAAGGCATTTCACCACCGATACAAGAACCTGCTTCTTTGGGACCCATTGTACCTGAAGCTGAACTGAGACATACAGCTTCATGTGCTGAACACAACTATTGTTCTTTGAATTTCTATTGTGATATAGCCATTGGTTGTTTAGCTTTACTATGGCCTATATGTCATTCATATATATATATATGCCAGCAGAAGAGGACATTTCTGTTCTCCTTGCAAGTAAATCCTTGCTCATAAGTTATCCCTTCTGATAAATAATGGACTTATTGAGTACTTATCTTAAAATTTATGAATTGCTTGCTCTTTTTAAGAATATTTAATTTTGGTGCTCATTAACTACCAATTTATACTTGTGTTATCAAATGAATATATACATACATTTTTGGTTATGTTATATTATTGTAAGTCAACCTTACTCCCACATTTGGTAAATATCGTGTTTTAAGATGTATAAAAATAAGAATAAAATTTAACAGCCAGGAGCAGTAGTTAAGTCTGTAATCTTGGGACTGAGGAGTTTGAAGCGAAAGGATTACTCTGAGTTTGAGGCTAGTTTAAGTTATAGAGTGAGGTTCTGTTCAGCCTTGGCTGGAGAAGTGTCCTTGAAAGAGAAAAAGAAAGAAAGAAAAGGAAGAGAGAGAGAGAGAGAGAGAGAGAATGGAAGATGACGTAAATTTTACTGTTAGGATTTCGGGTGTAAATTCTGAATGTCCATGAATAATTTTCTTGTAGCACATTAAGAGGTAAGTGAGCTAACCATACAGTTAAAAAAAATGGAAATTTCCTGAAAATTATAATACAACATGAAAACTGAATGGGTTTTATATTAAATCTGGACTGTAGCTCTTGGGTTGTCTTCACATAGAAATGTTTCCATTGGAGAGCCATAGCCTTAAATTAGACAGATTTTGAGGAGTCTTGTGGAAGGCTTTGGGGAAGGATTGAGAGATCAGAAGAGGAAGAGGGACTTCACAGCAAGACCAACAGAGTCAACTACCCTGAATATATGGGGGCTCCCAGACACTGAACCACCAACCAAAAAAGCATGTACGGGCTGGACCTAGTCCTCCTGGACATATGTAGCACATGTGCAGCTTGATGTTTAAGTCGCCTAATAAAAGGAGCACTGTGTTGTCTCAGACTCTGTTGCCTCCCTGTGAAGCCTTTTCCCCTGACTAGGCTGCCTTGTCTGGCTTCAGTGGGAGAGGATGCCTCCAGTCCTGCAATGAATTAATTTGTCTCTCTCTCTCTGTGTGTGTGTGTGTGTGTGTGTGAGAGAGAGAGAGAGAGAGAGAGAGAGAGAGAGAGAGAGAGAGAGAGAGAGAGAGAGAGAGTATAATGTCCATGGGGCTCTATATTCACAGAGAAATGGAGGGATAATAGAGCAAGGATCTGTGTGAATGTGTGAGGGGGACTGGGAGGAGAGGGGGCTGATATTGGAATATAAAGTGAATAAATGAATAAAATCTATTAGGAAAGAAATTTTAAAAAGATATTGGGGAACAAAGAAAGTTTGCAGTCCCTTTATTATTCTTCACAAGTGACAGATAGTCCTGCTCTCCAGCATTCCATTCATCAGCAACAGGTAAAATAACTGAATACACATGGATGTCCCTGAGCTCTTGTCTGGCCTTCAATGCATTCACTAAAGAGGGACACCAACATTCAGTAAATGACTACGGACATAGAGTTTCAATGAATTCCACATCCTGGCATGAACCATTTTTTACTAAGAGTTTTACTAACTTTATAAAAAAATCCATGGATAAGATTTAACTTTTTTTTTTGTTTATTAATGGTGTCATGGGAGATTTTTTGCAGTGATTAAATGTTACCTAATTCTGCTCTATGGATTTCATGTACTTGTAAATTATCAAATACTGAATTGAAAATGTGGTAATTTACTTGGGTATTTAATTACAAGGCTTTTGGAAAGAAATTAGTTTGAATATATCAAATCTTCAATCTTCCAGTTTTGACCTGAAGATATTAAACATGCACAGTTTTTATTTATGCACAACACAGACTGCATATATGTATGAGCATGTAGGCTAATATTTCTGTTCATATCTCAAGCATCAAAATAATGATTGAAAAACTGTCAAATTAGTGACATTTTTTCTGTGTTAGATGGTTATTTTAAATATCATATATTTTTGTTCATTGGCAAAACCTAAGTAATAAAAGGAAGTTTAAAAGCATATAAGTCTCCAGTGGATACCTCCAAACTCATGGACACACACTACAAGTATAGTGCATCACAAAGCAAAAGATGAAAGAAAGAGAGAGAGAGAGAGAGAGAGAGAGAGAGAGAGAGAGAGAGAGAGAGAGAGAGAGAAGGGGGCAAGGAGGTCATGAATGTGAGTAGTCAATATAAGGACATATTCAACTGAAATGCACAACTAAACAATAATGAGACAATTTGAGCCAGTCACCAGGTTCAGTGCCTAATTCTGGGTGCTATTCTTTCTAATGTCTAACAATTCCATTCTACCTAGAATAACAGTTCCCATGAAATAACAAAACAACCCCCAAAAGGTGTTAATCCTCTACTTTCCTCTATTTTCCCCATGTTGGCCTTGCTTATTACAAAAAACAAAACAAAACAAAACAAACAAACATACAAACAAACAAAAAACAACCAACAATCAAAGAAAAAAAAATTAATAGAAGTCACATTTAAGAAAACTAGCCTAAGGGTTTCCTGAGAATTATCAGATACTGACATCTAGTGGAAGTGAAAGTACATGGCTATAAAATAGTTTTAGTAAGCCTGCATTCTAAAAGTGTTAAGCTAAGTCCAGATGCAAATGCAGAAAGGCACACAGATGGGTATGTATATCTTATTTATATGCTCCATTACACTTCTGCATGTGTCAACCCTTTGATATTTATAAAAAACTGAAAAAAATTGGTGGAATGTATTGTTTTGACTGGATACTTAATATGCACTGTGAAGAGCTGAAGAACTGAAGAAAATCCACATTTCTTGTGTCTCTATTTCTGTCTCTGACTCTTCTTCTTTCTTTCTTTCTTTCTTCATTACCTCCTCCCTTCCTTCCTTCTTTTGGGTCTGTGGATTATAGCATGTACTTTATGGCTAATATCCACTTACCAGTGATTACACAAAATGTATGTTCTTTTGAGTCTGGGTTACCTCACAAAGGATTATATTTTTCTAGTTCCATCTATTTGCTTGCAAATTTCATGTTTTCCTAGTTTTTAATAGCTGAGTAGTACTCCATTGTGTAAATGAACCACATTTTTTATTCATTCTTCAATTGAGAATTATCTGTGTTGTTTCCAATTCCTGGCTTTTATGAATAAAACTGCTATGAACATAGCTGAACAAGTGTCCTTTTGGTATGGTGAAGCAACTTTTGTGTAGATGGCCAAAGTGTTTTAGCTGGGTTTTGAGGTAGAAATTTCCCATTTATCTGAGAACCGACCAAATTTTCACTCCCATCAGCAGTGGAAGAGTGCTCCCCTTCTCCATGTCCATGTCAGCATGTGCTGTCACTTGACTTTTTGAACTTATCCATTCTGATAAGATAGAATGCCAGAGATTTTTTGATTTACATTTCCCTGAATACTAAGGATGTTTAACATTTCTTTGAGTACTTCTCCACCAGTAAAAATTCTGTTGAGAATTCTGTTCTTTTCTCATAACGTATAGTTTATTTACATTACCTTACCATAGCAGCTCCCTTCCCTCCCCTCCTCTGAGTGTCATCCTTACAAATCCTTCCACCCACTACCCTTATGCTTCTTTTCAGAGAAGCACATGGCCCACTTGTGTTCCAATCCAGGCTGGAACATCTTGTCCCAATAAGACTAAGCACCTCCTCTCTCACCTAGCTCTAACAAGGCAGTCCAGGTAGAGAAAGGTGATCCAATGGTAGGGAATAGATTCAGAGACAGCCTCCTCTCCAATTGTAAGGATATCCATATGATGATCAAGTTGCATATTTGCTACAAATGTGGGGATGACCTAGGTCCAGCTCCTGTATGCTCTTTTGTTGAGTGTTAAAGAAGTGGGTATTTCTAGTTTCATTGGAGATCAGAAGGGCAAGGTTTCAGTTGTGTACTGTGATATTTTTCTTGAAACCCTTATGAGGGGATGTTTTGCTGAACCAGACATGTGAGGGAATGTTTTTAAGGGTTCCTTATGTATAATATACTTCCATCTTGAAATACCTTTTTCTTTTCCAACTTGTATCCCCTTGATCTCCTTTAGCTGTTTTTGTTGTTGTTGTTTTTGTTGTTTTTGTTTTTTGTTTTTTTGTTTTGCTCTAGCTAAAACTTCACATACTATATTGAAATAATGAAGGGACTGGACAGCCTTGTCTTGTCCCTGATTTTAGTCAAATTGCTTTATGTTTCTCTCTGTTTAATTTGATGTTGGCTATTGGCTTGCTGTATACTGCCTTTTTTGTGCTTAGTTGTGTGCCTTGAATCCTTGATCTCACCAAGACTTTTAACATGAAATGATGTTGAATTTTGTCAAAGGATTTTTAAGCATCTAATAAGATAATCATGTGGCTTTTTTCTTTCACATTGTTAGTATGGTGGATTACATTGATGGATGTTTGTATGTTGAATCATCTGTATCCCTGAGTCAAGCCTATTTGATCATGGTGGATGATGTTTTTGATGTTATCTTGTATTCAGTTTGTGAGTGTTTTATTGAGTATTTTATGACAATTTTCATAGGGGAAATTGGTCTGACATTCTCTTGTTCTGTTGAGTCTTGCTGTAGGTTAGGTATCAAGGTGACTGTGACCTCATAGAATGAGTTTGACAAGGTTCCTTTTGTTTCATTCTTGAGGAATAGTTTTAGGAGTATTGGTATTAGCTCTTCTTGGAAAATCTGATAGGATTGTATATTAAAAGCATCTAGCCATTGGCTTTTTTTATTGGGATTATTTGAATGACTATATCTATTTCTTTAGGGGTCATAGAAATATTTAAATCATTGACCTGATTGTGATTTATATACAGAAAATTATCCATTTTATTAGGGTTTCCAGTTTTATGGAGTATAGGTTTTTGAAGTAAGACCTAATGATTTCCACACTGTCTGTTTTTATGTCTCCCTTTTCAATTCTGATTTTCTTAATTTGGATACTTTCTGTTGTTTAGTTAGTTTAGTTAAGGGTTTGTTTATCTTGCTGATTTTCTCAAAGAACCAGCTCTTGGTTTCCCTGATTCTTTCAACTTTTTCTTTGTTTCTAATATCTTGATTTCATCTTTGAGTTTGATTATTTCCTGCCTTCTACTCCTCTTGGGTGAGTTTGCTTTGTTGTTGTTACTATTGTTTTAGAGCTTTCATGTGAGCTGTTAAGTTGCTTCTGTGAGATCTCTTTAACTTCTCATTAAGTTCAAGGCACTTAGTGCTATGAACTTTCCTGTTAGCACCTCTTTCATTGTGTCACATAAGTTTAGGTATGTTGTGCCTTCATCGACATTGAATTCTATGAAGTCTTTAATTTCTTTCTTTACTTCATTGTTGACTCAGTGGTCATTGATTAGGGAGTTGTTCACTGTCCATGAGATTGTAGGATATCTGCTGTGTCTGTCATTGTTAAAGTCCAGCTTTAAACCATGGTAATATGATGAGATGCAAGGGATATTTGAAACATTGAATCTGTTGAGGCTTGCTTTATGACTGAATATATGGTCAGTTTTGAAGAAGATTCCCTGAGGTGGGAGAAGAAGTTACATATCTTTTTCTTTTTAGGTGAAAAGTACTATAGATCTATACTTGTTTAATTTAATTCATAACCTTGGTTAGTTTTATTCTTTTCTGTTTAGTTTTTGTCTGCTTAAAATTTTCCTCTGTGAGAGTGGAGTGGTTTTTTTTTTGATAAGAAATTTTTTTATTAGATATTTTCTCTATTTACATGTCATATGATTACTCCTTTCCCAGTTTCCCCTCCAAAAACAAACAAACAAACAAAAACCCCAACAAGAACAAACCCCTGTTCCCTCCCCCCTTCCCCTGCTCACCACCCCACCCTCTCCTGCTTACTGGCACTGGTATTCCCCTACACTGGGGGACAGAACCAATTGTGATTAAAAACTGCATGGTGTTGTTACAGTAACAGGCAGGTAGATCAATGAATTGAAGACCCAGAAGTGAACCCACACACCTATGGTCACTTGATCTTTGACAAAGGAACTAAAACCATAAAGTGGAAAAAAGACAGCATTTTCAACAAATGGTGCTGGCTCAACTGGCAGTTTGTATGTAGAAGAATGCAAATTGATCCATTCCTATCTCCTTGTACAAAGATCAAGTCCAAGTGGATCAGGGACCTCCAAATCAAACCAGATACAATTGAAACTAATAGAGAAGAAAGTAGGGAAGAGCCTCAATCACATAGGCACAGGGGAAAATTTCCTCAACAGAACAACAATAGCTTATGCTCTAAAATCAAGAATTGACAAATGGGACCTCATAAAGTTACAAAGCTTCTGTAAGGAAAAAGACAATGTCAATAGGACAAAACAGCAACCAACAAATTGGGAAAAGATCTTTACCAATCCTTTATCTGATGGAGAGTGGAGTCTTATTGTGTCCCACTCTTAATTTTGGGGGGAGGGATCACCATGTAATGTTAACCTTCAGTAATGTTTCTTTAATGAATGTGGGTATTCTTGCATTTTGTGCTTGATCAAATTTAGATGTCATCTTGGTGGTTTTTTTATTTGATGTGTATGAAATGTCCTTTTTCATATATTTTAATAATTTTTGGTTGAAATCATATTTTATTAGATATTGGCATAGGTACTCCAGCTTGTCTTTTGGGTCTGTTTGCTTAGATATCTCTTTTGAAGCACTTTAATTTGGTATATGTTCATATTTATTGCTGAGGTGTGTTTCTTGTATACAGGAGAATGCTAGATCCTGTTTACATATCCAGGCTGTTACTCTTTTTCATTTTATTGGGGAACTGAATCCATTTGTTTTTGGAGACATTAATGACCAATGACTGTTTATTCCTGCTATTTTGATGGTGATGGTGGTAGTATGTGTGTGTGTGTATATGTGTGTCTGTGTATGTGTGTATGTATTTGTGATTCTCTTCTCTTGATTTTAGTTGTGTTGTGGGAAATAATAAGAAAAGAACCATCATGTTACTTCAATACTACTGGACACAAGCAACTCTCTACCTCATGGGGTATGCCAGGCCATGCACTGGCAGGCAAAGGCTGACCTATTTTTATCTAGGGAAGTGTCTGACTCAGAACTCCACAATCTCTTCACCTAGCTTGATAGGTTCCCACTGGCAAGTCATTACCATATCAACCCTGTGCATCAAATCTCCCATGGCATTGTGGTACACCTCAGGCACACCCAGGCTTTGTCATCATACCTTTCTTTCTTTCATTTTTTAAAATTTTATATTAGATATTTTATTTATTTACATGTCATACAATATCTCCTTTCCCAGTTTCCCCTCCAAAAACAAAACAAAACAAAACAAAAAGCAACAACAAGAACAAACCCCTGTTCCCTCCCACTTCCCCCTCCCCCTCCTCACCATCCCACCCTCTCCTGCTTACTGGCATTGACCTGTACTGGGGCATAGAACCTTCACAGGGACAAGGTCCTCTCTTCCCATTGATGACCGACTTGGCCATCCTCTACTACACATATGCTGCTGGAGCCATTGGTCCCACCATATGTACACTTTGGTTGGTGGTTTAGTCCCTGGGAGCTCTGAGGGTACTAGTTAATTCATGTTGTTGTTCCTTCTAAGGGGCTGTAAACCCTTCAATTCCTTGGGTCCTTTCTCTGGCTTCTTCATTGGGTACCCTGCACTCAGTTCAATGGATGGCTGTCAGCCTCTACTTCTGTATTAATCGGGTACTGCCAGAGCATCTCAGGAGACAGCTATATCAGGCTGGATTTTCCTTCCTTCACTCTCTGCTCCATAGTTTGTCTCTGTAACTCCTTTCATGGGTATTTTGTTCCCTCTTTTAAGAAGGAATGAAGTATCCACATTTTGGTCTTCCTTCTTCTTGAGTTTCTTGTGGTTTGTGGATTGTACTTTGTGTATTCTGATCTCCTGGCCTAATATCCACTTATCAGAGAGTGCATAACATGTGTGTTATTTTGTGATAGAAAAGAAAGTGGGGAAGAACCTCAAGCACATAGGCATAGGGGAAATTTTCCTCAACAGAATATCAATAGCTTATGCTCTAAGATCAAGAATTGACAAATGGGACCTCATAAAGTTGCAAAGCTTCTGTAAGACAAAAGACACCGTTAGTAGGACAAAATGGCAACCAAAAAATTGGGAAAAGATCTTTACCAATCCTATATCTGATAGAAGGCTAATATTCAATATATACAAAGAACTCAAGAAGTTAGACTCCAGAGAACCAAATAACCCTATTTAAAAAATGGGGTACAGAGCTAAACAAAGAATTCTCAACTGACGAATAATGAATGGTTGAGAAGCACCTAAAAAAATGTTCAACATCCTTAGTCATCAGGGAAATACAAATCAAAACAACTCTGAGATTCCACATCACACCAGTCAGAATGGCTAGGATAAAAAACTCAGGTGACAGCAGATGCTGGAGAAGTTGTGGAGAAAGAGGAACACCCCTTCATTGCTGGTGGGATTGCAAGCTGGTACAACCACTCTGGAAATCAGTTTGACAGTTCCATACCTTTCTTTCTTAAACCCAGATGAGCTACCTCATGAAAGAAAACACAACACAAACTTAGTTCAGAAATGACTGTAACTCAATCACTTGGCTCAACAACTAAAATCCTAGTCTTGCAAGCTTCATTAAAGCTAAATTCTCTGGTGGCAAATCCTGAAGAATCTTCCATTGAAACCAAGAGCCACTGGTAATTACATCTTGTCCTCACAATATCCCGGTCTAAAAAGGGACCTAATTCTCTCCTGCTTCCTCTCTTCTCCTCTCCAGCCTGAAAGTCCTGCCTACTTGCCCAATGGTTGTCTCCTTTATTCATTATGGGATTGGTTCACAAGAAGTCATCTGAGTATGACTCACTCCTTGTTTGTAGACCCCCAGGAATTACCATCAATATACAAACAGCACCAGACCCATCCACAACATACTTGTATAAAATTAATTTATTTCTTATGTGGTTTTTAGGTATAGCTATGTTTATTGTGCTGTAGTTTTCCTTCAAGTATAATCTGTAGTGCTGGAGTAGTGGGAAGATATTGTTTAAATTTGGTTCTGCCATGGACTATCTCGCTTTCTCCATCTATGGTTATTGTGGCCTCTTAGGATCTGCAAGACATATTCCTAGCCTTTCTTGCTTTAAGATTCTGTGGGGAAGTCATGTGTAATTCTCAACAGTCAACATTTATATATTACTTAAATTTTTCCCCTTCCAACTTTTTAATATTCTTTCTTTGTTTTGTACATTTAGTGTTTGGATTATTATGTGGCACTAGAATTTCTTTTCTGGTTCAACCTCCTTGGTGTTCTGTATACTTCTTGTTCATTTATAGTCATCTTTGTCTTTAGGAAAGTTTTCTACTATGATTTTGTTGAAGATATTTTTGGCTCTTCTACTTCTTCTATTCCTATTATTCTTAGGTTTGTTATATTCCCAGAGTCCCAAATTTCCTGGGTGTTTGTCTCAATAACTTTTTATATTTAATGTTTTATTTGTCTGATGTATCAATTTCTTCTACCATATTTTCTATGCCTGAGATTCACTCTTCCATCTTGTATTCTGTTGGTGATGCTTGCATCTGGAGTTTTTATTCTTTTTCCTAGGTTTTCCATCTTCAGCACTGGCTCAGTTTGTTTTCTGTATTGTTCCCATTTCAATTCTTAATTCTTAGGCAGTTTTATTAATTTTATTTATTTTCTTAAAGTGTTTGATTATACAGTATAATTAATGTCTTTTAAAAGACATTTTTTAAGCCTCTATCATTTTTATAAGACTGATTTTAGAATCATTTTTTTGTGCTTCCACATAAAACAAGCAAGGATATCCATAGCTTGCTTGAGCTGGATAGCTGTACTCTGATGGCACAATATTGCCTTGGTTCTTTCTGAATGTATTCTTTTGCTGTCCTTTAGCTGTTTGTTTGCTCTGTTCCTGGTGTTGGTTGGATGATCCTGATGCAAATGAGACTTTTGTGCTGTCTGTGTCCCAGACTTACCCAACAGGCAAAGGATTGGTGTGGGATAGTTCCAAGCTGGTTACTCTTAAGGCCCTCATCAGCACTCTTCAGGGAAGCAAGATGCTCCTGGGATCCTACAGCCCTCTTTAGGATAGCAGCTGAGCCCAGATCCAGAGACACTTTGTGTTTAAAAAAAATTTATGTGTGTTGTCAGATACATTCTAGCTTGACGTTCTCCTCCTTTTTCTTCTTCCTTAATTTCACTTTTCTTCCTCCCTCCTTTTCTTTTTGTTTTACTCCCTCCCCTCTTCTTTCTATACCCTTATAGTTGAAAAACAACATTTTCTACTTTCCATTTCTCCATTAATTATTGAAATATCTCATTGATGAATATTCATTATATCTTATTATAGAAAGATTATTGCATTGAACACTTCCTTTATTTTATCCCAATTATGTATTTTTGCCTGGATCTCTCTTCAAGGTCATCAAATTCATTTTACAAACAGCCCTCTAAGCATGAACTCCCTTCCTTCTGGGATTTACATTAATTTTTCTAGGACACTGCTCTGAGAAGAGTTCTGTGGTAAGGAAATTGTAAAGTAATATTAGCTTGGCTACTTTGAATGGTGTCAAATAGTTCCTTAAAAATTAAGTAAAGTGGAAAAAAAGGAAAAATAAAGACATATTCTAACTCTCATTTTAATAAAAAGCCCCTTAAAAGCAGTGAAGGTAGGTTAGAGGAATGATTGGTAACATTTAAAACAGGTTTCACCATCTGTAAAAGAAGTCCTGATGGAGAATAGCAGAGGTGCTTTAAATCTGATCCACACTATCTGTGACTTTCTCTAACTTTTTATGTAACCTATGTTCCCATGCTTGTGGTAGATTGCAAAATATGGACAAAACTAAAAGTCAGAATTTTTTATTCTCTCATATATTACATTCTTAGCAGTTTCCATTCCCTCCCACAGAGACCTCCCAGACCTCCCAGGGATGGCATATCAAGTTACAATAACATGATGTACCTCTCCTCATATTAATGCTGGATTGAGCAACCTATTAGGAGGATAAGGTACCAAAAGCAGATAAACGTTTCAGAAATACTCCAATTTTCCCTGTTAGGAGTCCCACAGAACACCAAGCTATAACCATAACATATACACAGAGGGCCTAGGTCAGACATGTGCAGACTCAGTGATTGTTGGTTCAGGCTTAGTGAGCCTCTGTGAGTTCAGGTTTGTTGATTCTACAGGTTTCCTTGTGGTATCCTTGACCCCTTGGCCTTCTATAGTTATTCATGTTCCTCTACTGCAGGATTTCCTGAGCTCTTTAAATTGTGGGTGGTGTCATCCCTGGGCTGAGTTCTATAAGAAAGCAAGGTGAGCAAGCCAAGGGGAAGCAATCCAGTAAGCACTACTCCTCTATGTCCTCTGGATCAGATCCTGCCTTCAAGTTCCTACCCTGTGTGAGTTCCTGTCCTGATTTTATTTGGTGGTGAACAACAATGTAGAAATATAAGCTGAATAAACCTTTTCCTCCCCAATTGCTTCTTGGTCATGATATTTTGTGCATGAGTTCAAACCCTGACTAAGACATAGATCTACCTCAGGAGCCAAATATATCATTCCTAGGTATATACCCAAATGACACTGTTCTACCACAAAGACACTTGCTCAATTATCTTCATAGCATCTACAGTTTTGACTCCTTAACATGGGGCCTCAAGAATTATCCAGACTCACTAGTGGAGTTACCAGATCAGCACTAACATGGGCTGTTTGTGTCCTATAATCTGTCTGGTATCTTGGGAGACCTGCATCTTACTTTCTTTTTTTTTTTTTTCTTTCCTTATGAATGTTTGTTTATTCTGAGTTAAATTTTGAGTTGACTTTTATTTGTCTCAGAGCAATTGGGTTATGTCATTTATTTTCAGTGTATATGGTAGCCTTTTAATTTATCTCTTTTCCTTCCTCTAATATAGAATCCTGATATATTTCATATACCCAGAAGATGCTCCAACATGTAAAAAGGACATATGCTCCACTATGTTCATAGCAGCCTTATTTATAATAGCCAGAAACTGGAAGCAATCCAGATGTCCCTCAACGGAGGAATGGATACAGAGAATGTGGTACATTTACACAATGGAGTACTACTCAGCTATTAAAAAGAATGAATTTATGAAATTCTTAGGGAAATGGACGGATCTAGAGACTATCATCATGAGTGAGGTAACCCAATCACAAAAGAACACACATGGTATGCACTCTCTGATAAGTGGATATTAGCCCAGAAGATCAGAATACACAAAGTACAATCCACAAATCACAAGAAACTCAGGAAGAATGAAGACCAAAGTATGGATACTTAATTCCTTCTTAAAAGGGGGAACAAAATACCCATGGAAGGAGTTGCAGAGACAAACTTTGGAGCATGGACTGAAGGACAATCCAGAGACTGCTCCACCTGGGAATCCTTCCCATATTCAATCATCAAATCCAGACACTATCATGGATACCAGCATGTGCTGACTGAGCCTGATACAGCTGTCTCCTGAGAGGCTCTGATAGTACCCGACTAATACAGAAGTAGAGACTCACAGCCATCCACTGGACTGACTTCACAGGGTCCCCAATGAAGGAGCTAGAGAAAGGTCCCAAGGAGCTTAAGGGTTTGCACCCCATTAGGACGAACAACAATATAAACTAACTAATACCTTCAGAGCTTGCAGGGACTAAACCACCAACCAAAGAGTACACATGATGGGACACATGGCTCTAGCAGCATATGTATAGCAGAGAATGGCCTAGTTGGTCATCAAGGGCAGGAGAGGCCCTTGGCCTTGTGAAGGTTCTATGCCCCAGTGCAGGGGAATGCTAGGACCAGGAAGTGGGAGAGGGTGGTTTGGTGAGCAGGAGGAGTGGGAAAAGAACAAGGTTTTTCTTCTCCTTTTTTTTTTTCTTGTTTTTTTTTTTTTTCCTTTTTTTCAGAGTGGAAACTGGGAAAGGAGATATCATATGACATGTAAATAAAGAAAATATCTAATAAAAAAGAAAAAAACATTAAAAAAATCAATATGGAAAGAATTTGAGAACATCAAATGTTCCCCAGTTCTTTAGTACTTGCAAGTTGAATTCCTATAACTTTCAAACATAAACCAGCTAGAGTACAAAACGGCAGTTTTTCTAAAGTAAAAAGAAAAAAAATCCCCATCCAGCAATAGTTCTTTCCCACCCTTATCTTAGTGTATTCATATTTGAATGTTGCAACCATCAAGGCTAGCTCAAGGAACTTGTATTTTCTACTAGACATATACGTTCTGCTTAAAATAATAGTTCCCTTAGGTCTCACCTTATATCAGTGTCTCCTATAAATTGTGGATGTATATTGCATGTTTTGAGTAATGTGAAGTCTCAAGAAATTGGGTGATTATGCCCCATGTGTTACTTTGTATCAGAGCCAATGAGTTTCTTTCAAGTCCAGGAGTGAGAGATACTGCCTTGAGCTTTCCCATAAAGCAGTTTTGCATCCTGTCAATTCCCTCTCAACCCTCAACCTATTATGTTAGAAGGAACAAGTGTCTGTTATCTTTGGTGTGAGACACAGAAATCAAATAGACTATCTTTGCCAGAACAATTTCACTAGTATAACTAGAACAAAAGCCTGATTCAGAGAAGCCAGAAACATATCATATTGAAGGAGAATATAGGCTGCTCATCTTTAGAAGGGATGACATCTTAACACACTTCACCAGCTCTGCCCACTGTAACTGTCTAAGCTCAGGTCGATCCGCTCCACTGCTGTTGCAGTTCCTGGTGATAATTCCGTGGTACTGGCATCTTTAATATGCTGGTGTCTTCTACTGCAAGTAGGCTTCAACAATAGTTGTCCAGAGGCTCTCTTCTCAAGTCTCACCTGCTTTGGATGACCCCTTCAGTTCTGGGCTATCGACTATAACTGAGGCTGTACTTTCACCAATGGCTTGCAATGGCCTCTCACTGTGTCAAGCCTCAGATGTTCTTCATGATGCCTTCATACCTTCAAAACCAGTACCACATAAGTGACTCTTACACATTATTAAGTACAGCTGTAGTACAAGGTACAAACTTGGCTATCTCTGTGCTCTCAGAAGACACTTTCCAGTGATTTCACCTTAGTGATGCTGGTCTCTTCTTAATCACTACTAATTTTTTAGCTCCAGCTAAACATCCTCAATTGTCCCAGTAGTCCCTGCTATTCTGACTATAAAGCCAGAGCCAAGTGGGCAAAGCTGCTGAATTCTGCTACTTGCTGGGGTTGGAACATGGCCCCTTGTTCTATTGCATTATCACAAGCTTTTATTTTCCAAGTCCTTCACTGGCTAAACTTGGCTGTCCTGGAACTTGCTCTGTAGACTGACTTTGAACTCAGAGATCAGCATGCCTGTTTTATAAGCACTGGCATTAAGGGTATGGTTCACCAAGCCTCAATTTAAGTTTTTCTTCACATAGAACTTGCTCTGTCCCAGACTGTCCTTGAACTCAGTGATTTGCTTGTCTTTGCCTTCTGGGATTAAAGGCTTGTACTACCATGCCTGGATCTATACAAAGCTGGGTAGGATCTTGCCCAGAGGTTACTATTCCCTTAATTCAATTTAATTTCCTTGAACACAGAATTCAGCTACATTTCAATTTCTGGTGCCCTTTAATACCATATGTTATATATTTTTTCCTTTCTCAACTTGCTACACTTGTTCAAAATGCTCTTCATGACAGTTAAAAAGAGAACAAAGTCTCTGCTGGGATTTTTTTGAGACTTCCTTTGTCAATATAATTAACATAAATCTCTTTACCTTAGCCTCAGCTAAACTCTTCATACAAAGGCAAAAAGCAGTCACTTTCTTGACCAAAATCCCACCTCTAACAGTCTCTAGGCCACATATTGAAATTCTCCACTGAAACTTCTTTGATGAAGTCCACACAGTTCAAATTACTCTCAACATGTATCTTCCATATTCCTACCAGGATGGCCCATTAAGCCCCATTTAAAGCATTCCACTGATTTCCAAATCCAAAGTCCCAAAACCTACATTTTTCCAAACAAAAACATGGTCAGGGCCTATCAGCAGCAATACCCTACTCCTGGTACCAACTTCTGACTTAGTTATCGTTTTACTGATATGAACAGACACCGTGACCAAGGCAAATCTTATAAAGGAATTTGTATCCACTTGTTCTCCTTTTGTTGTCTAATTGCTCTAATTGTTATTATGCCTCTCATCTTTATGTGTGTATTTTCTTTAAATTTATCAATTTTCTATTATTTATTTCTGTCTATAAAATTTTCCATACAGTCTCTTTCCCTTTTTATCCTTGTAATATAACTCTAAGTACTTTTAACCTGGAAACAAGTTCTGCTCTTTAATTAGTTTTTTCTTCTTGGTTTCTCTCAGTCAGTCTGGCTTCTGCTTCACACACTGAATTTCACCTTCTCCTCCTTTGGAGGGAGAAGAGTTATTGCCTTCCTAACTGTAACTTGGAGGTGCCTCATAAAATCCCAACTTCTTCCCCATTCTTGGAACATGTTGGGTTCACAAATATTCCCTCCTCTGACCAAAACTATTTGGGCCATAATGAGCCCCTTCCATGTTCTCAAATAAAATTTCAATTTCCTAGTTAGGAAATTGAAAATGCTATTTTTTTGTTTTCTTTTTTGTTTGTTTGTTTTGTTTTGTATTGTTTTTTTAAATTGGCAGAAAATTCTTAAAAGAATTGCTTCTGCACTGACTCTCTTTCTCTCCCTTCTCTCTCTCTGTCTCTGTCTCTGTCTCTCTCTCTCTCTGTCTCTCTCTCTCTCTCTCTCTCTCTCTCTCTCTCTCTCTCTGTGTGTGTGTGTGTGTGTCTATGTTTGTTTGTTTATTGTTTTTCTTTTTGCCCAGCCAGCTCTAGGACTTTTCCTGTAGAAAGGAACAAGACTAAGAAAATGCCCTCTACCATGGGAGTACTTGTTCCCTTTAAGTTTGAATTCTATGTAAGTTCTTATCCCATGTTGGTATGCCAAAAATTAGTGTCATTGTAAATGAGTGGCAGGTTTTTTTTTTTTTCTAACCTGGATAGTTTCCAAATAATTGAGACTGAGACTAGATTTCTTTCACAAGCTTTAAGGAGATATTACCTAAGCAGTTATTAATCTATTTTAATCATCTAAACTAATTTGGAGACTTCCTAGCCAAAATTACTGTGATCCTGACTTGCATTCAACTATGGAATTGCCTGCCTCTCTCTTCCAGGTGTTTATTCATGATGTCTTTTGGAAGTACTCTTCTTGGTTGAATACTATCTTCTCCTCTCCCTACTAATCCCCTCATCAGAACTGAAAGTCCAGGCCTATTCTGTCTTCTGGACAGTTATTGCCTGATCAAATTTTTTTGCTCTATAAGAGAACCAATGGGAAGCATTGTTTACACAAACTTTAGACTGGAGATTCTTAGAAAAAGCCAAACAATGGCGTGTCTGATCTGCAGCCAGATGCCAGGGCAGAGAAATCAGCATTTGAATTATACAAAGATAATCTTCACATAGTTCACAAAAACATTATGTCTACACAATACTAGCAATCTACATTTTTAAGTTCTTTCTAATGGGGCAATTGAATCAGTAATCTACTCTAGTAGCAATGCTTGAGGACATCTAGCACTAGCCAGTGCTACCTCAAACTGAGAGACTGGAAGACATTTTAGAAGTTTCACACAACTCATAGATGTGAGGTATGTGGTGACCTTGAAGGCAACAAACACAATAAAGCTCTATAATTCATAAAGTCCTTAGAGGCTTTATAATGCATAAAGTTCTTTATAATGCAAAAAGTTCTAGGGGCCCTGTCTTTCTGAGGAACACCCATTATGGTTGTGTTAACTTACAGGCTGCTTTCCATGAGTTCTAAAGCTATTTTGCTGTTCTTCTTGCATGACTTCCAACATTTTGTCTACCTTGTGGACAATGCATAATAGCATTTATTGTAAAGAGTTAGTTGCATGATGTTTCCTGACTTGCCAGGGGGAATAGCTCAAAGATATATTTATGTTTTAAAAACTATACCCAAAGGTAGGTAGGCTGCTTTTTTTTTTCTTTTTGGTACATTTCAACTTACAATGAAATTTAAAACAGAGAGATTTAATGTGTGGAGATGGCTATTCTGAGTTTATCTATGATATCTTGCAAAACATTTCATACAAAAAGAAAACATACCTCAGAACCCTCATCAAAAACAAACAAATCAAGGAGTTTCAAGGTCAACAACTAAAATGAATGCTTTCCCTAAGCAAGCTACAAGCTCAAGCAAGCAAGAAGAGTGTAGAACCAGAAGAGGCATCTTTCTCTCAGGCACAGAGAAGGCTATAGCACACATAACAGGAGAAATCCACCACTGGGTCTTTTGAAGTATGCTTAAAACATACAGGAGACTCTACTTCCAATCCCATTGTTCTGCACTGCAAGAGGAAGATGAAATTCATTTGGTGGAGCACGCCTTTAATCCCAGCACTTGGGAGGCAGAGGAAGGCAGATTTCTGAGTTCGAGGCCAGCCTAGTCTACA
>NW_022196905.1:195477911-195484203 GCF_008632895.1 Mastomys coucha
AAAAAAACAAAAAAAAAACAAAACAAAAAACAAAACAAAAAACAAAAACAAAACAAAACAAAACAAAACAAAAACCTGGGACTAGCACCCTAGATTAGGGGACATCCAGGCTAAAGTTGCAGGTGCAAGGAGCTGAGTCTCATTGCTGTCAAACCCTTATATATTTGCCTTCAGAAAGGAAGAAAGAAAGAAAGAAAGAAAGAAAGAAAGAAAGAAACTGGCTTTTTGATTCACATCTCTGCTGATTCATAAAAATAATGGATTTCTCTATGATTCAATCCCAACAATACCTGCATTCTGGAGTACTGGTCACTTTACTGAATTAACTTTTCCCCTAACACACTTCTCATTTAGCCTTCTCCTAGATTTGCACAAGGTTTCCTTCCAAAACTTTTCACACCTTATCATTTTCCCATGTTCATGGATAAAACACATTTAATATATATGAATAAGTAAACATATGTGCATATATATGTACATTTATATGTGTACATGTCTTTACAAAGATGGAGACAAATATATATAGTTGCTTGACAGTTGTCCAAATAGACCAAATGTCTACAGACAGTTGTACACACATAATTTTAGATTAATATTAGACTAATAGATACTGAGACTTACATTAAAGTAGATACATGAAGATATATTGAAGCTGAGCATGTAGACATGTCATCCATGCCCATAAAATGGTAAAAAATTAAACAACTTAATCTAAAAAGGGAGTAGAAATGAAAGGAAATGAACATCAATAAAATAAGATTGTATTGTGCCAAAAAGAAGTTCTGAACCCAAAAAAACCACCAAGGAGCCATATCTGAGTAATGCAATCTCAGTAAGGTCTCTTTATTACAGGCTTAGGCTTAGGCTCATAACCCAGCCATGGCACAGTGACACAGCAGGACAGGAAGGCTGAGCAGCCTTGGACACTCAGCAGAACAAGGTTTTATAGGAAATGGGAGCCAGTGAGGAGGTATCTAGCCTGACAAGCATCTAATAAAAAAGGTTTTAAGCCTACAGGTGGGTGTTCTGAAGCAAAACCATGAAAACTTACAGTCTGAAAGCCCATCTAAAACAATCAGATTACTCTTTGATTAACTGTTGCTAAGAAGGGGTTAGGGAGTAACTCTGGCCAAGGACAAGCTTTGGGGTCCTTCCTGGTATTTGAATTCAATTTAATCTCCAGTTCTCAGCCTCATCAGTGCTCATGTAGTTTGTATGGTGTCTGCTGGATTGCGAAACAGGAGCAAAGTCACTTTAAGCCAGTCTCAAAGCAACAAGGATCTGAGTCCCATTGCTGCCAATATGACGCCAGAATCCCAATCTAGTCACAAAGCTTACATCCCACAGGATGTTCCCCAAAACTTCTCATAGTACACAGACCAAAGAAACTCAAAAGTGGGAATGGGTTCATAGGACAAACTGGAAAACAACAGTCTATTCCAATCACAGGCATGCAAGTGTCCAACAGAAGTACAACCACAGGTTTGTGGCTAAGGAGCCTGCTGGCACCTGGAATTCTGACTCCCAGGGCAGCAAGAGTAGGAGGCCTGGCAAGAGACCCACACCTGAAAATTTGGGACAGAGACACACCTGAACCTGCACAAGTCTCAAGAGCTACATCTGCAAACACAAAGAGCTCACATTCAAATCACAGGAGCACAGAAGTTGTAAGGCCTACAAATCAAAATGATAACATTCAATAATCATAGCCCATGAGCCCAAGCCAACAGGCAGATGACTGGATAGGTATCCTCCTCCAAAAATTTCTATAGACACTATGTCTCAGGTATCCATGGCTCAGCCCAGAGGGATGCCTGACAGCCTTCTGGGGTAGGCTGCAGCAACCAAAATATCCATTCTAACAGACCTGACACTAGGCTTGGCTTACAGAACTATCAGTCTAAAGGGGCAGCCTTAGAACAAGCCACCTTGATGTTTGGTTGGGGAGTTGTGGGGCAGAGGCATGCCCCAGCCACTAAATGACAGAAAACTTATAAAGCGAGGAGTCAAAGGAGGCAGGAACCTTGCCCATGGCTGTCAACACAGGTATATA
This sequence comes from Mastomys coucha, assembly GCF_008632895.1. Classification (NCBI taxonomy): domain Eukaryota; kingdom Metazoa; phylum Chordata; class Mammalia; order Rodentia; family Muridae; genus Mastomys; species Mastomys coucha. The sequence goes on from NW_022196905.1 coordinate 195,479,965, forward strand.
TAACAATAGCCCACTCATAACTTTGCATTTCCAGGTTGATATTGGGCTTCTATGTCTCTCCTTCCAGGGTTATCTGGAGATTGCCTTTCATTTTGATTGAATCTCTGTCGGCCTGACACTCTTACTCTTCATGTCTGTTTCTTTCTCACTATCAATGTTTTTCTCCCTTTTCTGTCTTTCCCTAACAAACTATGTATGATTGCTCAATACATACTTTATAAATAGTGGACATAATAGTTGTTTTCTACAGGTATTTTGCTGATCTGATGATGTGAACTTGGATCCCAGTAACTCTCATAGGGATGGTCTAATGGGAGTTACCAATATACTTGAGCTCTTGTCATAATAAGGTAAAGCATGGGAACATTGGCTCAGTATGTTCTCGTTAAAATATGGCATATTTCTCGGCCTCTTCCTCTTTGACACTATATTTATCGCTCTGTATATCTCTGTATCTCTCTGTGTGTGTTTGTTTGTATGTGTATGTGTGTGGACATGTGTTGTTGCCTGTTCTTTACCAAACACATACACATAGTTCTATCACACATACACTCAAGCACCCAATTTACTTTTGTATTATTTATTAATTTTTTTCATTTTTAATTCCTTTTAGATTAACTAGCTTAATTCTTACTACTTTGGGGGCACTAATGGCAAGTCCACCTGACAGAATTCAATATATAATAACAGACTACTTCTCTGTAACTCTATTTATCTATTCATCCATATTAATCTCAATGTATCTCTGAAGAACTGTCTATATACTGATGGTCTCTTTGTCCAACTGTGAAGCAAGTCTATGTTTATGTGCATAAATCATCCTAAAAATATGTAAACACAAACACAAAATACATTGAAAGATATATTTATTATTATTTTTTTTATCATGTTCTCCAAGTTGACATGGGATCCAAGTTAAGGTGTGGAAAATTCTATAAAGAAGTCGAGTGCAATTTCCAGAAATGGCTGCTGTGGAGTGTGTCTGGAGCCTGAAAACCAGGGTGTACCATGTGCCAGTTACTCAAGGGAAGCGTGGATGTGTGCAGCCCTTCAGACTCCCTGGAGTTGCAGGCATTCTGATGATGGAGAGCACGGGAGGCTCACTTTTTATCTGTAGTCTCTGAGCGTCTTGGCCATGAGAGGAGCAGGTCTTTTAGCAGGGGCCTTCTTCCTGCCTCATTCTCCGGAGGGAAGACAGGAAGAGCTCCTGGCTCCGGGATGGGCAGGAGCCTCAGGAAGACTGGGCGAATTCTGGGCAGGGGCAGCCCCTGTGGGTCCAGGCTCTCCTTGTTGGCCAGGGTTCTTGGGCTGGGTGAGGAAGGAGATCATCATTGTCCATGGTCTGGCTTGCAGGCTCAGGGTTGTTTTGCCTTGGATGCGGGCTCTGAGGCCTTGCAGCCTCTCCTCTTGGGACTCCTGAAGCTTCATGGGTGTGGGGGATGCAGGCCGGCTTTGGGTTCCCTTGCAGTTCTGGGTCTCGGGCCGGGACTTCTCTTCTGGCTGCCCAGGCCCAGCTTTGTCCTTGTCAGCCTGGCAGTGAGCAACATCCCTGGTTCCAGCAGGCTCCTGAACAAGGAGCCCTAGGTGGCCTTTCTGCTGCAGTCGGGTTGCAGACCTCCAACCTGAATAGACTGGCATTTTGTGATTCCTCCTGAGTGCCCACATCCAACTTTAGGCTTCTTGATCCTGATGAGAGGAAGTTGGCTCTAGGATATCATCCCTTGGGTAGTAGGCTTTGCCACTTGAGTGAGACTCTGCAATGGCCCACGAAGCAATGGGACTTGGATCCTTGGAGCTTAGAGCCTCAACTTCAAGGCACCTTTGCAGGCGGCCTATGGGCCTCAGCCAGACAAGGGGATTCCCACTTCCTCTTGCAATATAGCCGCACCAATGAGGAAGGAGAGCAGCATTCAGCATGGAGGCAAGCCCACACGGAACCAGCTCCAGGGGCTTCCTCTTCTTTCCAGTGGCCTGGTGGTTGGCACTTTCTGGGCCCACCAAACACAAGCCAAATGTGCTCCCCTGGCTCAGCCCTTGGGTTTATATAGAGGGGCTTGGCTCCATTTTGCTACCAAGGCTCCTCCAGTCTTGCCTAGGGAGTTCCTACCTTCTCCAAGTTCTAGCCATCTAGTTGCTGGGTTCCAGTTTTCTTTCGGATTCTGGTTTCAAATGTGTGGTGCTGATGGGTCAGATCTTATGTGTGATGTTTATCCCCAACTCACACAAGAGTTCTTGCCTGGGCAGCTGGTGCTGAGCCAAAGGTAAACTTCTCTCCCATCTCCTCTGGATTCCTGGGATGCTTGGTCGTGGCGGGGGGGTGGTTATGAAGAGATGACTGGCCCTCAGTTGTGAAGTTCATCTCCAAGTCAAAGTCCTGCAAGGCCTGCAGAGCCTGGGTTCCAGGCAGGAACCCAGTGGACCACTTGGCTACTAAGTCCTTTACGAAGGCGACGAGCAGACTTGATGGTCTGTCTGAAACCAGTCTCTTCCTGGTTGTCCCACAGAATCAGAACAGATGACAGTTCCTTCAGCAGTTTGTAGATCTTTCCTGGGTTGGTCTCCTGGCAAAGGTGACACAGAAGCTTCTGCAGGAAACATGCCTGGGGACTTGCCTGCATATCCATTCTCAAGGACAGGATACAACATTCTGAGATCGATGTGTATGCTCGAATCAGCTCGTGTTCTCCCTCTAGTTAGGTGTGTGGTCTCCTGAGCAGAGAGTGGACACCTACAGACAGACGCCCACAGCCTAGTGGCCCTAGTCTCTCATGCATCCTCTTTTACACTTGTCTCTGAAGGGTGCAGCCTCAGCCATGCCTCTGTCTTATTATGGCTGCTACTGACAGGGACATAAGCCACACCCAGAGGCCAACTCTCAAGGCTTCCTGTCTGACTCGAAACCCTAATGCAAGAGAAAAACTGGGCCTTTGACTTATAGCCTCCTCAAAGTTGAGCCTCTCTAAGTCCCTCAGTTGAGTTTTAGGGAGAGGCAAATCTCAAGAGAAGCCAATCAGACTGAAGGGCATGCCATGGATTTGTGCATACAACTGCCCAGTGAGTAAAAAAATAAAGTAAAATAAAACAACCAAACAAAACCCAAATTAAACCAACCAACCAACAAAAAAGCAGGATGGAATCTGCTCTTCTCATACTTTTCTGTATATTACGAAATGTAGACCCAGCCATGTAACCTGCACTAACTGAGCCTCCTTAGGGCAAAAACTTTTCCTGTGTAGGACAACATATTGGAGGCACCAAGTTGCTGCAAGTCACTTGTTGCTTCTTCACACATCCTTGTAGCCAATAGCTGTTCTCACAAGTGTATAGATCAACAACACAGCCACACCTTTGCATTTCAGGGTTGTTATTGTGATTCTCTGCCTCTACTTCTTGGGTTATCTGCAGATTGAGTTGAATTCATTTTGAATGTTTGCCTGTTTCTTTGGTTCATGTCAGTCTCTCTTTTTCTTACTTTCCATGTTTCTCTCTCTTTTCTGTCTCTCCTTTACAAACTATGTATGATTACTCAATACTTACTTTATAAATTAGTAGATATACAGCTGTTATTCATGCCTTTTGCTGACCCCAACATATGACCTTGTATTCCCAAGGACTCTCTAAGGGGTGGTCTAAGGTGATGTGCCAATATGTCTGTGTTCTTACCCTAATGAGAGATATGTCTGGGAATTTTGGCTCAGTTTTGTTCTCATTTCTAAATGCAGTTTTTTTCTGTCTCTCAGTCTCTGTCTCTGTCTCTGTCTCAATCTCTCTCTGTGTATATGTATTTATGTTTGTCTCCTGTTCTTCATCACACACTTAGAAATAGCTGTATCACACACACATACACCCCCACACACATACACCCACACACACACTCAAACACAGTTTAGTTTTGGTTTTATTGACTTTTTCCCTTTTCATGCTTAATCACCTTTAGATTCACTGCCTTAATTCCTACTTGTTTGTGGGCATTGATGGCAAGTTTACTGCCAGACTTCAACATACATATTTATGTGCCTACTTCTCTATTACTCTAGGTATCTATTCTTCCAGATATTAACCTATATGTAGCTTTGCAGAACAGTGTGCGGACTGTTAGTCTATTTGCCCAACTGCTAAGCAAATATCTTTGTTTATGTGTATCAACCATGTTAAAGATATGTAAACACAACTCACAAGATAGATTGGGAGTTAGATATTAATTTATTTTTTGAACATGTTTTTTTTTTTTTTTTTTTT
>NW_022196905.1:195486314-195526624 GCF_008632895.1 Mastomys coucha
CATGAGGTCACACTCCATGCTACTGTGGTATTCAAATTTCCGAGTCGTCAGGCTGCCCTCTCGCCGGCTTGAACATGTTTTATAACTTGACATGAGACACATGTTAAGGTGTGGAAAATTCTGTCCAGAAGTCCAGGGCAAATGCCAGAAGTGGCTGCTGTGAAGTGTGTCCAGAGCCTGAAAGTCAGGTGTACCGTGTGTCGTTTCCTCGAGGGGAGGGGAGTGTGGGTGTGTGGAGTCCATCAGAGTCTCAGGAGTTGCAGGCTTTCTGATGGTGGAGAGCATGTGACATTCACTTTTTAGAGAACCTATTGCTGTAGTCCCTAAATATCATTGCTATATTCTCAGATCATTCCTAAAATATGGCATGCTTACAACTATTACTTGGATGGACTTATGGAGGATCATTCGGGCCACTAGGCCACTAAAGGAAGCAGATCACAGGAGTTTGTATGCTTTTTTGTTTCGTTCTACTTCATTTTTCTCTAGAACATAGTGATTGCCAAAACCTGTGTATTCATTTGCCTTGTTACAATGACTTCACATATGCAACTACATAGAGAACTGTGAAATTTACTCCTTCCATCCATGTCCAAAGTAGGATTACTGTCTTCATTTATATATCAAAGTCTATTGAGTGTTTATACTACTTGCTTTGAACCCAATCTCTTGGGGCATTCTGTTTAGTTAATACTATTATAAACATCCCAGACAGTCAAATTATCTAGTATTATAGGATGAATTTGCCTTCATAGGAGAAGCTTACATACCCCTGATTGATGGGTAGAAAGGTTAGACACTCTAATTAGGTATCTACAGGCTTGCTGAGAACAGACACCAATGATTCTACAAGGTCTACTGAATATTGTCAGGCCTGCCTGCCTTTCTTCTCCCCTTCCTCTCTCCCTCCATTCCTTCCCTCCTTCCCTCTTCATTCTTTTCTCCCTCCCATCACTCTCCTTCCTTCCCTCTTCCTTCTTTCTTTCCTCCCTCCCTTTCTTTCCTTCTTCTACTTTTGCCTTTTTCCTCTTTCAAGTGTTGATTCTATGTAATAGTGAGTTTTATGGTAATGTTTTCTTACTCTTATGCTCACTTAAAAATTGTACTCGGACAATTCTCTGCTTCAAGGACTTATTGTTTATAGTGATTTCAAAGTATCATTATTACTGTTGCTTCAAAAGAAAGACCATAAGATTATGACTGAATCACCAGAGGTATTACCATTGTAGGCAATGGAATGGTACCTGTATTTTAAGAGAGATTCAGTGCCAATCCTGTTTAGATTTATTTATAATCCCTTCCAAAGTGAAAGTGACAGCAATATAATTCCTAAGTTCAGTAAACAGAAATGGACATTACATGTACATAGAAAACATACAAATTTATAAAATGCCTTCATAACAAATCATGAGGCTACCCACAGGATCCATCTTAAAATGCTTTATATCATGAAGGAGAAAACTAGAATAAGCAAAAAAAATATTGATAGGGAAATGTAACTTTAATGTTAACCTACAAATATATACTTATACTTTACCTTACCTTTTTTATTTTATTATATTGAATGTGAAACAGATTAATAAGCATGATTCAATATATACTATATTTTGAGAATTCAAAGCAATTATCCCTTTTCTACACTGTACTTTCAAATCCACAAAAACAGATGTTATATTCTTATGCATTCCTTGGTAATAAGAATCAATTGAAATAAATTCTGTAGTATTTTAAAAAATACCACACTATCAAGTTATCTCTGAGTCATAATTTTCACATGTATAAGTTATAAGCCACATAAAGTTGCTTTGGGAAAATCATAATAATTTGTTCAATTTAGTTGCTTGCCTCACAATTGACTGAATGGCTTAGCAAAGAAGAATCAACAGCTGCTATGAATACAAGATGACTCAAAGCAACAAAATGAAGAGTATGTATAGAACCAAGGGTTCAGCCTTAGTTCTGTGGTTTAAGAGATTCTTGGACAGCTAGCATGATATTTTGGAAGGGAGTGTCTGAAAATAGTATGAAATCCAAGTCAGTCAACACAAGGCTTCATATGGTTATTCTAGTCTCACATTTATCAAAAGCCTGGGACCCTCAATTGGAATTACAAAAATACTTGTATGACCAAACACAAAATTAGTCAGCCTTAACATAATGGTGATAGTCAAGCACTGCATGAATAATTAGATCCAAAATGTCAGGGGGGCATAATTAAGAAGTAAGTTTCAGCATGGTTGGTACAAAATGGTTCTATTCTACAGAAATCATTGCTGGAAGTTCCCGTGTAAATGAAACTAAAGTTACCAGAGTTAACAAATAAAATGTAGGACACTCAGTTAAATTTAATTTCAAATATGAATATTTTAGCATAAGTGCCAAGTATTATACACATTTCTACAGAATTTCATCATCTAAAATTTATATTTATCAGTTACACCTTTGTTTAACACAACAACTTTAATTAGAATGAAATAGTGACTGAAGGACTTGGGTATTTTTTTTTTAATTCCTTGTGACTTTTTCAGACATTCTTTTGATTTATTTATTTATTTTAATTTCATGTATGTGGGTACACTTTCACTATCTTCAGACACACCAGAACAGGGCATCAGATCCCCATTACAGATAGTTGGGAGCCACAATGTGGGTGCTGGGAATTGAACTCAGGCCCTCTGGAAGAGTAGTTAGTGCTCTTAACCGTTGAGGCATCTTTACATCCCCAGACTTGGGTGACCTTGATTGAATCGTTCAATTCTAGGGCTCATGTCAAGTTATCAGAAGCTACTGGTCAAGACTTATTAAAGGGATAAAGGCTGGCTCACTGAATCATGGCAATCTTAATTCTGATTGTAAAACCCACGCCAAAAAGTCAGACACAGTTGTCTATGCCTCTAGTCCAAGTTTTAGGGGCGGGGAGACTACCATCTCTGGGACTTCTTGGCCAGCCAGTTTATTCTAATTAGTTAATTCTGGCTTCAGTAATTGTGATGGTTATTCTTGGCTTTCTTTCCTTCCTTCTTTCTTTCTTTCTTTCTTTCTTTCTTTCTTTCTTTCTTTCTTTCTTCTTTCTTCCTTCCTTCCTTTCTTTCTTTTCTTTTCTTTTTTTTTTCCAAGACAGGGTTTCTCTGCATAGCTCTGGCTGTCCTGGAACTCACTCTGTATACCAAGCTGGCCTTGAACTCAGAAATCTGCCTGCTTCTGCCTCTCAAGTGAAGATTTACCTTATCTAAGCCACCTCCTCTTGGTCCAGCCTGTAAAAAGACATGGAAGAAAGAAGCTTTTGCTGTTTTACAGTTTTTCTTCAGTCTTGCTGGCAAATGTGTTCCTCCAATAGTATTAAAGCTTACTTCTTCCAGATTCTGGAGTATATTGAAGACCAGCTGCGACATCCAGTCTTGCAGACTACATTCTTGGATTTTCCATCAGAGACAACCATTGTTGAAATAATCAGACCATAACCTGTAAGTCACTCTAACAAATATCACACCACACACACACACACACACACACACACACACACACACAAACATACTCTTATTCAATCAGTTCTTTTTTTCTAGAGAACTCTGACTCACGCACTGACAGAAGAAGTCTCAAAAAATAGAGAAGCAGTTGAAGAAGACATTCAGTGTTGACCCTACATGTCTATATGCCCTCCTATACATACAAAATACACGTGTGTTGGTTTTCTCTTGTTATAACAAATCATCATTATAGCAGTACAATTGTTTCTCTTTATTAGAGGTACAAATAATTTTATTGGACTGAAATCAAGATGGTACCAAGTTTCAGTTCCTTATGGAGAAAGAAGCAATCTGTTTTACTCCATTTTCCACACCTGGAGACCACGCATATTCATTGGCTTATAGCCCTGTAACAGCTTGTAAGCCAGATATAGAAAGTGTTCTTCTTACAGTATAGTATTGTGACCTTTCTCATCACAATATTTTAGTATCTTCCATATTTTTTTCTCCTTCAAAAGTACCTTAAAATCTATTTAATCTGTTTGGATCAACCAGAATAGCCATTATAATGCACTCAACAAATATAACTACTTTTTGACATGTAATCTGTCATATTCACTGGATAGGATGGAGTAATCTTTAAGAGGTGGGAAGGTGCTCCAGATACAAATAATGAACTCATTAACTTGAATTAGGTAATAATCTTAAATGTGCATGATTTCAAATAATCTTCCCTTTACTCTTTTAGTAGAATTACTATAAGTAGAACTTAAAATAAGTTCATTTATAATAGGGTACAAAGAAAACAAATGCTGTTTGAGTAACAGGAAATGCAAACTAGATAAAACAATGGTATACATAAACACTTGTTAGCTCATTGTGGTGGTAACTTAGGTACTTTGAAGGCCAAGGCAACTGAATTCTAAGGTCATAGTTAGTTTGAAATATATACTAAGTACCAGACCAGCTTAGGTTACATAAGAATACCCTGTCAAAAACAAAACAAACACAAATGTTGAGGGTAGGACCACTATATTTAAACAAAACAACCCCAGTTATTCATTAAGTATAATTTTCTTAGCATTGTGTCTTGGCATCTCTACATGCCATCAGCTAAGGACTAGACGAAAATCTGAAAAAAAAAAAAAAAAAGAAAAGGTTATGAACAACTAGTAAAACAAAATAATAAAAAAGTAATTAAAATCCCATTTCCTCCTAATTTATTTCTTTTTTAAATTTAATTATTATTTTTATTTACTTATTTATTTTGTATCCTACTCATTGGCCTGCTCCTGGATACCCCCAACAAAATCCTTCCCCATCCTCCACCCTCTTTTTTCTCTGAGTGGGTGGAGGCCCATTGGGTACCCACCCACCCCAGGCACTTAAAGCCTCTGCAAGGCTAGGCACTTCCTCTCCCACTGAGGCCAGACAAGGCAGATCAGCTAGAAGAACACCTCCCACATGCAGGCAACAGCTTTTGGGATAACACCTCTTTCTAGATGTTCAAGACCCATGTAAGGTCAAACTACACATCTGCTTACAAATGTGTGGGGAGGCCTAGGTCCAGCCTGTGTATATTCTTTGGTTGGTGGTTCAAACTCTGAGAGCTCCAAGTGTCCAGATTAGTTGACTCTTTCAGTCTTCCTATCCCCTTTGGAGCCTGCGATCCGTCCTCCTATTCTCCAATATGAGTCTCCAAGCTCCATCTACTGTTTGGCTGTGGATTTCTTTATCTGCCTGAGTCAGCTGCTGATAGGAGCTTCTCAGAAGACAACATGCTCTAGTTTGCAAGCATAACAGAGTATCATTAGTAGAGTTAGGGATTAGCACTTGCCCATGGGATAGGTCTCAATTGGGCCAGTTATTGGTTGTCTATTCCCTCAGTCTCTGCTCCATTCCCTGTGCCTATATTTCTTATAGACAGGAAAAATTTTGGGTTGAAAATGTGAGTGAGTTAATGTCTCTATCACTACACTAGGGTTCCTACCTGGCTATAGGAGGTAGTATCTTCAGGTTCCATATCCCCAGTGTAGAGAATCAAAGCTATAGTCATCCCCATTGATTCTTATGGCCTCCTTTATCATAGGTCTCATTTTGTCCTTGAGATCCCCCTACCTCACCCCCATCAATTGCAGATTTCCACTCATTTTCATGGCTATTAACTATCTTTCTTGTTCTTCCTCATACTTGAAAACCCCCATGACCCTTCCCGTTCCTTCCTTTCATTTACATCCTATGACTATTTTATTCCCTCTTCCAAGTGAGATTCAATCTTTCTTACTTTGGCCTTCCTTCTTGTTTACCTTCTTTACGTCTGTGGAGTGTAGCATGGTAACTGTACATACCATTCCTTTGTTTTTGGATACGGATTACTTCACTCAGGATTATATTCTCAAGTTCTATCAATTTGCCTGCAAAATTCCTGATTGTTTCTTTTTAATAACTAAACAATATTTCATTGTGTAGGTGTATCACATTTTCTTTATCAATTCTTCAGTTGAGGGACATCTAGGATGTTTACAGCTTCTGGGTATTATGAATAAAGCTGCTATGGACATAGTTGAACTCTGTGGATTTTGGAGTATCTTTCCAGTTATGTCCAGACCTGAAATAGCTGGATCTTCTATAAAAATATTTTTTAACCCATTGGCTGCTTTGCAGGTAGATCAATGGAATAGAATTGAAGATCCAGAAATGAACCCACACACCTATGGTCACTTGGTATTTGACAAAGGAGCTAAAACCATCCAGTGGAAAAAAGACAGCATTTTCAACAAATGGTGCTGGCTCAACTGGAGGTTAGCATGTAGAAGAATGCAAATCAATCCATTACTATCTCCTTGTACAAAGCTCAAGTCCAAGTGGATCAAGGACCTCCACATAAAACCAGACACACTGAAACTACTAGAAAAGAAAGTGGGGAGGAGCCTTGAACACATGGGCAAAGGGGAAAACTTCCTGAAAAGAACATCAATAGCTTATGCTCTAAGATCAAGAATAGACAAATGGGACCTCATAAAATTACAAAGCTTCTGTAAGGCAAAAGACACTGTCGTCAATAGGACAAAACAGTAACCAACAAATTGGGACAAGATCTTTACCAATCATATATCTGATAGAGGGCTAACTAATATCCAATATATACAAAGAACTCAAGAAGTTAGACTCCAGAGAACCAAATAATCCTATTAAAAAAAATGGAGTACAGAGCTAAACAAAAAGTCTCAACTGACAAATACCAAATGGCAGAGAAGCACCATCACTGAGCCAGGAGCTCTTCCTGTCTTCCCTCCGGAGAAAGAGGCAGGAAGAAGGCCCCTGCTCAAAGACCTGCTCCTCTCATGGCCAAGATGCTCAGAGACTACAGATAGTGCTTCTCTAAAAAGTGAACAGCTCCCAGGACCTGGATGGACTGCACACATCCACGCTTCCCTCCAGGAACTGGTCTATGGTACACCCTGGATTTCAGGATCCAGACACACTTCACAGCAGCCACTTCTACAAATTGCACTGGACTTTTTTTTACAACATTTTCCACACCTTACCTTTGGTCCCACCTCACCTTGTAAACCATGGTCAAAAATAAATAAATATATCATTCTCCCAAGCTATTTTGTGAGTTTGTGTCTTCATATCTGTTGGATGATGGATACACATAAATATAGATACTTGCTTCACAGATGGACAGAGAGACCAACAGTCTACAGAGAGAATACACAGAGATTAATATATATGGACAAATAGATAATAGAGTCCCAGAGAAGCAGGTCTGTTATTACATGTTGAACTCTGGCAGGTGTACCTGCCATTGGTGCCCACAAAAGAAAGAATCAAGCTGGTGAATCTAAAAGAGATTAAACATGAAAAGAATAAAAGTTAATAAATTAATACAAAACTCAATTGTGCATTTCAGTATGTGTGTGTGTGTGTGTGTGTGTGTGTGTGTGTGTGATAGAGCTATGTGTATGTTTTGGATAAAAAACAGGAGTCAAATACCTGTACACACACATACACACAGAATTACAGAGATACACACAGAGAGAAATCAAGATACAGAGAGAAAGCAGGAGAGCAAAATTGCAATAAGAATTTCCTGGGCCAAGGTTTCCACACATTATCTCTCATTAGGTCAAGGGTCACAGATATATTGGCACCCACCTTTAGACAATCCCTAAGAGAGGCTCTGGGACCCAAGGTCACATGTTCGGGTCACAAAAGCCATGTTGAAAAACAGTGGAATACCCACCACTTTATAAAGGATGTAGTAAGTAATCACACATCGTTTGTAAAGGAGGGAGAAAAGGGAGACAAACATTGATAGTAACAAATAGAGGGAAAGTCATAATGATGCAATGATGTAGACACACAGGCATCTCCTGATAATGCTGGAAGTAGAGACCTAGAAGACCATAAAATATCATCCTATAAAAGCAAAGGTGTGACTGAGCTGTTTTTATGTACACCTGTACACTTTGAAAGCCACCTGGGAAGAATTAAACAATTTCAAGGGAACAGAGGCTGGCAGCTAGTTGTTGTTTTCGACAATTGAGATTCTCACTTGGCTGAGGTCACATGGCTGGCTCACGTCCATTTTGCACTGTGCAGAAAAGTGTGAGGAAAGCAGATTCTATCCTGTTTGGTTTGCTTGTTTGCTTGTTTGTTTGTTTTTCTTAGTTAGGTTGGTCTATTTTTTTTAATTTATTTTTTTAATTCACTGGGCAGAAGAAGGCACAAATCAATGGCATACCCTTGAGGCCGACTGGGTTCCCTTGAGTTATGTGTCTCTCTAGAACTAAAGGACTTACAGAGGCTTACCTTTTAGGAGGCTATTAAGTCAGGGGCTTTTTTTTTTTTTTTTTTTTTTTTTTTTTTTTTTTTTTCTGTCAGGTTAGGGCTTCAACATGGACAGGAATGCTGGAGAGTTGGTGTCTGGGTGTGGCTTACAGACTGTTCAGGAGCAGCTTTATTGAGGAGGAGGCGTGGCCAAGCTTCTACCCATCAGGTGCAGGTATAAAAGGAGATGCAGAGAGAGGCGAGTTGTACTAGGCTGTGTGCAACACAGGTGACTTCCATCGGATGGACTTGACATTTAATTCTTCCCTGGAGGTACTGGCACTTACATGGTACACTCTGGCTTTCAGAGTCTGGATCCACTTCACAACAGCCACTTCTGGAAATTGCAGTGGACTATTGTACATAATTTTCCACACCTTAACTTTGGTCCCATGTCAATTTGTAAAACATAATGAAAAAGTAAATAAATATTTACTTTCTCTCAGTGTATTTTGTGACTTTTGGTTTATAGATCTCTAGGATGATGGATATAGATAAACATAGAAATTTGCTTCACAGCTGGTCAAGGAGACCAACAGTCTACAGACAGTTCTACAATAATACACAGCAATTAATATATGGAGGAAAAGAAAAACAGAGTCACAGAGAAGTAGATCTGTTATTATATGTTGAAGTCTGGCAGGTGAACCTTCCTGTGATACCTAAAAGTAGTAGTTATTAAGCTAATGAATCTAAAAGTGTTAAAAATAAAAAGAAAACAACTAATAAATTGTACACAAATAAATTGTGTGTTTGAACATGTGTGGATAGTGCTGTGTGTATGTGTTTGAAAAAGAACAGGAGACAAAAACCTGCACACACACACACACACACACAACAAGGGAGAGAAGAAGAATTAGAAAGAGAGAGAAGGAGAGAGAAACTACATATAGAAATGGGAACAATACTGTCCTAATGTTCAAAGATTTATCTATTTAGGACAAGAGCACAAATATATTGTTACTATCCCTTTGACATCCTTATGAGAGTTCCTGGGATCCAAGCTCATATCAAAGTGCCAGCAAAAGCCCTGGAGAAAACAACTGGTATGTCCACTATTTTATAAAGGATGTATTGAGTAATCACACATAGTTCGTACAGGAGAGACAGAAAAGGGAGACAAACATTGATAGTTAGGAAGTGAGAGATATACATAAAGAGGAAGAGTGTCAGCAGACAGAGATTCAGTGAAAATGAAAGACTTTTTCTAGATTACCCTGGAAGTAGAGACATAGAAGCCCAATATAAACATTGACATGCAAAGGTATGTCTATGCTGTTATATATACCATGTCTGTGTGGACAGACTTGGGCAAGGAGCTTATGGGAAGAAGAAAGGAATTAGAAGGGACAGAGGCTTGCAGCTAGTTGTTGTTTACAACAATTGGCCAACACAGGTAAAGTTCGTGACCTAAGGATTCTCAATTGGCTGAGGTCACAGGCCTGCGTAGCCATGTTGCATGGTGCAGATAAGTGTAATAGAGTAGAATCCGATTTGTTTTTCTCTCACTACGTGTAATCAAAATGTTCAGTGTTCAGGCTTGCTTGCAGTTGCTTGGTTTGGATGGGCAAGTCACCTCTTCTCATTTTCTGATGTCAGCTTTTTTAGTGTTGTCCTGTTTGTTATCAAGATCCATGTGGCAGTTTCCAGGGAACTGCTGCTTGTTGCTTGTGGTTCCTCAGCAAGGAGCCCATGATTTAATTTCTGATCTAGCAGTCTTGTAGACTTGCTTGTGGAATAGTCTGGAATTTTTTTGTCCTTCCTTTGTCTTCATGACAAAAAGGTGCCTTTTAATTCTGGGTGCAAGGAACAACACTGAACTAACTAGTAACCTCAGAGCTCCCAGGGACTAAACCACCAACCAAAGAGTACAGGTGGTGGGACTAATGGCTCCAGCAGCATATGTAGCAGAGGATAGCCTAGTCAGTCATCAATGGGAGGAGAGGCCCTTGGTCCTGTGAAGGTTCTATGCCGCAGTGTAGGGGAATGCCAGGGCCAGGAATTGGGAGAGAGTGGGTTGGTGAGCATGGGGAGGGAGGAGGGAACAGTGGTTTGTTAATGTTGCTGTTTTTTGTTTTTTGTTTTTTTATTGTTTTGTTTTTGTTTTTGTTTTTTTTTTTGGAGGGGAAACTCGGAAAGGAGAAATCATTTGACATGTAAATAAAGAAAATGTCTAATAAAAAATAAAAATAAATAAATAAATAAATAAATAAGTAAATAAAGCCATCTTTGCATTGTTCCTGGGTAGTGCTCCATGTTCACTGCAGCCATCTTTGCCACCCACCACCTCCTTCAATGTAGACTCCTCAGCTTTCTTGCCAGAGTCCTTGAACCTGACTAATTCCTCACTTGCTGCATCAGAAAATTAGCGTTCCCCACCATGTCAGATGGGGCAGTGGACACCAGCTCTGAGATCACCATCAAGGATTTGAAGGAGAAGAAGAAAGTTGTGAAGGAGGCAGAGAATGGAAGAGAGGCACCTGCCAATGGGAATGCTAATGAGGAAGATGGGGAGCAGGAGGCTGACAATGAGGGAGATGAAGAAGAGGAAGAAGGTGGGGAGGAAGAGGAGGAGGAGAAAAATGAGGAAACTGAGTTTCCTACGGGCAAGCAGGTAGCTGAGGATGATGAGGATGATGATGTTGACACCAAGAGTCAGAAGACTGATGAGGATGACTACACAGTAAAAGGAGAAGTAACCTTATGCACCATGACCTTCTCACCCTCTACTTTCTGTCTCAGAATTTAAACCTAGTCAGCTTCTAGCAGAGAAGCAGGTCCCACCCACTTCTACTTTCCATTTGTTTTACATTAAATTTCAATTGATTACAGTTCTTCAAATTCTATAAAATAAATACACTAGCTTGTAGGATTTATAAATTCTTTAAGTTTTAAAAGTTTTTACATTTTTTAAAAATATAAATATTTTTTAATTTATTTTTTCTGAACATTCAGATACTGCAAACTTTAAATATAATCACCTGGTTATACTTTTCACAGCAAAAATATTTTGATACTAATAATAAAAAGAGGAAAAAGAAAATGTACTTTAGATTAGTATACCATAATAAGTTTTATAGGAGCCCTATTTTATTTTTAAAAATCTGCCCATTTTGCTAACATACATATTTAATATTTATTTCAAAATCAGTCTATGAACAATGTGAAAAGTACATTTAAACTTGCACACATACTTTCTCCACTATGAATTGCCCTTCTCATGGCTACTCTTAACCTAAGTGTTAGGAAATATTCATGCAATGTTTTGATCAGCAGTACAATAAATTCTTCATTAGCTGAACTTCTGACTGGACATCAACTTTAACGTTATGATTTCCATTCCTTAAAAAGTACATGATCATAGCACAGCACAAGACAAACTACTCAAGGACTTTTGTTCCATTCTTTCCTTCTGGTTATGAATACTTCCTATGTTTTTTTCTAAGCAGAAGAGAAGCCTTGAAGCAGCTCCTCACATTCATTTGGGCAGGCCATGAAGTCTAGTAGAGAATAATGTCATGCCAAATGCACAATGGTCTTTCACACTGTGTTAATGCTTAGATTAAAGGCATTGCTTTTTCTACCCAGTGAAATATTACACAACATTGTAACAGAATTAACTATACAGATTAATATGTTTACAGTGTGTCCCTAAATCCTATAGAGACAGAATTCTTAAAAAATCTGACCTCTGGATTTGCCTTAAAATACTTAGTTTGTATTCGATGTAAAATGCCAAATATTCTGCATCAAATTAAATTTTCTAGATAGCTTCTCTCCTTATAGCTGAGGAGAGAAGGTGATACCAATAGAGAAAGGAAAGATAAATAATACTAAGAGCATTTGAGAAAGCTATACAATAACATTATTTTATGAGTCTAAAGAAAAACACATATATTTATGTACACATACAATACCCACATATATGTGTACACGCACACATACACACACACAAACACATACACAGAGTTTAAGTGGGGAGTTAAACTGCACTGGAAGAAAATATTATTCCCCTTGAGAACCATAGAATATCAAACAACAACAACAACAACAACAACACACAAAAGCATAACAGTACTGCTCAAGGAAATCTTCCTTTGAGTCTTTAGGAGGATCTGAGAGACTCTTCTAACAGTATAGGAAACTGCCATTTCTCTTGGTTTCCTACCAGAAGTTGGGAGTAAATCTGCATGAGAGTTACCTCTGATAATGATGCAAGATTTTAATATCATCCAACTACTGTTAATTGTTCTTTCAAGTCTACTGTGCTGATCACATGTTTATCTTTTGTGTATGGAATTCAGTAGTTGTGGTGGCTATTCCTGACTGCCAAATTGACTAGATCTGTAATGAACTACGACCTGGAAATGAAGAGCACACTTGTGGGAGAGTTTCTGCTTGGTTTGAAATGGGAGAATCTACTTCTAGTCTGGATCTTTGAGATAGACACACATTTGCCCTGATTCTTGAAGTGGAAGGCATGCCTTTGATCCCCTATCTTGAGGAGGGAAACATATGCCTTTAATCTAGATCTTGAGATAGGAAGACATACTTTTATTTGGGTCCCAACTTCTGCTGGAAGTCTACAAAAGGACGTGGAAGAAGGAATCTTTGCTCTTTGCTGCTTGTTCTTCCCTTGCTAGTGTATCCATTCCTTCACTGGCATCAGTCTAAGTTTTCAGGATTCTAGCATTAGCAGAAGACCAGCTGAGACAGCCTGCATGTGGGACTGGGCAACTACTAGATTCTTTCTCTTTTTTTGTTTTTTGTTTTTTGTTTTTTGTTTTTTGTTTTTGTTTTTGTTTTTGCTTTTGCTTTTTGGACAGGGTTTCTCTGTATAGCCCTGGCTATCTATACTCACTCTGTAGACCAGGCTGGTCTCAACCTCAGAAATCTACCTGCCTCTGACTCCCAAATGCTGGGATTAAAGGTGTGCACCACCACTGCCTGGCTAACTAGATTCTTGTTCTCTCAGTTCACAGAAAGCTATTTTTACATTAGTTGGACTGCAGCTTGTAAATCATTACAATAAATTCTACATATATGGTTCATTATATATAAAATATAAATTCCATATATTGAATATATATGAATATATATATATGTGTGTATATATATATATGTATGTATGCATACATATATATATATATATTCATTCCATAAGTTCTGGGAATCTAAAGAGCCATGACTAATAGAGTAATATAGTTGTTTGCCTTGGGGTTCACAATCTCATGGATTGTAGCCTTGCATGCAGTTTTTAATATATCAAATGACTTTGGAGAGCCAGAAACACTGCTCAGTCCTCTTCTCAGTATGATTTCTCTATGGTTACTCTTCCATTCCTCTCTCCCAGCATTCTTGATCCACAGAAACTGAAGTATCCAAGCACCACAGGGCCTAGACCCCACACTGTGTCATGCTGGCCAGCCATATTACTTGAGCCATGCTTATCTGGTCAAAGACATTGGACTTTGGTTAAATGCAGATGCCAGAACAATGTTGGACCTTCTCCTGCTCTATGCCTGGTGCTCTGTCTACCCAGTTTCTGATTGACAGGAGCCTAGCAGGTCAAGAGGCCAAGGCAAGAACTTTAGGAAATTTAAACTCAATGGGTTTACAAGGGAGTCTGAATAAGTTTTGGATGCTGACCGTTTGAGTCTTGGCTGAATTGCATAGGTTTCAGAAACCAGGTCTTTTCCCACTGCTCTTCAACCAAAGAGACAGCCTTTTGAGATGTCCCTGGATTAATTCCTAGCACTGTTTCTTAGTGGTATGAAACTTTAGTAAAAACAATATAGTTCTTTCATCACCTGAAATGGAGAGAATATCTACAATGTCTACTATTTGAAGGACAAACATCTAAGTGTTGTAAAATAGTCTCTTCTAGATAGCAATCTTTTCAAGGAGATTATATAACTCCTTGACTGCATTAACCATCTTCAGTAAACATTTTTTGAATTTTCCTCTTTTGTTTAACAGTTTCTGAAAGAAAAAAGGTTTTAGTCAAGTATCTAAATGCTTCTACACATAGATGTCTTCTAAATTCAAGATGAGAAATATGACAAACTAAAACTCTACTTATACATTTAAGTATTTTGGATGATTGTTAATGGGCTCATATCTCATTTAAGATAGAATGTCACAATCATTTTCAGCTTAAAATGCATGGACCATGGTAAATATATCTACAATCTAAGTCATGGAGCTGGAGGAGATACTAGCTGTTCAAGTTAGTTCTCAGTTGGTATGATAATGTTCGTGATCTACAACAAATTCGTTGGCTCACCTTGCATTTTTATATAACTCAGGATCGCCTGCCGATATCATACAATATCCACATTGATCTGGGTACTCTAAAAATAATGGTTAATAATGGTTAATGCCTAATAGGCTTGCTTAAAGGGCAGCCTTGTGTAGGTTGTATCAAATTGACAAGAAAAGCCAACCAAAACATTTTTATTATATACTACATACATTTGTACTAAATATTATTAGAAACAAAATACTCATATTATGTATATATATATATGTAATAGGTTTTGAGTTAGAATGAATGTTAAAGGAAAAATTCTATGTTATCTTAGCTTCAACTTAGATATTATGTTATTGAGGAGATATAACCATTATTATCATGCTTATGCATTTTTTGCTTTATTAATATAATCTTATGTATTAATATAGAATAGCTACACATTTTTTGGAAACTCAGAATTGTAGAAAATGGATGATGGCTTTTAGCCACAAGATGTCATTGTTTGACTTTAGTGAAGTAACCGTGACTGACTTGAGCCCTCTCAATTCTCATAGAAAGAGGAAGCAGTCTATTTTAATGAACTCAACAATAATGACTTAGTCTACCAGGGGTTACCCTGTCTACATGTAGAATATAACTTTCTATTCATTTGAAATTTCTAGAATTAGTGAGAACAGGGCTCTAATACTGTATTTAATCTAAAGGGTTCACTTTGTTCTCAAGGTTTTCTTCTATGCAATCCTGTTCTTACTTATTAATGTACAAATGACTGTAACTCCTTAGAATATGAAATAAGCATTCAAAATTAAATTTATCTCTATATTCTCAGGAAAATAAAATATAAAACTCAGAAAATCAAGGAGAGTAAATATATCTATTTTCTCTGACATTTAGTCCCCTTAAGTTTTCTTTACATGGTTCAGAAACAGGGAAACAATTCCCATATTTAATACTAGAAGCTTAATGGATGAGAGAGTGACATGGCTGGAACTCTCTTCTCATCATGCCCTTGATTTGAACTCAAATATGGTGATGTTTTCCTGTTGTTTCATGTGGACACAATGATGAACATATGACAGAGAATGTGAACAGCTCACAAATCTTGGATATTATGGCATTTGGACCATGAAATTCCAACCCCTGCACACAACCAGATTGTATTTCATGTTTAAGTAAGTAGTATTTGCTAAAAGTAAACAATTTGGCTCAAATAGATATTTACTACCATTTTCTCTATTATTTTGTCTCAGTATTTTATAGTATTTGAGTAGTAGAAACCCATTTTCAGTCTTAGGAAATTATTGACTGTTACATTTCACACTATTGGCAAACTTTCTATTATTTACAATTGAAACACAAGGAAAGTGAAATCAATTGCCTATTGATTCCCAGTCAGATTATAAGCAAGTAGATTATGTCTGAGTTTACCATTCTCTAGTGGTATAAATGTTAGAGGCATTTTAATACATTTTCCTTTCCTTTTTCAATGTCACTCTGACTCTGCAATGTTTGAACTGTGTATTAAACTTTAAAATAAACACTCTGTCCATTTAAGTGTTAAATGTGATATTTATATATTGGATAAAGATCATTACATAAGGATTTAAGGAAGATAAATTATATTTTGAAGGCAACCATATAACATTTTATCATTGTTTTCATAACCTTATAGAGTATATTGTATATAAACCTTTTTTCTACAACAAAGTTTAACACAAAATATCATTTGGTTTAATATGGTTTCCAGATTATAGAATCCCAGTTCTCCTCAAAGTCCAAGGTCATTTTACCATTTGGAGAACAATAAACCCTTAATTGCTGATAAAGTAATAGGCAGGACAGTTGGATATTATGTATATATTTCTAAGTAGACATTATTTTATAGCAATTTTAAATTCAGGGCCATATTGAGAAGACTTTGAAGAGGTTTTCCTTTGGCCCCATCTCTACAGATGCAGGTAGTCTCAGCCTTCATCAGCTCCATTTGAGGGGCATGCTAATTAGAACTGTCAATTAACATGGCACATAATTATCATGCAAAGTCTAGGGGTTAATGATTTTATCTGAGTTTTAATATCATGTTGATTAACTCATCTGTAAAGGTACATATATTAACATTTTTTGGTACAGTATAGAATTCTAAAAATGCTTTAAAATCCTCCATTCTGCCTATTCATACCCTCTCGCCCTATTTTAAAACCACTAATCTTTTTTTTTTTTTTTTTTTAACAGATCTTGCCTCGAGTTTATTTGTAAAAACAGCATAGGACACTGGTCATCTGCAAACTGTAAGTAGGTGTGTCACAGCAGTCCATCTATCTTCACACTGGCAGGAGCCTTTTCTATGGGGCGTTCACAGGGGCCTGGGCACCTTTGGGAGCCTGGGCTGGAGCTGAAGCCTGGGCCTTAGCTGGAGCTTTGGCCCCTGCCTTTGTTTGAACCTTGGGCTTTGGTTGGCAGAGCCTTTGACCCATAGCCATGTAGCTTCGAATCTTCTTCCCAAGCTTGGGGTGAGCGATGAATGCCAGAAGGCTGAGTTTGCGGCTGGGACCCTTTGGCATCTTGGGCTTGATGACCTGAGGCTTCACCAGGGCCTTGATGGCCTCTGCGCGTGCACTCACGCCTTTGCGTTGTTGGCCTGCATCTTCTTCAGGCCTTTCTTGTTGTGCTTCTTGGCAAAGCACATATTCCTCAGGAACTTGGGGTAAACCCCCTTTAGAGACTCGTATCTTTATGACCGGGGTTTCTTGATGCCATTTCTGTGCCATTTGTGGGACTGATTGTGTGTGGTGTTGGAAAACCACTAATCTTTTACTATCTCTGTGGGTTTTCCTGTTTCCTTAAATGTCATATATTTGAAGTCTTAGAGTTTATATCTTTTGACTAATACAATGTAAGTTTTTTTCCCCATTGTGTGCTAACTCATTTTTTTTAGAGTTACACAGTATTTTATCATCTGTCTCACTATAATGTATTTATTCATTCACCTACAGGAAAGTATTTAGGTGCATATTTTTTTGTAGAAATGTTTTCAACTCATTTGTTTTATTATCAATGAATGAAATTATGGAGTAACAGGTCAAGAGTATGTTTATTTCAAGTTGTCATTTACCATCACATCAACAATAAATGAAAGCTTCAGTTTCCTACAACAGTCTTAAACTTAGAATTTTGGCCTTTTTAGTAGGTATAAGCATTTTCTGTTTTGATTTTACCTGTTATTTGATTTTGTTAAGTTCTGAGATTTGAGATTCAAATTAACCACTTTTTTTTCAAACAGCAGTCTTCATTTTTTGCTCTGAATTTCTTTAAATTTTTACACTTTACATTATTTGTTCTGCCAAATTATTTTCTCTAATATTTGAATATTTAATTCATAAAACAAGTTCATAAAAGTTAAAGTAAACTTTAAGTAATAATAAATTTAACAATAATTCCAAGATAGAATAATGATTTTTAAATGCTTGATAATATTTTCAATGGTTAGATTTACTCTTATACTCTTAATTTTTTTGACAATATTATTTATTTTTGATTTTGGTCTTTATAAGATCCTAATATTTTTTATTACTATTTTTTTTACACTCCAAATTTTATCCTGCCCCAACCCTAGTACACCCTTGAATTGCTCCCACATACTTCCTCTGCACCACCCTGTCTACATGTGGGTGTCCCCACACCCTACCCCACCAGAACTCTAAACTCCCTGGGGTCTCCAGTCTCTTGAGGGTTAGGTACATCATCTCTGATTGAACACAGACCCAGAAATCTTCTGCTGTATATGTGTTGGGGGTCTCGTATCAGCTGGTGTATTCTGCCTGTTTGGTGGTCCAGTGTTTGATCTCAGAGGTCCAGATTAATTGAGACTGCTGGCCTCCTACAGGGTAGCCCCCCTACTCAGCTTCTTCCAGCTTTTCCCTAATTCAACAACAGGGGTCAGCAGCTTCTATCCATTGGTTGGGTACAAGTATCTGCATCTGACTCTTTCAGCTACTTGTTGGGTCTTCCAGAATGCAGTCATGTAGGTTCCTTTTTGTGAGCACTCTATAGCTGTAGTAATAGTGTCAGGCCTTGGGGCCTCACTTTGACCTCAATCCAACTTTGGGCCTGTTGCTGGACTTCTTTTCCCCAGACTCCTCTCCACTTCCATCCCTGTAGTTCTTTCAGACAGGAGGAATTATGGGTCAGAATTTTGACTGTGGGATGGCAACCCCCTCCCTCCTTTGATGCCCTGTCTCCCTGATGGAGGTGGGCTCTATAAATTCCCTCTCCCTACTGTCAGGCATTCCATCTAAGGTCCCTCCTTTGAGTCCTGAGTCTTTCACCACCCAGGTCTCTGGTGCATTCTGGAGGGTCTCACCAATGTCATACATCTTGAGGTTGCCTGTTTCAATTTTTTCGGCTGGCCTTTGGGGCTCAGTCCTTTTCCCTCACCCAACACCAGATCAGGTTCCCCTCTCCCTTCCTACCCCCATCCCACCCAAATTCACTTTCCTCCCAGATCCCTCCCTCCAACCCAAATTGTGATTGCTTTCTTCTCCCTCTCAATTGGGACTGAGGAGTCCTCACTTGGGCCCTTCTGCTTGTTGACCTTTTTGAGTTTTATGGACTGTATCTTAGCTATTCTGTTTTTTTTTTTTTTTTTTTTTTTTTTTTGGTTAATATCCACTTATTAGTGAGTACATAAAATTCATGTCCTTTGGGGTCTGGGTTACCTCACTCAGGATGATATTTTCTAGTTCCATCCATTTGAGTGCAAAACTCAGGATGTCTTCATTCTTTTCTTTTCTTTTCTTTTCTTTTCTTTTTTTTTTTGCAAGACAGGGTTTCTCTTTATAGCCTCGGCTGTCCTGGAACTCACTCTGTAGACCAGGCTAGCCTTGAACCCAGAAATCTGTCTGCCTCTGCTTCCCAAGTGCTGGGATTAAAGGCATGTGCCACCACTGGGTCTTCCATTCTATTCTGTTGATGAACCTGTCTGTCTCTGTACCAATACCATACAGTTTTTATCAGTATTGCTCTGTAATAGAGCTTGAGTTCAGGGATGGGGATTCCCCTAGAAGTTCTTTTATTGTTAAGAATTGTTTTCACTATTCTGGGTTTTTTGACTTTCCAGATGAATTTGAGAGTTGGTTTTTTTCCATGTCTTTGAAGAATTGTGTTGCTATATTAATGAGTATTGCATTGAATCTGTCGATTGATAGGATGGCTGTTTTTATCATATTAATTCTGCCAATACATGAGCATGGAAGATCGCTCCATTTTTAGAGATTTTTGATTTCTTTCTTGAGAGATTTGAAGTTATTGTCATAGAGATCACTTGTTTGGTTAGAGTTATCCTAAGATTTTATATTATTTGTGGCTATTGTGAAGGTAATTGTTTCCCTAATTTTTTTTTCAGCCTGTTTATCCTTTGTATAAAGGAAGGCTACTGATTCATTTGAGTTAATTTTATATCAGGCCACTTTGGTGAAATTTTTTAACAGGTGAAGTTCTCTGGTAGAATTTTTGAGGTTGCTTATGTGAACTATTATATCATCTGCAAACAGTGATACCTTTATTTCTTTTTTGCCAATTTCTATCCCCTTGTTCTTTTTGTTGTCTTTTTGTTCTAGCTAGCACTTCAAGTACTATATTTAATAGATATTGGGAGATTGACATCCTTGTCTTG
Source organism: Mastomys coucha (assembly GCF_008632895.1). Taxonomy (NCBI): domain Eukaryota; kingdom Metazoa; phylum Chordata; class Mammalia; order Rodentia; family Muridae; genus Mastomys; species Mastomys coucha. Next base: position 195,506,542 of record NW_022196905.1, read on the forward strand.
TCCTTGATTTTAAAGGGACTGCTTCAAGTATTTCTTCATTTAATTTGATATTGGTTGTTGGTGTGCCCAAAAATTGCTTTTATTATGTATAAGTATGGGCCTTGAATTCCTGAACTCTCAAATGCTTTTAACATGAAGGGGCGTTGTATTTTGTCAAGTGCTTTTTATCCATCTAAGGAGATGATCAGGAAATTTTTTTCTTTGAGTTTGTTTATATAGTGGATTACATTAATGGATTTTCATATATGGAACCAACCTTGCATCTCTGGGATGAAGCTCACTTGACCTTGTTGAATGATGGTTTGATATGTTCTTGAATTCGGTTTGCAAGCATTTTATTGAGAATTTTTTTCATCAATATAAGTGAGATTGGTCTGAAGTTCTCTTTTTTGGTTGGGTCCTTTATGTGGTTTAGGTATCAGACTATTTGTGACTTCATAGAATGAATTAGGTAATTTTCCTTCCATTTCTATTTTATGGAATTTCTTGAGGAATATTGGTATAAGGTATTCTTTGAAGGTTTGGTAGAATTCTGCACTAAATCCATCCTGAGCTTTTTTTTTTTTTTTGGTTGGGGGTGGTTATTGACTTCTTCTATTTCTTTATGGGATATGGGCCTGTTTAGATAGTTTACTTGTTCTCAGTTTAACTTTGGTATGTATTATTTCTCTAGAAAAGCATTTGTTTCATCTAGACTTTCCAGTTTTATTGAGTATAGGCTTTTCTTGTAAGATATGATGATCTTTTGAATTTCCTCCATTTCTGTTGTTATGTCTCCCTTTTCATTTGGATACTGCCTTTGGACCCTTTACTTAGTTTGGCTAAGAGGTTTATCTATCTTGTTGATTCTCTCAAAGTACCAGCTTTTGTTGATTTTTTTGTATTGTTCTCTTTGTTTCTATATAGTTGATTTCAGCCCTGAGTTTGACTATTTACTGCTGTCTACTCCTCTTGGGTGAGTTTGCTTCTTTTAGTTTTTGGAGTTCTCAAGTGTGCTGTTAAGTTGCTAGTGTAAGATCTCTCCAGGTTCTCTACCAGGGCATTTAGTGCTGTGAATTTTCCTCTTAGGACTGCTCTCATTGTGTCCCATATGTTTGGATATGATATTTCAACATTTTCATTAAATTCCAGGAAAGTCTTTAAATTCTTTATTTCTTCCCTGACCAAGTTATCATTGAGTAGAAAGTTGTTCAGTTTCTGTATATATGGGCTTTCTGTTATTTTTGTTATTATTGAAGACCAGCCTTAGGCCATGGTGATATATAGTGGTACTTCAATCTTCCTGTATTGGTTGAGGGTTGTTTTATGGCCAATTTTGGGAAAGGTACCATGACGTGCTGAGAAGAAGGTGTATGTTTTTGTTTTAGGATGAAATGTTCTATAGATATTTGTTAAACCCATTTGGTTCATAACATCTATTATTTTCACTGTGTCTCTATTTAGTTTCTGTTTCTTTTTTTGTGCTTATTTTATTTTTATTTTTTAAAATCAGAAATATTCTCTAAAAATACCAAATTATCATCTCAAGTCATTACTATTTTGATGATGTAAAGAATGAGATTATATGGCCGGTTTTTCTTGTGTAAGGCCTATAATCTGCCTTACAAATCTGGATACAAATCTCCGTGGCATTGCCGTAAGGGATCTTGTCCAGGCAGTCCAGGTTGAGTTCTTTTTTTTTTTTCCTTTCCCAGTTTCCCCTCCAAAAAACAAACACAAACAAACAAAAACAACAAGAACAAACCCCTGTTGCCTCCCACCTCCCCATGCCTAATATCCCACCCTCTCCCACTTATTGGCCCTGGCATTCCCCTACACTGGGACACAGAAACTTCACAGGGCCGAGGTCCTCTCCTCCTATTGATGATCGAATTTGCAATCCTCTACTATACACATGCTGCCAGAACAATCAGACCCCTCCATGTGCAGTCCTTGGTTGTTGGTTGAGACCCTGGTTGGTTGAGCTCTGAGGGTACCAGTTAGTTCATATTGTTGTTCGTCCTAAGGGGCTGCAAACCCCTCAGCTTCATTGGTCCTTTCTCTGACTCCTGCATTGGGGACCGTGTATTCAGTTCAATGGATGGCTATGAGCCTCTACATCTGTATTAGTCAGGTACTATCAAAGCCTCTCAGGAGATAGCTATATTTAGGCTGGCTTGTCCTTCCTTCAGTCTCTGCAACTCCTTCCGTGGGTATTTGGTTCCCCCTTTTAAGAAGGAATGAAATGTCTACCTTTTGGTCTTCCTTCTTCTTGAGTTTCTTGTAGTTTGTGGGTTGTTCTTCCTGTATTCCAACCTTCTGGGCTAATAACTACTTATCAGAGAGTGCATACCATGTGTGTTCTTTTGTGATTGAGTTACCTCTCTCAGGATGATATTCTCCAAATCCATCCATTTCCCTAAGAATTTCATAAATTCATTGTTTTTAATAGCTGAGTAGTACTCCATTGTGTAGATGTACCACAATTTCTGTATCCACTCCTCTGTTGAGGGACATCTGGTTTGTTTCCAGTTTCTGGTTATGATAAATAAGGCTGCTATGAACATGGTGGAGCATGTGTCCTTATTACATGTTGGAGCATCTTTTGGGTATATGCCCAGGAGTGGTATAGCTGAGTCCTCCAGTAGAACTATGTCCAATTTCCAGAGGAACTGCCAAACTGATTTCCAGAGTGGTTGTACCAGTTTGCAATCCCACCAGCAATGAAGTAATGTTCCTCTTTCTCCACAACCTCTCCAACATCTGCTTTCCCCTGAGTCTTTTAACCTAGCCAATCTGACTGGTGTGAGGTGAAATCTCAGAGTTGTTTTGATTTGCATTTCCCTGATGACTAGAGTGGGGTATTGAAATCTCCCACTATTATTGTATCAGGTTCCCAAATGACAAATAAATTGGAGAAAGTGAGTGAGGAAGAAACCTGACATCAAATTACAGTTTCCACATACATACACAGATATATGTACATACACTCTTGAGAAAAAAATTTTACATACAAATAAACATGTTTACACACATATACAGGATAAGCAATTTCTTTCTCTTTTTGTTCATAGCTATTTTGATTAAGGAAATACATGAGTAATAAATACTACTCAACTCTGGCACTTTTTCCTTTTTGCTTTGGGTTGTAAGTCCTAATGACTGGCTTTTACATACTTTCTTTCTGTAGAAATATGGGTTTAATTTATCATTTTCAGACTAGAGAAAATATAACAATGATTGTAACAAAATGATTAATGTGAGCTTAGAAGCCAAACAAAAGCAAACCAAGCCAACCCAACAGCCCTCTTCCTTTATATTCTGTTGTTCTGCTGGGAAGGTATCTACTGACATTTGGAAGATACCCTGAAAGCAATTGGTCAAATGAAACACAATTTGAAATCCTGTTTAAGGATCTAAGACTGAACAAGGAGATCTCTTAGACTTGGAATTGAAATGTTAGCTAAGTTTATAAGACTCTGAGAAATTAATAGCAATGCCAAGGTTAAGAATAGGAATAGTTAGAAGAATGAAAGTCAGTGGAAAAAATTAAGTATAGAATCAGAAAGATGTAAAAAGGAGCAAATAGCCAGGCATTGTGGAGTTAGGAGATTTAGGAGTTTAAGACCATCCTTGGCTGTCAATAGAGTTCAAGGCCAAATTGGACTCCATGGTATCTAGTCTCAAAAATTTCAGACAACAAGACATAAACAACATGAAAAAGTAAAAATAAAAGCATTGCTGACTTTATAAATGCCAGTGTTATGTTTTCTATTATGACTATTAAATGCAAGAAAATAAAATCCTGAAGTGAACACAGAATAAGTTTAAAAACATAGAAGCACACTGATTTGAAAAATAAAAAATATCAGTGTGAAATGACAAAGCCAAACAACTATAATGTGTTGTCTCTAACATAAATTTACCTTTTTCTTTACTTTATTAGCTCTGTGAGAATTGCATACAATGTGTTTTCATATTATTTACCCCTCCCTTAAGCACTCTCATATCTGCTTTACCTTCCTTACCCACTGAAATTTATGTGCTCCTTTTTTTCTAAACACCTGTCAAGGACAGTTGGTGCTATGCATATACTTTAGATGTGGCCTTCCACTGGAATTTGGTTGATCTATCAAGGCCTACACCCTTAAAGAAAGCCAGTTCTTTCTATCCAAGCATCTGCCAATTGCTAATAGCTCCTTAGGTAGGGGCATGATATCATACCTACCTTCATTGTCTATGCTGAAATTTTGTTTGGCTTGAACCTCCACAGTTCTTACACATTCAGTAACAACCGGAATGACTTTATATGTGCAAGCACTTTTCTGTGTTTGGAAATCACTATTTCCTTATAGCCACCTGCTACTTTTGGGTCTTACAATTATTCCATTTCTTCTTCTTCAATAACCTTTGAGTCTTGTGAGGAGGGAGTGTGGTATAATGCCCATTTTAAGGTAGGTAGGGCATTCGACAGTCTTACATTTTTAGCACCTTGACCAGTTTGGATTCTCTTTTATTAACCAGGACCAAAGATACAAAGAAGCTTCTCTGATGAAGACTGGCCAATGTACTTACTTATTGGTATAAGGCATCAGAAGTAGACTTAATACTATGTCTATTTAGCAGAGTAATAGTAATGGGCTATATACTAGGGCCTATGACTTGTCTAGCCATAAGTCCTTGGTCACTTAAACAGTGACAGGCATCGCAACAATTAGTGGAGGAGGCCTTAAATCCAATGACAAAGTGGGTTGTTATATTTGTACCTTTGATACTTGTACCATTATTGTGCCAGTGGGCAAGTCATACCAGATCTGTTGTTATTGTAGTTCACAGGGCTCACAGCTGGATAACACTGATGATGACTTTTCCTGTCTGGATGCTTACCAACTTCTAGCACTAGGAAAGCTGTCCAGCATGGATGCTAGTGAGGCAGGATTTTTCCTGTCCAGTTACATTAAAATATTGTGCAGCAATTGGCCTGTGATTGGATATGGAAAAGGAAGGCAGAACAAAGAGTTGCAGAGACAGAGAGTGTCTCAGGAGTGAGGGAGAAGCCAAGATGGAGGCAAACATTCAGGAAGAAGATTCTGACCCCATGTGGCTTTAAATAGCCACAGGTAGTTATGATATCATAAAGGATAGAATAATTGGGATAACTTGTCTAATCTAGGTCGGCAGCTTTTATCATTATCAATTCCTTCTGAAATTATGGTATTGGCATCTTATGAACTGAGAATTTATTGATATATAAATCTGACCTATTAAATACAAACTTCTAGAGTTTTGATTTACTTGGTTACTGGAAAGTGGGATGGCCGACATTCCGGTACACTGGTTACTGAGATTTATGGCTGAGAAGGAACTAGCAGCTCCAGAGACAAGCCAACCAGAGCAGGGAACACAGAAATTGGTTGTTGCAGTGGCTAGCTAGAGACAGAGCCAGTGGGGTCATGCTGGGGCAGAGAGTTGCCCGAGGAGTGTGAGAACTCGGGGGTCCTTTTGAATATTTCCCGAAACATGCTAGGTGGATATAGGTTTGATTTCTACAAAGACAGAAAATCAAATGTATCAGCAAATTGAATTCATCTGTATGGCTTATAATCCTAGAATGTTCACAACCCTGTGTTACTCAGTTCCTTGGGTTCTTAAGAGCAGATACCTGAAACCAGTTAGGAGTTCTGACATCTAGTCCTCAAAGACAAGGGCAGCTTCCCAGTAGTCTAAGAACTATTCTCCTGTATGTACTAGAGGTTTTTTTAGAGGTCCTATTCTGACTGGCAACACATGAGGAAACAGATACTCCTCAATAGTACAAAAGCTGTTAGAGGATTACATTTAGTACAAATCTCGTTTAGGTCAGATGGATAAATAGATCTGCTTGACTCTCGATTTCAGAAATTTCAGAAATTTTAGAACTTGAAAACAGTTTGAATAGAAAATGCTCATGTTAGTGGCTATTTTTTTCTTTTATGAAATAATTAACTATATGAAGGGAAAATAATTATTTTTTACTGAAAATAACTTGTTATATTAGAAGTATCCACATTTAGTTGGAGTTTGGTATAACTTCCTAAGAAATATGAACTATATTTTTTCCCTTCAAAGTCCCAACCTACTTTTATTTTTTCCAGATACTTCATGATATAAAAATGTATAAATTTCTTTATAGTCGCATCCCTTTGCACATTTTTCAAATATTCAATAAATCAATAAAATGTTGCCATAACACTGCATAAACTGTCACTCATTGTGTATCCCTAAGTGTAGCAGCCAGACATTTCTCTTACACATATTTTATACTAGTTAAAACTCATGGTTTAGAATATCTGTTTCCTCATAAAATTTGAGGAATTTAATCTAGATAGTATTTTTCACTTCTAAATTCCTCCTCAGCAGAGGACAATACGGACTCAGTGTTTGACCACCAAAGAGAATCTGATTATTGGTTGGAAAAATGAGCTCAAATCACATGTGCTTTTTAGAGTCTTCTGAGGTTTCCTTAACCTCAAGTACCCATCACACATGGAAAAGTATGTAAGGGCAGAGAAGAGATGGCTGATTGACACAGTTATGAATGGAGAATCTATTCTGAGTATATAAGTAAATAAATAAGGGAATTTACTTACTAGCAAAATAAAAGAGAAATAAACCAAACAAACAATCAAACCAATTAATTTCGTGTTCTAGATTTTTCAGGTATACCTTCATGAAATAAACATTTGAATAATCTAAATAAAAATTACAACAAAATCATGGTCTATTTTGTGACTTCAGATTGAATATTGGAGATTTCCATAATCACTAATTTTTTCTTAAACAAAATTTATATATATGTATATATATGTATAAATTATATATATACACATGTATATATATAAAATGTGTTACAGAGGATAACATATATAAAGAAAGAACATTTAGCAAGATTCAAACTATTTCTTGCTGTATTCCTGAAATATTACATAAATACCAGTATGTCTTACAATTATTTAACTTCTAAAATGTAAAAATTTCTTGATGGCATAATATGTAAGAACATATGTATATCACAAATAAGCAAGATTTATTAAAGCAATTTATTAAATTATTGCATTAATAATAGTATAAGAAAATGTGCTTTAAACTACTCCAAATACTGTTCCAAATAAGATATAAATAAAATAATTTCTTTAGATGTGAGACCAGATGGGATTCACTGTGCACACTTGTAAATGGCTACTATAAATAATGGAGTTTTCATTTTGTTTTGTTTTCTTGGAGGGGGTAATAGTAATATATAAGGATTAAGGAGAGAGGATCTTCAATCTTTCCAGATACATGCTCAGATATGTCATTGCCCCTACTTCATCCTATTTTGGAAAACCAACAAACAAACAAAACCAAAAACCTTCCACCTGCTTTAGGTTATAAATTAGATTTTCATTTGCAATAAAAACATTTACTCTACTTCAAATGTGCCTTATGATTATCACCTGAACATGCCATCAAGAAAAAAAATTTTGAAAGGTCCCTTATAGATGTAGCCTAAAAGGAATAATAATTATTCCATCTCATAATTATATATATATATATATATATATATATATATATATATATATATATATATATATTCTCATGCTACTTACTTTCTCCTAAGGAAGACATTTTCCATTGAAATGGTTCCCAACTAATCCTGCCACACAGAGCTGAAAGCTAGTTAAATCCAAAATGGTCACCCAACTCAGATAGGTATATTTCGCTTGCTGAATACATGTATTCTATTACCCATCACCCAAGCAGCTATACCTTCTAACTAGTCTAGGGCTCTTCTCCCTTCCCTCTCAGGGAAGTTCCTTGAAATATCAAACCATTAAGGATTTTTCTATGACCTTGAGAATAATTTACCACCAAGAGGTGTCTTCAGTTTCTATACCAAATTACTCCTTACTAATAATAGATAAAAATTATTTCCATACAGCCAAAGCCAAAGTTTCTTTTTTCTTTGTTCTCTCCTTTAACAATGAATTTCTTTAGATTATGATATTATAATCTGGTTGCTATTTAATCCTTCCAACTTTTTTTTTTTAAAAAAAAAAGCTTCATATATATAGAGAGATATTCAGTTTTCCTCTTAACCCTGGGAGTCCTCCCAACCTTTTCCTTGAGCTCCATCCCTCTGCTCTTGCCAACATTCCTGATGTCTCAGGATATATGTATAGCTTCCAAATCTCTACCTACTGTTCTTCCAAGATAGTCTTATCTGAACCTGCACATTCTGCCAATTATATTTCAAATGTTTTTTTGCAACAATAATCACTCAAATTCACTATCTATAAATAACAGCCTAATTGGAATTTCTGAGAGAACTTTAAAGCAATTATACAAACTAATTTTTGATACTCCACTATGACTCTACATAGCAAAATAGCCTAACATCCTACATTTCATGTGCTGCCAAGTGTTAGCAGTTGCCAATCTAATTTCCCAAGATGAAAACTAGTGATCAGCATTGACTCTTATCTTTTTTGCTCTTCGTCATCTTTGCTGATCATTTATTATTCCTTTTATTAAGTTTCATCTTTTGAGACTGTAATATATTTATGTCATTTTCCCTTTCTTTCCTTCCTTCTCCAAATCCTCTCTAAACCCCTCCTTGCTCTTCAATTCAGAGACTCTTTCTTCATTAATTGGTGTCTTATATTCCAGTCCTCTTTTCAAAAATTTTAAGTTCAGGTCTTTTTTTTTATTATTATTATTTCTTCCTTAGAACTATCACATTCATTTTGACCCAAGCTGTTCATTTCAGTATTGCTATTCATATCAGAGCGAATTACTGTCATCTATGTTATCAGACTCAACACTGCTAGCATAAACCTTTTAAAAGACAACATAGCCTCTCCTCCCATTGATGACCAACTTAGCCATCCTCTACTGTACACATGCTGCCAGAGCAATCTGTCCCACCATGTATACTCCTTGGTTGGTGATTTAGACCCTGGGAGTTCTGAGGGTACTAGTTAGTTCATATTGTTGTTCACCCTAAGGGGACAAACCCTTCAGCTCCTTTGATCCTTTCTCTAGCTCCTTCATTTGGGAACCCTGTACTCAGTTCAATGGATGGCTGTGAGCCTCTACTTCTGTATTAGTCGGGTACTGTTAGAGCCTCTTGGGCGACAGCTATATAAGGATGGATTGTCCATCCTTTAGTCTCTGATCCATAGTTAGTCTCTGCAACTCCTTCCGTGGGTATTTTGTTCCCCCTTTTAAGAAGGAATGAAGTGCCTTGGCCCTGTGAAGGTTCTGTGCCCCAGTGTAGGGGAATGCCTGGGCCAGTAAGCAGGAGAGGGTGTGGTGGAGATCAGGGAGAGGGGGGAGGGAACAGGGGTTTGTTTTTGGTCTTTTGGTTTTTTTTTTCTTTTTGGAGGGGAAATTAGGAAACATATATGACATGTAAATAAAGAAAATATCTAATAAAAAATAAAAATAAATAAAAAAATAAAAACCAATAAACCAATAAATAAATAAACCCAGAGAAGAAAAAACAAGACAACACAGCCCAACAGTTATCCTATTTCTATTTTTTTAAGGAATAAACAGATTATTTTCATTTACAGTTCCTAAGAAATAGAGTCCATCATGGTCCAGAGGACACAACAACAGGCAGGGAAGGCATGGTGCCAGGGAAAGAAATGAAGGGAGAAATCATATTGCACCTGTACCCAGGAAAAAAAGAGATTAACAATAAGTTCATCCTTGCTAAAAACCTTAAAGCCTATTCCACTGACACACCTCCCACACCAAGACTCCTGAAGCTTCCACTATCTTTCCTAAGCTAGAAAACTCCTGAGCCTATTACAAACATTTCATATTCACACCACAGCATTGTGACTCACACAGTCTACAGAACCAGGTTCCAGGGATATTCAATGTTAGTAGTTCTCAACCTGTGGACATTTCCACAGGGGTTGCATATCAGATATCCTATATATCAGATATTTACATTACAATTCATAACAGTAGCAAAATTACAGTTCTGAAGTAGTATGAAAGTAGTTTTACGATTGGGAATTACTACAACCTAAGGAAGAATACTAAAGGGTCACAGCATTAGGAAGGTTGAGAACCACTGTTCTATTTTCCTCTGGCCTCTATGAGCACTGTACATATGTAGAGTTTTTGAATCCATGTGGTTAAGACAATAATACACATAAAATAATAATAAATGAACCTTAAAAACTGAGCAAAAAAACTCCACCACCACCAACATCAACAAAATGAAAAAACAAAACAAATACAAATAAAACACCAGAAGACAGCTATATCAGGCTGGATTGTTCTTCCTTCAGTCTCTGCTCCATAGTCTCTACAACTCCTTCCATGGGTGTTTTGTTCCCCCTTTTAAGAAGGAATGAAATGTCCACATTTTGGTCTTCCTTCTTGAGTTTCTTGTGGTTTGTGGGTTGTTCTTCCTGTATTCCGAACTTCTGGACTAATAACCACTTATGAGAGACTGCATACCATGTGTGTTCTTTTGTGACTGGGTTACCTCACTCAGGATGATATTCTCCAGATCCATCCATTTTTCTAAGAATTTCATAAATTCATTCTTTTTAATAGCTAAATAGTACTCCATTGTGTAGATGTATCACTATTTCTATATCAATTCCTCTGTTGAAGGACGGAAGGACAATCCATCCTGATATAGCTGTCTCCTGAGAGGTTCTGACAGTACCTGACTAATACAGAAGTAGAGGCTCACAGCCATCCATTGAACTGAGTACAGGGTCCCCAAAGAAGGAGTTAGAGAAAGGACCAAAGGAGCTGAAGGGTTTGCAGCCCCTTAGGACGAACAACAATATGAACTAACTAGTACCCTCAGAGCTCCCAGGGACTAAACCAAGGAGTATACATGGTGGGATTGATTGCTCTGGCAGCATGTGTATAGTAGAGGATTGCAAAGTCGATCATCAATGGGAGGAGAGGCCCTTGGCCCGGTGAAGGTTCTGTGCCCCAGTGTAGGAGAATGCCAGGGCCAATAAGTGGGAAAGGGTAGGGTGGCAAGCATGGTAAGGGGGGAGGCAACAGGGATTTGTTCTTGTTTTATGTGGGTTTATTTTTGGAGGGGAAAGTGAGAAAGGAGAAGTCATATGACATGTAAATAAAGAAATATCTAATAATAATAATAAAAATAACAAGAGCAGAAAAAACTTTAGTGACACCTAAAGTTCAATTGAAATCAGGGACTACAGGTGCGATCACATCAAGCTTAGAATAATACTTAGATCTTGATAAACTTAAAAAGTAGCTAGTGATCATTTTATGGGTAAAAATTCTAGAAACAATAGGAGTATGGAGGTTTATCATATGGGTAAGAAGAGAAAAGGTAACCCAGTCATAATATTCTTAAGATTTTAACTTCCATGTTTAGTGTTGCATTATTCACAGTACCTAGTAATTAAAGTCAGCCTAGACAGCAGTAGACAGGAGAAATAATTAATAATAATAATAATCATCATATATATATATATATATATATATATATATGCTCAATAGAATTTTTTTTCTTTTGGTTTTTTGAGACAGGGTTTCTCTATGTAGCCCTGGCTGTCCTAGAACTCACTCTGTAGACCAGGCTGGCCTTGAACTCAGAAATCTGCCTGTCTCTGCCTCCCAAGTGCTAGGATTAAAGGCATGTGCCACCACTGCCAGGCCTTAGAATTTTATCCAACTGTAAAAAATGTAATTATGAAACGTTTAAGAAAATAGATTGGTTTGAAAATTATTATATCAAGTGAAATAATCCAGATTTTAGGGAGAAAATATTACATGTTCTGTCTCATAGCTGGCTCATACATACATAGCTATTGGTATGCATATTTATATGTACATCAAGATCATATATACATATGATACATTTGATATGTGTGTGTGTGTGTGTGTGTGTGTGTGTAACAGAACTATAAGGGGAAGCATGAAACAGAGGAAAACTGTGATCTCAAGGACAGCTCACAGCAAACCATAACAGACTTCATGTACCACAAAAGGGAAAAGGAGGTAGAGAGGATGCACAGGAGTGGGGAAAGAAAGGGAGACCAAAAGAAACAGTTTGTATGTAAATGCCTTCATGAAACCTGTTTCTACTAGAGGACTCAGCCATAAAAATGCTGGTTACCTGTTCTTCAAGAATACCTGAGTTTAATTTTCAGCACCTATATGTGGCTGTTCACAAATGCCTGCAACTCCATCTGCAAGAGATTTAGCACAGGATTCTGGACTCTGAAGATACCTCCATGTACTTGCACAACGCCCACCCCCCACACATACATACATAATTAAGATAACTTTTAAAAGAGCAAGCACATGGTTTCAAAAGAAAAAAAAAAGAAGTAAAGGATCCAGGAGTAGGGAGAGATGACATACTCTGCTTAAAGACATAATTAATAATTGGAAGATGGACTTTAGACCAACATCCTTGCTTCTAACACTAGCACTTTCCTATTGTCCATTGCCTCTTTTGCTCACCCATCCCCTCACTCATCCTTTGTTTACCAGAATTGCAATGTTGACCTTTCATAGCTTACTTTTTGCAGAAAGATTCCTGTGGTATTTCTACTTCAGGAAAAGCCCAAGGACCACTCATTCATTTTTATATATAAGCAAACAATCATTGATTTTATCAGAATCTCTTTGGACTACACAGAGAATTCTCATAGAGGAAATTCATATATGTCTCAACTATAACCATACAATGTTTGAATTTTAAATTTGAATATTCTAATATGTATTCTAAGTATCCATTGGCTTTATACCCAACTTTTCATGGTAAATAAGTATAAAAGAAAGCAAAAGCTGAGAGAAAGCAATTGTGGACTGGAAGTATTTTAAAATGAAGGAAGATTTGGGCCAGTGTTAGTTGCTAGGAAACCACATCTTAGTTACCTAGTTTCAAAGTTGCCTAGTATTTCTTGCCTTGCTTTAGATTCACAGAACAAAAGACAAAGCATATTTAACAATATCATTTTCATTTTTATCATTTTATTTTGCACTTAGATTTCCTGATACTGTGAGACCTTACAGCACAAGCAGGATGAGGGTGAAAATTTTTATACTCAGATTTTATGCAAATGCAGATGGGTATGGTGGCTAGCTTGTCACTGGAACACTGAAAAATCAGAGGCAGGGGATCTTCAAAGAACAGTGACCGGACAAGCTCTCATCAGCAAGTCCTAGGTTCAACTGAGAGGTCATGGTTGTATAAATACATTGGAGAACAAAGACTCTACATCAGTTCCTGACCTCCTCTTCTATTTCTGTACACATGCAACCACCCACATGTAAACATACACACATATAGACACAGGCACACCTACACACATACACACTCACAAATGCACACATATACTTGAGAAAAAAGTAAAATCTGGCTGCCCATCTGAGCAAGATGCTTCAAGTTTATAATCCTAGCAGTTGGGAAGCTAAGACAGGAAGATTGCTACTAGTTTGCAGCCCATGTACATTCCAAAGTTATGTCAGCCAAGCTTTAGTATAAAAAAAAAAAAGACACAACAAACAAAAAGTCCACAACCAACAAAAATCTCTTAAAAAAATTCCAAACAGTCCAAAGAGAAAGGCTATGAAAACATTTAATTGAAAAGAACCCATTTCCATTAAGAAGTTTATAACAAAGAACATATTTATGTGAATGTGGGTTGAAACAGCTACACAATTTATTGAGCAATATGGATATGAATTAACTATTTAGTCTGTGAAAAACTAAGATTTTCAATTTAAAATTGGTGAGCTCATTAACTACTTCATAGGAGTTTTGTACAAAATCAATAATAGTTTTATGTTACCACCTTGAATGGTTTGGCTTATATTTAGTCTTTACTATATGGATCATAAAGGCATTTATTTACCCCATATTTAACATCCTTGAACCTTCCTGAGACTCCTTTATCATTACTTACTTGATTACTCCTTAAGTTGTCTATGAAAATTGTCTTTTGATTTGCTCCCTGGTCAGCAGTTTCTTGAATTTAGCTATTTTACCTCAGCCCAACCCTTACCCTTGAGGCAAATATATTTTCATAAGAAGAATCTATAAACTTTCTCAGTATAATAAGCCTGACAAAAATAAGTAGAATTAATGGAACACACATGAAACAGCATATATAAATACATACCATATACTTTTGAAAAGTATCAATCACAGCGACAATATTTAATGAAGTATTAATCAGATAACCTTCATTGTTTTCCAGAAAGAAGTACAGAGGGAGAAATGAATACACATATTTCCTCAAATTCCTAGATACAAAAGAAACCCAAAAACAGAGACCCAGAGAACAATGCAGAGTGGTAGTGTTTCCAGAGACTAGGGACAACTGCAAATCGCAGCCAGAATCTACCAATGTAGGTGAATTGCATGTAATACAGAACAAAGATTATTCAGGATTTATAAAGGCTGTCTATCAAAGTAGGTAAAATAAATAAGGATATTGGGAGATGCGTAATGAAAGTCTGAGTTTTTGTATCCTATGTGGATTCAAAGAAGACAATGCTACAGGGAGTGAGAATGTTAAGAACTCTCAGGGGAAAACATGCCCACCAATGAGATTGGAGTGATAATCTTAGTTTAATGATTTTACTTAACTGGTATAGAATAAACAAGTATATACCAGAAGCTATTCTAATTTTTAAAACTAATATTCTACCCAAAAGTACAGAATACGTAGGATACAATCCACAGAACTCAAGAAAGTTACAAAGCATAAAGCTCAAGTTAGGATGCTTCAATTCCACTTGGGGGCGAGAAGAAAACGATCACCAATCACTGGAGGCAGAGGTCAGGAGGGACCAGGGTGGTAGAGGAGAGTGGGAGAGGAAATGGGAACATGATCATTTATAGGGAGTGGGAGACAGGAGGGAATTTCTGACTGAATGAAAAATGCAACCTTGAGGGGTGGGGAGAAGGGGTACCCTCTAGAAAATACCAGAGACTTGGGAAGTAAGAGACACTCAGGACTCAAAGGCAGGGACCTTAGATGAAATGTCCAATAGCATGGAAGGTGGAACTTGTAGAGTCCACCTCTAGTAGAAAGACAGGGGTCATCAAGTGGAGTTATGTGGTTGTCATTCCATAGTCAAAAATTTCTGACCCAGAATTGTCCCTGTCTAAAAGAACTGCAGATATAAAAATGGAGAAGAGACTGAGGGAAAGCCAGTCCAGTGACTTGCATAACTTGGGATCCATCTCAAGGGAAGGCTCCAAGGCTTGACACTATTACTGATGCTATGATTTGCTTACAGACAGGAGCCTAGCATGGTGCTCTTTTGAGAGGCCCAACAAGCAGCTGACTGAGACAGAGGCAGATACTTACAACTAGCCATTGGACTGAAGTTGGGGACCCCTGTGGTTGAATTAGGAAAAAGATGAAGAACCTGAGAAAGAGTGTGACCCCATAGGAAGACTAGCAGTCTCAATTAACCTGGACCCCTGAGATCTCTCAGACACTAAGCATACAGGAGCTGGTCAAAGGCCTCTGACACATATATAGCAGAGGACTTCCTGGTCTGGCTTCAGTGAAAGAAGACATACCTAAGCTTCAAGAGACTTGAGGCCCCAAGGACTGGGGAAGTGTCTTAGTCAGGTTGTGCACTATTCCTGCACAAACATCATGACCAAGAAGCAAGTTGGGGAGGAAAGGGTTTATTCAGCTTACTTCCATATTGCTGTTTATCACCAAGGAAGTCAGGACTGGAACTCAAGCAGATCAGGAAGCAGGAGCTGATGCAGAGGCCATGGAGGGATGTTCCTTACTGGCTTGCTTCCCCTGGGCTTGCTCAGCCTGCTCTCTTATAGAACCCAAGACTTCCAGCCCAGAGATGGCACCACCCACAAGGGGCCCTCCCCTCTTGATCACTAATTGAGAAAATGCCCCACAGCTGGATCTCATAGAGGCACTTCCCCAACTGAAACTCCCTTCTCTGTGATAACTCCAGCCTGTGTCAAGTTGACACACAAAACCAGCAAGTACAGGAGGCCTGGCCGTAGTATTAGTCTTGTCTACAAAGTGAAATGTCACAGAAATAGTTAATATAGCATGTCCTATAATTAAATCCCATAAACATAAACATTGTATTAGTCATATAGACTTGGTAGTAGATCTAGAGATGTATCTTGGTTTTTACACTATGTCGTAAGTATGAGAAAGTTCAAGCATCATCAATAAATGGAAAGACATAGCATGAAAAGAAAAGAAATTAAATATTGTCCTGCTGAGTATGGCCCAAAAGATATACACAAGCTATTCCTATAAAATATTTGAAGTAAGCTGAGGTACTTATTAAAAGAAGAATTAATAAATAAAAGGTACTATCTTATTCTTAAGGGTTGTATCATTTAAAACTAAGGATTTTCCTTGAATAGAGATGTAATTGGTACAGCAATTAAAGTAGGATATATTTGTTTATGTTTCAGAGTGGGAAGGAAATGTCACAGAAATTCTAAAGTTTCTGTACAGAATATATGCATAAGCAAAAATCATGGAGGATGAGAAGGAACATGTTGATTCAGTACAGAGCAACAAATACTCTGGGAATAAAGGTACATTCTACCATCATAGAAATATTATCACTGTTCTATTACCATTACTACTCCCTATTCTACTTATAGTTCTGATCTTACTCTCTTATTACCAAGCTATCTTGGTATTTTCTCAGTCCTTTTAGAGCCTACCCTTAAGTTTTTCAGTTCTGTGTACTATTTTGATTTTTTGTTTTTTGTCTTTTGTTTGTCTGTTTAGGGTTTTGTTTTTTGTTTTGGTTTGGTTTTGTTTTTGTTTTTGGCTTAAAAATTCTTTCTTGGCATAAAGTGGTGTGGTAGAATAGTCAAATTTTGAGACAATAAATAAATAAATAAATAAATAAATAAATAAAAGTTAATGGGGATAAAAGTATAAGAAGAAAATAGCATAGATGGTGTTGATTATGGAGAATAAAACATTTTATTCATGGTGACAAGTTAATTAAGTGTTTTAAGAAACTATAGGATTAAATGTTTAGGATTAAATGATTGGGTAAAACATCAGATGTAGGCAAACTAATCCCAAGGCTATTTCAGTAGTTTAGAAAAAATTTCAGTGCTGCGACTTAAAAGAAAAATGATAATTTTGAGAGAAATTTAGGCACTATTATCTGAAAAAACAAAATGAGCTTCTGTAGCCAGGATGGGAAACACAGAAACAAATTATAGCTTTCATTTTGGATCTCACCCTCTTGAAGACCATCAAACCAAACAACTCAGGGAAGAAAAACTAGACAAAGCATTAGTTTTGAAAGCACCACGGACTGAAGTTAGAACAGAAATTCTGTCTGTGTCTTTCAAAAATCAAATTCCAGTATCAGGAGCATAATAAAATAATCAACATGTTTGAAACAAAAATGTTACGCTATGAAATTCTAACTTGTAAAGCTCCAAATAGCTACTTGAAATAAGAACTATTTGGATAGTTGTTATTTTTCCCAGTCTAAATTGAGAGATCTTAAAATTGCTGGGTATGAGCTGATTAAGTCCAAACTAGTTAAAATTTATTCCATGCAAAACTTCATCCACCTGTTTTCATGAATTCACAGCTGTAACACATTCCACTGTCTTCAGTCTGTATCAGCCATGGTTTTCTGTTTAATTCTGCTTTTAGAACAGGCATCATTTGGTCTCTTCGTGATACATTTTTTTTTATGTTTCAACTATTTATTAGATTGATATTTGTTCCCTTTAGTCTTCCTAGTTTTAGCTAAGAAATTGTCTAAGAATGCATTTAAGAATTCTTAGTGAAATCAGCTATGTTTTTCTTTGATTAAAAATAGATTTTTTTCATAGAATACATTCTGATTATGGTTCCTCTCCATCAACTCCTCCCACTGCCTTCCTACCCCAAATCTACACCATTTCTTTTTCTCTTTTTAGAACACAGACAGACATCTAAAAATAATTATAAAATAAAATAAAAGCTAACAAACTGGAATGGGGCAAGGAAACAGAAGAACAAGAACCAAAGGAAAATCACAGGAAACACAGACACAGAGATAAACATTTTTATACTCAGATATACCATAAAAATACAAATCCAGAAAGCATAATGTATTTGCAAAAGGCCTGTAAGGTTGAAAAAACAAGGTATGGTGAGACAAAGAACCTCCAAAACTGCCATTAAGATTGTTTTGTGTTGGCCACCTACTTCTGTGCATGGGTTCAGGCCTTAAGTAAGGTTTGTATACTCCATGACACTCCATATAAAAAGAGTAGTTTCCCCATTTTAAGCAGTGATGATTCGGAGAAAGTTTCTGAGTAATTTTTTAAATGAAGTTAGGATAGCTACAGTAATTTAGTTATGCTGTGCACCTAGTAACTTTTATAAAAGCAATTAAGAGTTTATGTCTTCAACTATTTTTATTAATTATATCTGTTCTTTATTGCCTACATGTGAATTAAACATTCTGATTATTCTTACTTTCATTTCCCCCACCTTCTCCATCTCTCTCCTACTTTTGTCAACTCCCCTCGCTACAGGTTCTTTATCTCTTGTTAATGTTATATCATGACACCAAGCTTAACAGTGGGCATGAAAGGATCCTATTTAGGGCTGAGCAATCAACTGCCTTATTCTCAATACATTGAGCAATCAAGGATCTGTTCATTGAAATTCACTCCATTTAAATCTAAAGAAAAGTATTTATGATTAATACCGAGAACACTTTTGTCTACAGATATAGATGTTTAGAAGGAATTTTGATGCCATGATCCATGATAACTTTACTAAACAACAATAATAAATTACCCCCACAACTTATGCCCAGCTGTTCCCCCAGCCAGTGGCATGGTTTTCATCCTGTGGAGTGAGTTTAAAATCACAAAAGCAAAACAGAGCAGTTGATTGTTCACATAACAGCTGTGCTACTAGTGCAGCAGTGGTCATACTTTTTCTGGTGGGTTGGAACTTTCATTTGTATAAAGGTAATGAAAGTATATGCTGGGAGATATTTTGTAAGGATGTGTCTATTACCAAATTCATAGGGTCAAGATGCCAGGGCCAGAAAGTGGGAGAGGGCGGGGTGGCAGGCATGGGGAGGGGGGAGGCAACAGGGGTTTGTTTTTGTTTGTTTTTTTGTTTTTTGGAGGGGAAACTGGGAATGGAGAAATTCGCATGTAAATAAAGAAAATATCTAAAATAAAAAAAAAAATAAATAAAAAATAAAGTTCATTTGATGGATATTCAAAAAAAAAAAGAGTTCTACAATTAATGCGTGTTCAGTATTACTTGGTAATGTTATACTATTTTTCCAAAACATGAAAAGAAATACATTTATATCAGTAGTGGATTAGGATTTCTACTATTTCATAGCTCATTGATATTTGCTTCATATGCATTTGAAAAAGAGGGGCTATTTCCCCCATATCCTTGTAATGAACAAACATATTCTTTCAATATCTACACTTTCTCTTCACTTTAACTATGATAACTCATCACTAGTGGATTATTCCTCCATTAGAATTTCTTAGTATTTATGTGATGTGCTGTTTTCTAGCATTTTCACCAATATTATGAAGAAAATACAGTAATTAATGCCTATCAAATTGTCTTCTTTCATTAATTTCTACTAACTGAAACCTAGTTTTTCTAGATAATACAATTACGAATATTTGTACTTAGTACCTTCAGTATGTTGATAGTTTTCCTCTCATGGGTAATCTAACATCATAGCAACACCCAGTGAAGGCAGACTTTTGTTTGATCAGTATATCAGCTATTACATATCTTTTTCTACAATGTGCTTGCATAGTCCTTGTACTGGCTGGTTTTGTGTGTCAACTTGACACAGGGTGGAGTTATCACAGAGAAGGGAGTTTCAGTTAGGGAAATGCCTCCATGAGATCCAGCTGTGGGGCATTTTCACAAATGCCCCTTGTGGGTGGTGCCATCCCTGGGCTGGAGGTCTTGGATTCTATAAGAGAGCAGGCTGAGCAAGCCAGGAGATGCAAGCCAGTAAACAACATCCCTCCATGGCCTCTGCATCAGCTCCTGTTTCCTGACCTGCTTGAGTTCCAGTCCTGACTTCC
>NW_022196905.1:195527356-195531037 GCF_008632895.1 Mastomys coucha
TGCTGCAGCAGGACTTGGTAATGTGTAAGAGTCACCCAGGTGGTACTGGTTTTGACAGCAGGAAGGGGCCATGAAGAGCAACTGAGGCTTGGCCCAGTGAGAGGCCATGGAAGGCCAAAAGAGAAGGTACAGTCTGTTTGCAATTGATGGCCCAGGACTGAAGGTGTCATGCAAAGGAGTTGAGGCTTGGAACCATGAAGACAGTCTATGAGAGGCTATTGGTGAAGCCTAGTTACAGCAGTGTTTTGGGAATGCCAGTACCATGCAATGACCACCAAGGACAGCAGCAGCAGTGGAGTACAGGCATCTGGAGCCTAGAAGACGAGATATGTGCTACAAAGGGCAGAGCTGCAGAAGTAACCAAAACCGTTAGAGGAGCCCAGAAGATCGTGAGTTGGATCCCAGACATTGGTTTTGCTTTTGATTGTTACTGTGCCCTGGTATTTTTCCCTCTTGAAGGAAGAATGTATTTTAGTGGAGCCCACAATTAAGAGACTTTTAATTTTAAAAGATACTGGAGATTTTAAATTGATTGAACTTTTATTATGTAAAGACTGTGGGATCTTGGGGATGAATAAGAAAATAAGGGTTGAGGCTTAATAGTGATGTGTCTGTGTGTCAAGTGGACAAGGTGTCAATTGTACTGGCTAGTTTTGTGTGTCAACTTGACACAGGCTGGATTTATCACAGAGAAGGGAATTTCAGTTGGGGAAGTGCCTCCATGAGATCCAGCTGCGGGGCATTTTCTCAATTGCCCTTTGTGGGTGGTGCCATCCCTGGGCTGGAGGTCTTGGGTTTTATGAGAGAGCAGGCTGAGCAAGCCAGGAGAAGTAAGCCAGTAAAGAACATCCCTTCATGGCCTCTGCATCAACTCCTGCTTCCTGGCCTGTATGAGTTCCAGTCCTGACTTCCTTTGGTGATGAACAGCAATATGGAAGTAAGCCAAATAAACCCTTTCTTCCCCAACTTGCTTCATGGTCATGATGTTTGTGCAGGAATAGAAATCCTTACTAAGACAGTCCTGTATATCATTATTTCAGTTTGAACTAATAAAGATGAATATTATTTCAAAATGATTTCAGAACAATCCTAGCATATTTTTTCTTCAAGGAAGTATTGGTCATTTTGGGGTTTCATGTATGTGAGGCAATCTCCTTACCATCAAGTAGCATTCACTGGCCTTTATAATTTGTGTAAATTAACTCACCAAGCTACTAGATTGATTATTGTCTTCTCATTAGAATTATGCTTAATCAATTTCACTGGAAATTTGTTAAGTATAATTAGGAAGAATCACACATTTCAATATGAAGAATCTTATAGGCTCCCTTTAATGTTTCATGAGACCCTTCTAATTTTTAAAAAGATAAAATGCACAAAATATACTACAGAGGGAATACATGGATAAATGGTTCAGGCCCTTGAAAGTTTATGCTCCCTTTTGAAAGTACAAGAGTTGGTAGTTCATAAGCAGAGTGAAAGAGGGACCGCTCTTGCCATCTTCACCAGATCTGCAGCACCAGGAATACGAAGGTTAGATGTCCCTTCCCATCCTCCCACTCTCCATGTACCCTGGGACACACCCTGCTGTCCTGAGCAGCATGTTGTTCTCCCAGAGCTACATTTTTTTCCAGTGAAACTCTGCCCGCTGGGGCCTGTTGCACCAAAAACATATAGGGACAACCAGATGGCTAAAGGCCAGCATAAAAATACAATCAACAACAGCAAGAGCATATGGCAACTTCAGAGCAGAGCTATCCTACTACAAGAATTCTAGACATACTAACACAATCGAAGCACAAGAATTGACCTTCAGTCCCATTTTATAAAGATGATAAAGGACATTAAAGAGGAGGCAAATAGATCCCTTAAAATATAGGAGGATAGATTTAAACAGGCGACGACTTGAAACTGGAAATAGAAACATTAAAACTTAGAAAAACTCTACAGCTAATAAACACCTTCACCAAAGTGGATGGATACAAAATTAACTAAAAAAGTAAATTGTGGGACAAAGAAAATG
The DNA here is from genome assembly GCF_008632895.1 of Mastomys coucha. Classification (NCBI taxonomy): domain Eukaryota; kingdom Metazoa; phylum Chordata; class Mammalia; order Rodentia; family Muridae; genus Mastomys; species Mastomys coucha. Next base: position 195,529,380 of record NW_022196905.1, read on the forward strand.
GGGTCCCTCATCTGCTTGAGGCTAGAGCCGCTGAGCAAGGTGGGACGTGGGGAAGTCTGATTGCACACAACCCCACGGAACTGCTGGGCGGGTATTGGACTGTGGGAAGCCACAGGATCCTGCTCTGGAGGTGGGAAAAGGTGCAGTCTGGGGTCCATGCATAACTGCCAGAGTCAGGCTCCGACTCTTGGGCACCACAGAAGCCACTGGGGGCCATAGAAGAACCGGCTCTGGGGTCACTGGGCCACACAGGGGTCAGGGACATCACGTTCTCACTGTTCTCACTCTCAGACATCAGAGACCCTCCCGCTGACTCTGGCCCAAAGAGAAAAGGGTAGGAGGAGAGCTCTGGCAGGTTACCTCTGGGAGGAAAGAGTGGCTAGCTCAGGCTGCTAGCTCAGGCAACTGGCTGTGCAGGCTGCTTGGGTTGGCTGGTGCCAGCTGTGGCTGGAGAGCAAAGAGGCTTCCTGGCAGGAGGTGGTTCATTTGCAGAAGACCTGCTCCATTGCTTCAGCATGCCAGGCATACTCGATGACCTGTTTGGCCAGTTTAGTAGAGGGGCTGGTGCTGGCTTCTGGCTTCTACTGCTGTCTGGCAAAGCTGTAGTAATTGTTAGGGCCCAGCACCCAACCTCACTTCTTGGCATATTCTGTCATCTTTTTGGCTGTGCTGAAGAAGAGGATCCGGGTAGCCTCAGCAAAAAAGATTTTCTCATAGGCCTTCTCAATGCACCCTGTGATTTTATCCCTGATAGTAACCAGCAGGATGTCAATGAAGAAGGTATAGCTTTCAGTGGGGATGTTTCCCTTAGCCAGGAATACCTTGTAGCTACGCTCCATGAGGTATTGCTTGAGGGACACAGGTTGTTTGATGTAGACATCGGTGAGCAAAGAAGGTCCATGGTTTTAAGGTGTTTATTGTAGAAAGGCAGAGAGAGGAAGAGAGTAGAAAAGTAGAAGCCAGACATGACCATGTGGAGAGAGAGGGGGAGGGGAAGAAGGAGGGCTAGAGGCAAGAGGGTAGAGAGGGAGCAAGAAAGCAAGGAGGGGCAAACAGCTCCTTTTATAGTGGGTTGGGCTACCTTACTGCTGCCTGGTAACTCTGGGAAGGAGCATTCCTGGGTGTTGCCAGGTAACTGTAAGGGTGGAGTCCAGACAGCCTACATGACTGATGGCCAGAGAATTATGGAGCTGGGGCCTCATGTCAGGAGCTTAGTGTCTGGGAGCATGGGAAATGGGCCTTTCGTCCCTTGCAGATTAATCTGCTGCTTCTCCGGAATTTAAACCAAGAACGACCAGAAAAAAGGCTAACAGGCTGCCTTTCACGGTCCCAAAATTAATCAATAGTCCTCCTTTACGCAAAAGATAAACAGACTGAGAAAGTAACTAGAGAAACAATGCCCTTCACAATAACCACAGGTAATATAAAATACCCTGCTTTAATTCTATCCAAGAAAGTTAAAGACCAGTAGGACAAGAACATCAAATCTTTGAAGAAAGAAACTGAGCAAGATACAGAAGATGGGAAGATCTCCTATGGTCATGGATACATACCTACATACATAGCATTAACATAGTAAAAATTGCCATCTTTTTTTTTTTTTAAGATATTTTCTTTATTTACATGTAAATTTCTCCATTCCCAGTTTCCACTCCAAA
>NW_022196905.1:195537143-195538336 GCF_008632895.1 Mastomys coucha
ATGGAGTATTACTCAGCTATTAAAAACAATAAATTTATGAAATTCTTAGGTAAATGGATGGATCTGGAAAAAATTGCCATCTTACAAAAGCAATCTACAAATTCCATGCAATCCCCAGAAAAATTATGACACAATACTTTACTGCCCTTGACATAGCAATTCTCATTCTCATATGGAAAAACAGAACACTCAGTATAGCTAAACAATCCTGTACAATTAAAGAACTTCTGAGGTCTCTCCATTCCTGATATCAAGGTATGTTAATAAATCTCTGATGTATTGACAGAAAAGCGGACAGGTTGATCAGTAGAACAGAATAAAAGACCCAGAAATAAAACACACTCCTATAGAGACTTGATATTTGGCAAAGAAGCAAAAACTGTAACAGACAAGTGAAAATATCTTCAACAAATGATTTTGGTCTAACATGATGTTTGGATGTAGACAAATGCAAATAGGCCCCTATATATCACCTGAACAAAACTCAAGTCCAAGAAGAACAATGATCTCCAAATAAAATCCAACACACTAAACCTAATAGAAGAGAAAATGAGGAGGTGCCTTAAATACATTGGCACACGAGACATTTTCCTGAACAGAACACCAATAGCTCGGGCACTAAGGTTAAAAACCTACAGGAAAATCACATACTGGTTACAATGTGTAGCATGATGAACACTCCTCCATTGCTGGTAGCAGCACTACTTCAGAGAGAATATCTTATGTCTATACAGATGTGTTACTGGTCAATAAATGTGATGGCCTATGGATTTGATAGGAAATAGACAGTGGTACATCTAAGAAGAGAAATAATTGCAGAACAGAGCCAGAGGTAAGATTAGCCAAAAAAAAGATGGAAACATTATACCTAAGCACATGTGACTTGCCATTTTGAAGAATGTGATTAAAATGAGTGGGTTAATTTAAGCAATGATCTAGTCAAAGAAGAGTCTAGTTACATGGCCAAGGTACTATTAAATATATTTTGAGGCTGAGTATTGTTTCTTGGATCAGGGAGCTGGGAGGAAATACCTGGACCTGTCTTCTACAAATTGAACCCAATGTGGAGCAAGAATTTACTTAGAACCAAAGTTTAAATTATGTGACTACACAAGAGGCCTGGTCGAAGAAGAAGAAGAAGAAGAAGAAGAAGAAGAAGAAGAAGAAGAAGAAGAAGAAGAGGAAGAGGAAGA
>NW_022196905.1:195538398-195571325 GCF_008632895.1 Mastomys coucha
AAGAAGAAGAAGAAGAAGAAGAAGAAGAAGAAGAAGAAGAAGAAGAAGAAAAGGAGGAGGAGGAAGAAGAGGAGGAGGAGGAAGAGGAGGAGGAGGAGACCAAATCCAAAGTTTATCAGAACTACACAAGACAAGAAGATGGAAAAGAAGTTTCCTAGACCAGGAGCAGGAACATGCAAAGAGATAGTATGGCAGGTGGCTTTTTTTGAGAAGCCCCTACTGAATTTCAAAACAAAACATAGAAGTTGGGGCCTTCTCTCAAGGGCAGAGTACAGCTGTAACTGAGTGGAAGGGACCAACTCTGGGTTATAGCTCCTGTGGATATTTCCCAGAGTCAACAGCTGTGAGATAAGCCACGTCAGATTCTCCCTAGCTTGGCAAGGCAGGTTGGCCCAGTCCTTTCCTATGGGAATTAGTGCTCCTCTGTCATGGTGTGCAAAAATGCAGCACTAAGTTGGGCAATGCAGCCAGAATCAGACAGAAGGCCAAAATGTCTCTCCATGTAAATAAAGAGATGGTGGTATGACCAGGTACAACACAACGTCTGAGTTAAAACATAGCAGACACAGGAGACAGAGACAAGGCGGATCTCTACAAATTCTAGACCAGCTTGGTCTACATGATAAATTCAGGGCAGACACTCTGCTGATAGATACAGCTGCTTGCAAATGACAGTCTAAAACTCAAAATTATACATTTTCCCTTAAAGATACTATGTAGGTTTTTGCTTAGTAATAATGATTATGATGGTATTGCACATCCTCTTTGAGAAAGGTCAAAATGGAGCAGACTTAGGTAGAAAATGAGCTGTTAAAATGAATCTACTGTTAAATTGGGTACCTTTAAGTATTCAAACTGCTGTACAAAGGATATGTTTTGTTGGTAGAGAGGATTTGGGCTTATATCAACAGGAAAGGAGAAAAGGTTTTTGGATCCCATTCAAAATTATAAAAATCATGTTTGACAGAGAAAGGAAGAGAGAAGAGAAAAGAAGAGAAGAGAAGAGAAGAGAAGAGGAGAGAAGAGAAGAGAAGAGAAGAGAAGAAAAGAGAAGAGAAGAGGAGAGGAGAAAAGAGGAGAGAAGAGAAGAGGAACAGAGGCCAAGGCTGACCATGAGCAGGTGGAGGGGTAGATAGGGAGAAAGGGGGAAGAAGGTAAGGAAACAGGAGCAAGAAGAGAAGATAAGAGCAATAGAGTGAGGAGGGGGCAACCAGCTCCTTTTATAGTGAGTCAGGCATGCCTGACTGTTGCTAGGTAACTAGCGTGTAGCCTAGACCTAAACGCCAACAGCTTGAAGATCCTGGCTACAGATAAGAAGAAACAAATCAAGACCAAAGCAGATAACTTATGTTTGATGATCCTGTACTTGAGAACAGCTCTGAGACTGAGCTAAGACATCCAAATGTCTCTAGCCAAAACTTCAACTTCCATGGCCAATAAATCCTATTGGCTACGGAATTCTCATAACTTATATTGTATACCATCATTTCAGATGCCAGGAATGGAGATTTATGGCAGTTTAATTACATGATCAAACTAACTTCTAAAGAAAGGCAATTGGCTTTCACTTGCTCAAACAAAGGGTAGAAAGTCATCCCCAATTGATCTGTGCACACTGTACATTCCATCCAAATGTCTTTGTAGAACTGTATATTGCTTGTAAGGTTTGTATTGAAGGATGGAAGGCCAATGAAGCAATCTTGGCCAGATCCACACTTGAGGATGCTGGGACACCTGATTCAGATTCAAACTGCTATTTTCTTGGGAAGCTTTCTTCTAGGAAAACTTCAGAACAGCTAGCTTATGTGTCCCAGCCTTTCAGGCGGTTCTAGTTGGGACTTCATTATACCTGCACTTTATCTGCTTACAGAGACTGGACAACAAATGGTTACAGCTAGCTTTCTTAAGACTAACAATTATTCTACTTGTCTTGGCCCCCTGAAAAGTAATTCTTGGCCACAATTCAGCTGGAAGCAATTACCAGGAGATCATTATCCTAGTATCTTAAGATGAGGTGGGTGGCTTTGGTCATTTTATGAGTTATAGATATGTTTTCATTTTAGAGGATGATTACAAATAGTTATGGTTTTGGAGGGAGGAGAAGAAATAAGGAAGTTACATTGAGGGATTTCTTTTCCCTCACCTTTCCCTTATTCTGTCAGTTTTTCTTTGTAAGGTAAAAGAAGGGGGATTGAAAAGGGGTATATAGAAATATTGTAAGAATATCACACAAAATGGGTAGATTATACACCTATTCTTAACTAAAAACACTTTACAGCCATAATCTTACTTTGGTAGATATCTTTGAATTTTGAGGCAAATTTGAGATTGTATTTTGTTACATTGGTGCAGAATGTTGTATATTGATATGAAAATAACTTTAGTTTTGATACATTGGTATGGGTTAGAGTGTATTGATACAAATTTAAGGTTATTTTGTTATACATAATGTATATGTATTTTTAATGTTTATTTGAGGTATTGTACTTATATCATTCTTAAAGATACAATATAAAGTTCTAGTCCATTTGAAAGCAGCTATTACAAACTATTTCAAGTAAGGGAAGTAATAGTCTGTCCAATTCATAGCCATGTTATATACTAATCTGGATTATCACAGAAATGTATATCCTAAGTTAATATATGGTGGAGACAGGTAATATTTGTTTGTTCAGAAATGTTATAAACACTTAGATAGCATTCAAAAACCTCAGACTCACAGAGTATGTTATTTAAACATAATTTTATTAATTAAAGTTCCTTTTCTTAACATTAAAACATATCTAGTCCTGGCAGTACCCCATTCTACTTGGAAAAGATGGTGAGCATCAAATACATTCATATGGAGTTGCTTTGATTGTAGAAAACTAGCCACTGGGCAAAGAAAATGCCCTAACTTCATCTGCAGACAAAAATCTGTCTAAAAAAGACAAATTGATGCAGGAAAGTTGACTGCTGTCCTCTGCTAAGACACAGTAAGCAAGTCCTTCATATTTCTGGGTTCACATCATGTCTGGAAGGTATTATGTTCAGAAAAATCAGAAGATAGATTCTTGAAAGTTATAGAGAATATTTGAGACTATGCAGGAGGCTAGCTGTCTTTGTCATTTTTATAATTTTTGCAAGCTACATTCCTGTGCTTCCTACATACTCAAGTAATGTCAATTCCTTTGCAGGTCTCTGATGGAGTTAAAGACTATATAATGATATTCTTGCTATACACTTAAGATATTTAAGTCCAGAAGATGATTTTAGGGTGATAATACAAGTTAGGATAGGAAATGATTCACCAAGATAGTATAGATAATAAAAGACTTACTCCTTAGTTACCAAATATAAATTAACTAGACTTTTAAATGTAACTCTTACTTAAAATTTTCAAAATTGTTGCTGCATAATTGATCCTACTGTATGTTGTTTATTTTTTGTATGAGAAAGAGCCTTTTTGTTTAGACAAAATGTTGGAAGTGTTGAGGTTTGACTTGTTGCTATGTTTTATAAGCATGGAAGCACTGGCTCTGGTTACCTCAGAGATAAGGAGATCCTTATGTACACCAAGGGATGTTACATAACTTGCTCATCAAGTTATCCCTGATTGGTCTATAAAGGTGCCTACAGCATATAGTTGGGGATAAGGGGCTTATGCAGATATTCTGTTGCTGGGCTTGATTTCTGAGCACTGACCATGAGGGAGAATGGGGAGATGAATAGTGTTGAGAATATCCCATGGGGTAGGTAAACATGGCCATGAGAGCTGGCCAGTTGGAGTAAGGGTGGCCTAGGCAGAACATGGCAAACCATACCATTGGATTACTGACAGGGAAGTGAACACAATAGCTTAGAGGGTTGATATCTGTCCAGCTCCAGTGCTAGAAAAGCTTCTTATAAATATAAAGGTTTTGTATCTTTTATCTGGGAACTGAATGATCCAAGGTGGGCTAGATATCCCTAATTAATTTCTACTACAACAGAAGGAGAGGTCAGAGCTAGCACACCTGCACCACCATCTTGATGACAATCCCTCCCTCCATTCCAATTCCTTCCTTTTTCCCACAAGCTAGTTGCATATACCTGTCCAAGCAGATGCACTTATCAATAGCCCAGCCACATTCAATCCTTTCATTTCAGATTTGACATTAGCCCACTACATTTTTGCTACCCGGGTTACCCAGAGATTCCTTTTATTTTGACTTAATCTCTGTCTGCCTTTCTGCCTTTCTGCTCTCTGTTTCTCACTATTCTTCTTTTTCTCCTTAGCATTTACTCCTTTACTCCCTCTTTGAGTTCTCAATACCTCACTTATAAATTAGTCCACATATCCCTAAATTTCTCACTGGGATTTGTTCACCTGATCTCTGTGACCTTGGATTCCAGGGACTCTCAAGAGGGCAGGCCTAAAGGTGGATGCCAATATGTCTGATCTATTGCCCAAATGAGGTATAATGTCTGCGGTCATTGACCCTATTTTGTCCTCCTTTCAACACACTTATTCTTTCCCTCCATCTCTCTCCTTCCTACACCCTCTCCCATCTCACACATAATCACCTTATTTTTGTTTTTATGATGTTTTAATGGTTCATTTCCTTCTTATTTTTACAACCTTTTAGATTCATTTGTTTAATTTTTACTCTTTTGTGGGCATGGAAGGCATGTCTGCATACCCAACTTTATCACTTATTCATATATCTACTCTATGTATCAATTCATCTACATATTAACCTATATACAGGTATGTAGAACTGTCTATTGGCTGTTAGTCTATTTGTATGAGTGTCAAGCAACTATCTGTGTATTCTAAAGATATGTGTACATAAACACACAAAAATAGATATTTATATTTTAAGATGTTTTATATCTTGACATGGGAAAAACACTAAAGTGTGAAAAATTCTGGACAGAACCTAAGTCAGTGCCCAGAAGGGTGACTGTGTCAGGAACAGAAGTGTGTCAGGAAAAGGATCAGTTCAGCAAAATGACCAGCACTCTGGAATGCAGGTGCAGTGGCAGTGGAATCATGGAAAATCTACATTTTATTGTTAGTGCACACAGTGTGAATCCAGAAGTTTAAAGAGTTTGTATGCAACCCAATCACATTGAAGACAAAGGCATAAGGTCTCATGCTTGTCTTTGTGCCTGAAGCCAAGATTTTCAGTCTTCAAGTGTCCTCAGGTGGCTGTTGGGAAAATGCATGGTGGAGTATTTCCTCTGAGAGCACAGAGTTTTCTGTTTGTGGAGTTTAGGTGCTCACAGGTGGGTGGAAACTGCAGGTGAATGTATTGAGTATGCAGGGATGCCTCAAATAGCATCTGCAGATAAGATGTTCATGAGCTAGAGCTGGGAATCTCAGGAGCAGAAACTAGAAAGCCAGGACATCCCTGGTGCTAATTCAGTGAGGAGAGGGTGGGTGTGTCTGGTCCAGTGGAAAGACAAGCATTCGCACTACAGAGAGCCACCAAGATTCACTTACTAGAGAAACTGTTTTTATAATCCCTGAGGACTTTGTCCATGAGCAGGGCATGTCTCTTAGCAGGGGTTGTTTTGCTACTTCCCCCTACCCCAGAGGGCAAGTAGAAAGTCCTTTGGATTAGAGGGTGGGTAAAAGCAGCAGGAATCCTATGCTCATTTTGTACAGAGGCTGTAGTCCAGATCCAGACCCTTGCTGATGGCCTGTGCTCTTGAGCTGGCTGTGGAAGGAGATCATCATTGTTTGTTGCCCTTATGTCCTTCTGGCTCTTCTGCCTTGGATGTGGGCTCTCAGGGCTTCTGAATTCACCACTTGGGATCCCTGAAGCTGCAGGTATCTATGAGTCTCATCCAGGATTGGCTCAGTTTTTTTTCCGTTGATGCCTGGCAGTGAGTAACACGGAGTCCAATGACCTCTTTAGCAAGGAACTCTTGATGGGGTATCTGCAGGAGACCTGCTGAAGGCCTGTAACAAGAATCTAATAGCATTTTGAAGTCCATCCTATGTGCCCACACCCATGGCAAGGCTGCTTGTTCAGGGTGCGAGGAAGACTCCTCTGGGATATTTCTGGTAGTTCAGTGGTAGACTTGGTCACTGGAGTGCACTCTGGAATTCAGCAGCAGGAATGGGACTCAGATCTTTCCAGCTTGGAGACTGCCTCGACGTACGTAGCTGCCTTTGTGACAGGTCTCTTGTCCTCAGCTTTCCAGGTGCTTTCTCTCTTCTCGCAGGACAACAGTGCCAGAGAGTAAGGACAGCTGCCATCATAGATGAGGTAACACTCAAAGGACCCAGCAGGGACTTGGTCCTGGTCCCAGTGGAACTGTACTGTGCTGGGCTCTTTCTGTGCCTGGGAGAGAGAAGCCACTTCTGTTTCCCTGGACGTTATTGACTGCTTGGTGTCTAAGTCTACGGCAAAAGGGACTAGGAGTCACTGTTTCTTCAAGCACTTGGTGGTCTGTCCAATGCCAATCTCTGCCAGGCTGTTAGAAAGAATGGGCAAAGAAAAGTTCTTTCAGCACGTTGAAGAGCTTTCCGGGTTTGATGTCCTTGCAAAGACTCTCCAGAAGCTTCTGCAGGATGCCTGGGTGCCATCCTGCTTTCTTGTCTACTCCTGAGAACAGGAAAGGACACCCTGGCATACACATTCTTGACTCAAATAGCCCCCTGTCTTCAAGGAGGTGGCTGGTTCTCTGGGTCAGAGGACACCAATGCTGGTTCACCTGCTAGTGGACCCTGCTTCTCTTTGCCTCACTGCTTTATATGTGTTCTGTCAGGTGGAGGCTCAGCCAGGCCACTGCCTTACAACTGCCAAGCCAACTATCAAGGCAGCTTGGTCTAAGGTCTGTAAGCCATGCCTAGTCACCAGCCTCAAGTGTTCGTGTCTGCTTCCAACCTTCCAACATGACAGAACTGATGGGTCTCAGAATATTGTCTTCCTTAAAGGCAACTTCTCTAATTGTGAGACTCTACAGGTCTCTCATTTGAACTCTAAGCCAAGCCATCTCTCCAGGAGGCCAACCAGTCTCAATGGCATGCTGAGAATTTGTATCTACTCACACAACATGAGGGGGAAAAAGGATGGGATCTGCTTCCCTGCCAGTCTTTTTCACAGACACAGTGTAAAATAGTAACCGCACTATCTGACCACAGCATGCTGAGTCTCCTTAAGGCAAGAGCATTTCCTTTGTGGGCCTGCAGCACCAATTCACTGGAAGCCAATATCTTGCCTTAATTTCTCTTTCATTCCACAAGCCATTTGTACACAGCTCTTTGTAACAATAGCCCAGCCGCACTTTTGTATTTTGGAATCTATATTGAGCCTCTACTTCTTTACTTTCCCAGGTTATCTAGTGATACCTTTACAGTTTGATTGAATCTCTGTCTGTCTCTTGCAGTATCTGTATTTATCTCTTAGCCTTCACCCCATTGACTTAGGGAAATGGAAGTTGGAGGATTTCCTCTGGAAAGCACAGTTTTCTGTTTGTGGTCTACTAGTTCTTGTGTGGGTGGAAATTTGAACGTATGTAGACAGAAAGGCCTCAAACCAGGTCCTTAGAGAATGCATCCATGATCTACAGCTAGCTGGAACCCCAGGAGCAGGAGGTGGAAGTCCTGTCATCACTGGTGCATCCTCTATGAAGGCAGAGTAGGTTTGACGGGTCCAGTGGAATCATTAGCAGTTGGGGAGAGCATCCTAGTTTCACTTACTATAAGCTTAATTTGTTTTTGATTTAAGAAGATGTACTGTGCCTAAGAAAATGTTTTTAGGATGGTAATACAAGTTAGAATAGAAAATGATTTAGATATAGAACTGTGAATACACTAAGGTAGGATCAATCATAGCAATTTTTCATTAATTACTAAATACTGTATATTACAGTACTGAACTAAATACTGTATATTACAGTACAGGACTGAATATTGTAAAGGTATATCATACCTTATAGTTTTGATATTTGTTTCCTAATTGTTATATTGTATTCAATTTATATTTGACAAAAAAGAGAGCCTTTAATTGGACTAAGGGGAATTATAGAGAGAATATATTGTTCTGTATGGATGTAGCAACTCTCAATAATAAATCTGATGGCCTATGGCTTAGGCAGGAAATAGAAAGGGCATCTGGGAGAAGAGATAATTCTGGAATAAGGGCAAGCAGAAGCTTTGCCAGGAAAGATGTGAAGAGACAGACTCATGGTACCTGAGCATCGGTAAACAGCCACATGCATTACTAGTAAAAAGTAAGCACGTGCTTATGGCATTTTATGACATTTCATGAATCTCAGAAATAAAAGATGAGAACTTAAGTAATAAGTTTTTTTGTAAAGTCCAAAACATTTAAAATCCACTTAAGAACTTACATAATCTCTTACCACAGTCTCATCTAGTTTTTGCTTTGACAACATTTTGATCATGTAATTTAAAATATCAATTTGAGAAGTGATAATTATGTCAATATTATTCTCTACTATTTTCTGTAAAGAAGATCTATTGCTAGTCTAATTTTGAAAAAGAAAAAAAAAAAAACAACAGCCAATCTGTTCTTCCACAACAGAGTTATACAGCACTGGAGCACATCAATATCAAGTTAAGGTAGTTTCCGAATCTATTTATAGATATGCCTCATTTTATATATATTGTACATATTTATACACTAATATAACTTACTAAAGGATATGATTATGTTACATGATTCTTTTTTCTACATATACTTTATTATGTATAAATATGTGTATGTTTTGTTACTTGGATACTTGTTTCCTGATCCATTTTGTTGGGTTAGCACAAATATTGTAGCCCATTTCAGCCATCTGTCATGACCAGATTTGTCAGGACCAAATGTGTCATATTTGCTAAAGTAAAGTCCAATACAGTGTGAATAAAATATGATTATTCACCTGCAGAGATACTGCTGTTACTGATTTACGTGTGTTTTACAAATATAAAAATCATGATAAAAATTCTAGTTCATGTGATTGTCATGGAAACAGAGTATTTATCATTCCATGTCCTATATTATTAAGTATAATTTCTTTAAATTCAGTTGCATGCTTTAAATATTCTTTAATTATTGGCTTGTTTATTGCCATGTATATAAAAATCTTTATCTCTTCTGTGCAATATATATAAGTGATTTTTAAAGATTTCTTGTACAACACAATTATATAATCTACTTCTCAAAGATATTATAAATAAAAGTACATACAAGTAACATTATATGGACTGAACAGATTTCATATATATATGTATATATAAACATATATGTATACATATACATCTGCACATGCATAAACTATATGTCTGTAATAAAAATTAGTGAAAAAAAGAGGCTATGAATTTGACGGAGAATGCAAAGAGGGCATATGGGAGATTGTAGAGGAAAGAAATGGAAGAAAAAATGTAATTGTATTAAATATTGCAAAAATTAAAATAACTAAATAAAATTGCTGATATGTCCTTGCATTTATTTTACTCTGTTACTTTACTTAGTTTCCTCAAAACTCTAATTGGTGTTAATTATTTTTAAGCTTGGTAACAAACTCAAAATTACCCTCACCACCAAATATGTTTTATTTATTGTTAGAGTAGCTAAAATAGCATTTATTTATTTAGCAAAATACTTATTAATATGTAGGCTTGAGTCCTTTTGTTCTACTCACACAGAATTCATGGGGATTCTAAGAGAAACATTTCCTGACCTTAAATTCTTAAGGTTTAGTAGTAAGACTTGCAAAACTTAGAGATTATATCTCCAAACCTGTTATAAACCTGAAATGTAAGGCTGTAGCCACTATGATTGAAGGGTTCTTGTTCTGAAATTGAACTACTGGGTGCAGTTGGTGTTTTTTATGTAGTCTCAGCTCTGGCAGCAATGGGAAAGAGCAGGCAGAAGCAGCAGAGCAGGTAGTTCTTTCTAGTGTTAGAAGAGCTTTCTCTACTAAGTTTGTGTTCTCACTCAGCTTTCTAGTTCCCATTTAAACATGCAGTTGATGTTATTTTGCCCAGTGTCTGCTTGCCTAATGTTTAAATGACTAGGGAATATTTATGTTTTTGAGATTCTGTGCACTCTATATTCATAATGCTCCCAGATAATGTTGAGATGTATATCTTAGAGTTGGGCAGTGATTGGTCCTGGGCAACACGAAGATAAACATATCTCATATTAAGATTTGAGACGTTTTTCTTTATATAAAAGAGACTGCTGATCAATAAATACCTGATTTAAAAATTATTACTTTATTCAGAACTCTATCTGAGGATGTAATCAGTTTGTGTGAGTCACAGTATCCCTGCATAAATAATAGAGAGGGGAAGAGAGCAAGATGGATGATAGCTAATAGAAGTCATCATTCATGTGCTTAGAATCCTTGAGAGGGGACAACAATAATGCAAGACTAAGTGAGAAATAGATGTTAAAGATCATTTTATAAAATGCCTTATATTCTGAAAACAGGAAAATAATGATATAAAATATCCCCTTTAAAAAAAATCTCTTCATAAAACATGTTATGCAGATCATACATGGTGCTTTGTTATGTAGAATATATATGCAAATTCCTACAAAAAAACTTTATCTACTTTTCAACATTATTTTAATTATCAGGAAAAACATAAATTGTTTTTGTTGTTTTACAATAAAAGTATAACCTAATGCTTCCATAAAATACATTAATCCTATCTGTAATCAATTTTAAAAGTTGTAGATGGTTTTCATATCCTATAATATGAACTTCCACATTCAGATTAGACTTCAATGAACACTAAGTTAAAAGCATTTTTTTCCAACCTTTGCTAACTAAAAGGAACACTATATTGTCTTTGAAACTAATTTGGACACAGTGAAAAGGAAAAAAAATCCTAAATTATCTTTTGAAGTCTTTGATATCTTTTCCAATAAAACACTGATGTGGATATATGGGTCATATATTACTGCTCAAAATTTTCTCATGCAAAAATGTCCTTGAATGTTTGCATGCAAATGGAATGTGCTTTGCTCCTACCCACTATGTTTTAGTGAATGCAGACAGCTATATGCTCAGCAAAAATGCAGCAAAAATATGGTCACACTGAAGTCTTAAAGTACAAAATGAAAAACAGTGTTCAGAGGGAATTTGAAAGAAAATAATTTCTTGGAGAAAGGAGATTCACCTTTGCGTTTCTTACTGGATTTTAAATTAGTAGTTGAATAGTAGTGTGGAAATCTAGACTTTATGTAAGGAAGCATGTCCCAGTTCCCAGGGAGGAAATTTTATTCTTAAATAGTGGGTAATGGGCTACAGAAAAAGTAGCAACATAGGATGTGAACTGCAGAGTTCTGCATAGTTATGGAAAGGAAGGCATGACACTGTTTCCTGCCTGTGAAGCAGAGCCAGCAGAACATGGGTCTTCAAGAGTGCTGAAGGTTGGTGTGGGTGTGGGGATTGTTTGTGTAATAATGTATATAATTTATTTCCTGTTCCTCCTTTGGGAGGTGCTCTTGCTGCCAAAGTTGTAAGGGAAAGTGCTCCCCACCAATGTTAATGACTCCATGGTAACTAGAAGCAGCATGAGTTCAGAAGGTAAGGGTGTGTTAAATATTCCTTAGCAAAACGGTAAATGCTGTGACCCTCAGGACAGCCCTTAAAGATATGGGAAAGAACTCTTAAAACATGAATGCAAGCCTATATAAGTTCTCTACTCTGCAAAATATAAGTTTGCAGTATGAATTGCGTGAGGGGCTTCACACACCTAAAGGAACAAGGGCAGCTGCACTAATGAGCTAGTTTCTCAGAAAGATACAATGGCAGACAGATTTCTGAGTTGAGGTTCAGCCTGAGGCAGAGTGAATTTCAGCCCAGTTGTGAAGGGGTGGAGATTTCAGAGTCAGATACCACACAGCCAGCTTATTGTTTGTGCTTACAAGGAGGCAGATCTCTGGATTTATTTGCTATGTTTAAAAAAGAGGTGAGACTCTCAGGACTCAAAGGGAGGGACATTAGGTGAAATGCCCTACAGTGGGGAGAGGGAACTTGTAAAGCCCACCTCCAGCAGAAAGACAGAGCATCAAGTGAGGGATGGGGTTGCAATCCCACAGTCAAAACTCTGACCCCTAATTGTTCCTGTCTGAAAAACCTGCAGAGATGGAAATGGAGAGGAGCCTGAGGAAAAGGAGGTCCAGTGACAGGCTTAAAGTGGGATCCAGCTCAAGGGAAGGCCTGAAGCCTGACACTATTACTGAGGCTATGGAGTGTTCACAAAAAGGGGCCTATCATGACTGCCTAACAGGCAGCTGATAGAGTTAGATGCAGATATTTCCACCCAAGCAATGGAAAGAAGCTGCTGACCCCTGTGAAAAGTTGGAAGCAGTTGAGGAGGAGGTCGACCCTGTAGGAGGACCAGGAGTCTAAATTAACCTGAACCTGGACATCTCTCAGACACTGGACCACCAACCAGGCAGCATATACCAGCTGATATGAGGCCCCCAACACATATGCAGCAGAGGACTGCCAGGTCTGGGTTCAGCCAAAGAAGATGTATCTAATCCTAATGAAACTGGAGGCTCCAGAGTATTTAGAGTTCTGGTAGGGTGGGGAGTGGGGGTAGGGAATGGGGGTGGGGTCATTGTCCTGGAGACAGGGGGCTGGGAAGGAGATATGGGATGGGGAACAGTTAGAGGGTGGACCAGGAAGGGGATCAAATCTGAAGTGTAAAGAAAAACAAAAGATCTAAATAACATTAAAAAGAAAAAAAAAGAAGTGTACTTACTGGTTTTTTTTTGAAGAATCAAGTGCATAATGTCATAAGATGCTGATTTGTGGGATAATCAAAGGTAACCTAGTGTAATGATTGAATTGATATGTAAATAAAATACCAGGCTTTAGTTTGCAAGAGCTAAGCTATCTTGACAGCTGTAGGGAGAGCCATCTTGAGCAGAAGAACACAGAGCTGTCAGGTTGTACCCAGCATTGACTTTGAGTCATTTCTTCTGCTGCTCCCACATACCCCTTCCTCAGGACCCCCTGTCCAAGCTGTGGCTGGTCCTTGGCATGGTATGGTGTTGTTTCAAACGGCTCAAGTAGATAGAGACTTTTCTCATGAATCCCTGTAGCAATGTAGATCTTTAGATCTGCTTAAACAAAACTCTCAGTTTATGGTGAAATATTTGGAACAGATTGTGATTTCAGCAAGTGATTCTTCAAGGTATAAACTCTTACATGTTAGAATATAATTCTTCTGTGCAAGAATTTTCAATATATTTGTTAAAATTTGATCAGTTGTCGGTTGTTACTAACAAATATATGATAGCTGATATATATATATATATTTACATATATATACATATTATATGCATTTATATACTTTCAACAAAATTAAAGGACAACTATTCAGCTGTATGCATTAAATTATAAAACTAGTAAGTAAACTATTGGTTGAAATTTAGTAAAAATACTTGAATTTTCTTTTTAAAAAAAAGAATCAATGTAATTCTATGTTTTAATTAAACTTACAAAAGTGTCCTTCCTCTCTGCCCCATCACCAAAACAGACCTTCTACTACAAACTTCTTTCATTCCCACACATCCCTTTATCCCAGACCGCAACTCCAGCTGGCATTCCCTGTGAACCCAGGCCACACTGACCAGGATAGCATGTAGTCTACCTGCAGATCTTTAGCAATCCTTGTTTCCCAAATCCAATCCTCCAGTTTCATTCCTGTCTCTGTAGGAGACCATATGCTAGAGCCTCCCCTACAACCCTGCATATCCTCCATATCCAGCAGATCACACAGATCTTCTCCCCACTTCCTCCCCACTCATTCTGTTATACTAGTTTGTAGCTCGAGTATGCTTTCTCTGGGAACCTCTTAGCCAAGATTGTCAGAGAAAGCAAGTAGACCTGTGACACAGGCAATTTCAATCTCTACTCCCCCTTCATCTCTCCTCCATATTCAGTCTTATGGTATCATCCCCAGCTCTGTAGCAGCCTACCTATTATGATTTTTCCCCTCACTATAGAACACCTACTTGGCTCCTTCCAGCTGAGTCCCCCAGCTCCCCAATCTTAGCTCATCCCCATTCCTACATGTCAGCTCCCAACACCTGGGAACTTTAAAAAATACTTTTTAAAATTTTGTTACTTTTATGTCTATTGGTACTTAGCCTACTTGTATGTCTGTGTGAGAATGGTGGATCCTCTAGCACTATAGTTATAGACAGTTGTGAGCTGCCATGTTGGTGCTGAGAATTTAACCTGAGTCCTCTGGAAGAACAGTCAATACTCTTAACAGCTGAACCATCTCGCTAGCCTCCTGGAAATGTATTTTACCCATAACTCCAGATAGATATACTACCAGGCAATTCACAACCACTACTACATTGTCTTAAGAATCAGAGAGGGCAACAAGAGAGAGACAGAGAGAGAGAGAGAGAGAGAGAGAGAGAGAGAGAGACTTAATAAACCCCATGCAAGAATAAAATCCATAATTCTCAGAACAATATACCTTAACCTTATTATAGTAGAACCTGAGGAATGCTACCTAGTAGAAGCTCATGATAAAACCCTTTGAACATGGTCAAAGTTCTTAAAGAGTAAATAAGTGAATCCCTTACAGAAATCTTTGAAAAAACTGTCAAAGGAAATGAATAAAACAGCTTAAGACCCAAAGTTGAAAATAGAATTAATAAAGAAAGACAAACCTGAAGTAAAACTGAAATTTAAAAGTTTAGGAACTCAAACAGGGCTTGAGAGTCAACCCTCACTAACAGAATGCAAGAGTTGGAAGAAATATCCTTAGTTATTAAGGTTACCATAAAAGAAATGGATAATGTGGTCAAAGAAAATTTAATCTAAAAATCTCATGGTAAAAAAAGAAAAATCCAGAAAATCTGTGACAGAAAAAAACAAAAACAAACAAACAAAGAAACCAAAACCAAAACCAAAACCAAAACAAAACTAAAAAAAAAAAACTAAGAATAATAAGAATAAAGGAAGGAGAAGAATCCAACTCAAAGTCACAGAAAAAAATTCCACAAAATCATAGAAGAAAGTTTCCGTAGCCTAAATAAGGAAAGGCCCCTCAAGGCACAAGAAGCATACAAAACAGTAAATAGTAATCAGGAAAAAGAAGTCCCCTTGCCACATAAAAATCAAAACACTAAACATATAAAACAAAGAGTGCTTATTAAGAGCTGCAAGGTAATAAAAAGACTAAATAAAATATTAAGGCAGAACAATTAGAATAAAACATGGCATTTCAGTGGAGACACAAAAAGACAGAAAGACCTGGACAGAGGATCTACAAATTCTAAGAGACCACAGATGACAATCCAGCCTACTATCTACATAAGTATCTATCTATCTATCTATCTATCTATCTATCTATCTATCTATCTATCTATCTAAAAATCAAGCTTTACAAAATCTTAGAAAAAAAACTTCAATCCAAAGAAGTTAACCACACCCAAGAAAATGCAAGGAATAAATAATCCGCAACCATCAAATCAAATGAGGAGAAACACACACACACACACACTGCCACTATCACCATTAGTACCACTACTAGCACCATAAAAACAAAATAAAAATATTTAACAAACACTGCTCATTGAGATTATTTTCAACATCAGTGATCTCAATTTCTTAATAAAAACACAAACTAACATATTGAATATTTTGCCACATCACCTTTTGCCATACCCAAGAAGAACAACTTAGTATCAACAGTAAAAAAGATATAAATAGATATTCCAAGAAAAATGATTTAAGAAGTAAGCTGGAGTTATCATTTTAATATTTGACAAAATAGACTTAAAACCAAATATAATCAGACAAGGTAGGGAAGGATACTAAATACTCATCAAAAGAAAAAATATATCTACCAAGAGGACATGGCAATTCTTTTCTTTTCTCTTCCTTTCTTTTCTTTCTTTCTTTCTTTCTTTCTTTCTTTCTTTCTTTCTTTCTTTCTTTCTCCCTTCCTTCCTTCCTTCCTTCCTTTCCCTCTTTCTTTTTTCTTTCTTTCTTTATTTCTTTTTGATAGAAAAGAGTTTATTCAGGGCATGGGGAGGGGAGTTAAGAGGGTAGAAGAGGCAGAGAAAGGCAGAGAGAAGGAGAGAGCAGAGAAGTAGATGCTGGACATGGCCACGTGGAGAGAGGGGGGAAGGGATGGGGAGAGAGGGGATGCAAAGAGGCAAAAGGCAAGAGAGAGGCAAGAACTTAAGAGACAGCAATTCTTAATATGAATAAACCAAGCATAAGGAAAAGAAAGTTGATAAAATAAACATTACAACATAAATCACATAGTGACTCTCACACATTAATAGTGCTATACTTCAATATCCCACTCTTACCAATATACAGGTCATCCAGGCAAAAACTAATCAGAGAAATCCTGCAGCTAGCTGATGCTCAAATAAATCAAGTGGACATAACATATATTTTGAACACTTTTGAACACTTTGGTCCTTTCATCTCTGCAGAATACCTTCTTAGCACCTTGTTTAGGTTTCTCCAAACTGACCATATAATCAGACATAAAGCAAGTCTTAAAACATACAACAAAATTAAAATAACAACTTCCATCTTACCAGGCCACCATGGATTAAAGCTGGATATCAACAATAACAGAAGCAACAGAAATATTGCAAACTTACGGAAACTGAACAACTCACTATTGAATAAAAAGAGGCAAAGGCAGAAATTCATATATTCAAGACTTTCTAGAATTGAATGTTTATAATACACAGCATACCCAAACTTATGGGGCACAATAAATGTGTTTTATGAGGCATGTTCTCAGCATTAACTGCCTACATAGAGTGAGGGAGAAAGAGAGAGAGGTGGGGGGAGGGAGGAAGAGAGAGAGAGAGAGATCCCATGCTAATAATTTAACATCACACCTGAAAGCTCTGGGACCAGAAGAAGAAATCATGATTAAAAGTAGATAGCAATAAAATAATGGTGAAATAGAGAGCTAAAATAAACAATATAAAAACAAACAAACAAACAAAAATACAAAGAACAATGAGGCAAACAGTTGGAAAATATTTTGAAAATTCAAATAATTGACAAACTC
Source organism: Mastomys coucha (assembly GCF_008632895.1). Lineage (NCBI taxonomy): Eukaryota > Metazoa > Chordata > Mammalia > Rodentia > Muridae > Mastomys > Mastomys coucha. The sequence goes on from NW_022196905.1 coordinate 195,555,419, forward strand.
TTATCCAAATTAGCAAAAAGTTAGAAGCAGAGTAGCTAAAGTAACAAAATTAGAGATAAAACGGAGCTTAACCTCAGACATCAAAAAAACTTAAATAATTATAAGGACATAATTTAAAAACCCACATTCCATCAAATTGTAAAATCTAAAAGAAATGGTTAATGTTCTCCATACAGACCACCCACCAAAGTTAAATCAAAATCAGATTTAATTAGATAATTAAATACATTTAAGGAATGTATACAGACCTATAACCCATATTTTAAAATAAGTAGTAATTAAAAGTCTCCCAGTCAAAAATTCTTCAGTGCCTGTTGTTTTATTGCAAAATTCTACAGGACTTTCAAAGAGGAGCTAATTTCATAATGCTTCAAATTTTTATACAAAACAGAAAAAGAAGACACATTGCTCAGTTCTTTTTATGAGGCCACAGTGAGCCTGACACCTAAATTGCATAAAAACTAAAAGAGAAAGAGAATTACAGACCAATTTTCCTTATGAGCACAGATGTATATTGTTTTCAATAGAACACCCAAAATATTGAATCCAAAGACACATAAAAATTATTGTAAACCATGCACAAGTTGATTTCAACCCTCAGATACAGAGATGTTTCAACATTGTAATGTAATAAACATAATCTACTATATGAACAAACTGAAAGACAAAACCACATGATCATCTCCACAGATTCAGCACAGCCCTTTACCAACATCGAACACTACTTCATGATAAAATTCTAGGAGAGATTAGACTTAAAATGGACACACCTCAGCATAATAGAGGCAATTTACAAAGAGCTCATCTCCATCATTAACTTAAATGGGGAGAATCTCAAAGCAATTTTGGAAAGAAAGAAGCAAATACATTTTTGATGGTAGACAACATAGTAGTATAGATATATATGACTTTGAAAATTCCACTACAAAGTCCTACAGCTGAAATATACTTTCAGCAGAATATAAATTAACACAAAATTTAGTAGCCCTCCTATATACAAATAAGAAATGGATTGAGATTGGACATAGTTCTACTAGAGGACCCAGCTATACCACTCCTGGGCATATACCCAGAAGATGCTCCAACATGTAATAAGGACACATGCTCCACCATGTTCATAGCAGCCTTATTTATAATAGCCAGAAACTGGAAACAACCCAGATGTCCCTCAACAGAGGAAGTGATATAGAAATTGTGATACATCTGCACAATGGAGTACGACTCAGCTATTAAAAACAATGATTTTATGATATTCTTAGGAAAATTGATGGATCTGGAGAATATCATCCTGAGTGCGGTAACTCAATCACAAAAGAACACATGGTATGCACTCTCTGATTAGTGGTTATTAGCCCAGAAGTTCAGAATACATGAAGTACAATCCACAAACCACAAGAAACTCAAGAAGGAAGACCAAAATGTGGACACTTCATTCCTTCTTAAAAGGGGTAACAAAATACCCATGGAAGGAGTTGCAGAGTCTAACTATGGAGCAGAGTCTGAAGGAAGGACAACCCAGCCTGATATAGCTGTTTCCTGAGAGGCTCTGACAGTACCCGACTAATACAGAAGTAGAGGCTCACAGTCATCCATTGAACTGAGTACAGGGTCCCCAGTGAAGGAGCTAGAAAAAGGACCCAAGGAGCTGAATAATTTGCAGCCCCTTAGGTCGAACAACAATATGAACTAGCCAGTACCCTCAGAGCTCCCAGGGACTAAACCACCAATACACATGGTGGGACTGATTGCACTGGCAGCATGTGTATAGTAGAGGATGGCCAAGTCGGTCATCAATGGGAGAGGCCCTTGGCCCTGTGAAGGTTCTGTGCCCCAGTGTAGGGGAAAGCCAGTGCCAGTAAGGGGAGAGGCTAGGGTGGTGAGCAGGGGGAGGGGGAGGGAACAGGGGTTTGTTCTTGTTGTTGTTTTTTGTTTTTTGGGTTTTGTTTTTTTTTTTGGAGGGGAAACTGGGAAAGGAGAAATCATGTGACATGTAAATAAAGAAAATATCTAATAAAAAAAAAGAAAGAAATGGACTGAGAAAGAAACCAAGAAAACAACACTTTTCACAATTGCCTCAAATAATCTTAAGATATCTTGGGATAACTCTAAACAAGTGTGTGAAAGATTTGTATGAAAATATTTTAGAATATTTAAGGAAGAAAGTGAAGAAGATATCAGATGTTAGAAAGATTTCTCTTGTTCATAGATTGTTGGATTAATATAGTAAAAATGGCTACCATAACAACAGCAATCTCCAGATTCAATGCAATATCCATACAATTCCAACATAACTCTCTACAGATCTTGACAGAATAATTTTCACCTTCATATGAGTACACACACACAAACACACACCAGCCAAAAATAAACAAACAAAATGAAACAAAATAAAAAACAAAAACTAAGACTAAAACCAAACAACCAAACAAACTAACAAAAGCAACAGGAAAGCAAAAACAATCCTGAATAATAGAAGAACTCTTTGAGTTATCACAATACTTTATTTTAAGCTATATCACTACATGCATTGATCAAAGAGGTAAAATTGATAAGCCAGATATAAATCTACATATATATGGATACTTAAGTTTTGATAAAGAAGTCTGAACTATTCCCTAGAAAAAAAAGACACATTCTTCATTGAATGGTGTTAGTCAAACAGGATAGCTGCATGTAGTTAATCCATATAGATCTATACTTACCATCCTGCACAAAACTCAAGTCCAGATGCTTCAAAAAACTGCAACATAAAAACAGATACACTGAACCTGATAGAGGAGAAAGAGCGGACTAGCCTTGAATTCATTGGCATAGGGAAACACTGTTAGAACAGCCACTAATATCAGTAACTAATAAATGGGACCTCAAGAAGCTGAAAAGGACTCATCATTTGGACAAAGCAGTTGCCTAATGAATAGGAAAAAAAAAGTTTTACCAACCCCACATCTTAGGGTGGGCTAATATCCAAATTATATGAAAACTCATAAAAGCAGAAATTAGGAAAAACAAGTCATCCAATAAACAATAGGGTACAGATCTAATCAGAGAAGTCTCATAAGAGGAAACTCAAATGACTGAGAAACACTTGAAAGGTTCAATATTCTTAGTCACCAGGGAAATACAAATCTAAGCTATTTTGTGATTTAATCTTACACCCATAAGAATAGCTAAGATAAATAAAACAAGTGACAGATTATACTGGGGAGGAAGCAGAGTAAGAACTTGTACAGACACTATGGAGATTAGTGTGACAGTCTCTCAGGAAGCTGCAAATAAATCTGCCTCAAGATTTTCAGTGCTTTATCTTACCATGGATATACTTGCTCAATCATGTTCATTACCTTTCTATTGGTAGTAGGCAGAACTTGCAAATTACCCACATTCCTATAACCAGATTGATAAAATGTACATTTACACAATGCATTATTACTCAGCCTTTTAAGAAAAATGAAATCATATGTTCTTATCTAATTGGATATAGCCAGAAAACATCATACTGAGCGACAGGATCAGAAAGACAAATATGGTATATTTTCAATTATGTGTGGACATGAGCTAATAAGGCAGTGATAACCACATTACAATCAGTAGAGCCACAGAGGTTGTATTCTGTGTAAGGCAGTAGGAATAGGCTGGTAAATATCTCTATGAAAGAGAAATAGAATAGTTATGAGTGGGAGTGGGACTGGAAAGGGAGGATCAAGTCTAGAGGAAGGTGAGAAAGGGATTACAGAGAGAGACAGCTAAAATCCAGGGCCATTTGTAGGTGATTTGGAAATTACAGTAGAAGCTTCCTGAAATATAAACACATATGAATAGTAGTTAAATTCAGGTGGCAAATACTGGAGGAGACAGCTCTACTAGCCATCCTTTGTCTCCAAAGTATCAGGATTGAGTTATACCTAATCATGTTGTCCAAGTGGACCCATAGGACCCACAAAAAAACCAAGTTGTTGCCAAGACAACAGATGGTGCTCCACAAACTGACACCAAGCTCCTTTGCTGATAGAATTGATCTTCATAATTCTTTAAACATGAAGAAATTGAACTGATGATGAAAGTAGAGTCTTCACCCGTACATGGTAGAGTTTTGGGTACAGAAAGATACTAGACATGGTACCAAAGTAGAAATGTAAATTCCAACCCAGCCACAAACCCTAAGCTCTACATTAGTGTCCTGATGGCAAGATATGTCAGTGTAATAGAGGTGCAAAGTTTGTAGGAGTAACCAATATCTGACTGAAGGCCCACTCTATAAGGTCATTGAATTCCAACACAGCTGGAGTGACTAAGAACTTGAGACTAGATAGCTCAGGATCCTAGGATAAAAACATAAAGTATTCTGAACAAAAGCAATAAAACAGTGCAATAAAATGACTCTTAATGACATTTTTCTATACTCATAGATTCGTGCTTGCTCAGCCCTAATCAGGAAAATATCCACCTGAAGTATAAGGGAATAAAAACAGAGAGTTGGTTGCCTGACTTCTACGTGCTGGTTCACCTTGGTCAGCCTTGTGACTGCCTGCCTTCACTGTGGGCAGCAGTTGAACAGTGTTGGCAAAATAACTTAAGGATTTCCCAGTTCCAAGTTGATCTCAGTCATCTACCACCTGACCCAGCCCAGCCACCTGATCCTGAGGTCACTGCTATCCTTATTCCCAAGGCTCAGTGGCTTAGGAAAGGAGAGCCTGACTGGGTCCTGCCTTGAGATGTGGAACAGCAGGACATTCTCCATTGGTCATACCACAAAGCAGGAATTTGTGGTGAAGTTACAAAAAATAACTCAAGTGCTCAAAAGTGTGGGGCTCAATGTTGGAGCTGAAAAGGTAGTAGCAGGAGCCATACTTGTTGATGGGTGACACCACAACATCTGACACTATTTGGCCCTCAAAGCTACAATTCACCTTTCCAGTACCTCCTATGGTAGCTTCTATGCAGACATTTTAAGGTAATTTAGCATGGATCCATCCCGGCTTGCAGGTATCCTCAGGACTATTGACTCGACTGCTCCAACTATTACAAGGAATTAAACAGCCTAAGGAATTAGTTAGTATCACCTCTGAAGGCAAAGAAGCCTTGGTCAAAGTTAATGAGGGCCTTCACGATGGTTTCCTTCACCAATTTAATACATATATAGAAGTATGGGGCCTTGTCCTCTCAACACAGGACTTCCCTACCAGAATTCTCCTCTATCACCCTTACAAAATACTATATTGAATTCACTTGGCTTACTCTTCAGCACCCACTGTTAACCCTTTTGTTGATAGTAAATTTCTAACAGCTTTCAGGGTGCTGAAGACCTCTTTAACACTTCTGAATTGTTACCCAGACCTGTGATACTTTTTACTCAGGTCTGCTTTTGTGGGCATTTAACTCTTACCATAGAGCTCAGGTATTCCATGTTAGCTATCATGAGAAGTTAGATAATCATTTCCCTTACCATAAAATTTTTTTCCAACTTGCCTAAGATGAGCATATCCAATAGGCACTTTGTTTCTGAAAGGCCCATCCTACAGGCTGCCTCTAACTTCATGGATGCCTCTAAGAATGGTTTTGTTTCTGTCATATATAGCTCTAATAACTCTACTCCAAAAGTATTTAAACAATACTTCAACAATCCAGTTCAATTCGGTGAATTGCTAGCCATTTCAACTCTATTGAGGGACTGACTATAGGGCACATCAACATCTTCAGTGATAGCCAATATACCACCCATGTAATCAGATCTCTACCATTAGCTTTTGTCAAGCCCTCAGGTGGACACTTAATCCTAGTTATGATTACAATCAGTGAGCAAAGGATCTCATACTTTTATATCAAGCATACCCATTTTCATATTAATCTCCTAGGTAATCTTAATCCTGTGAGGCAACTGAGAAGTGTACCAACTGTTTTCTACATTTTCATAATCCACTTAGAACAAGTCCAATCCCTACTTACATGGTTCCATAATTCTGGCCACTTGTTACATAGACTTTCCCCTACTCTTATCCCAGCCTCATGCAAACATTTAGTGTGTGCCTGCTTAGCCTACAGCTTTCTCATCCCTTTGGGATCACTGTAGCCTGGGGATGTTAAACCTCTGAGGTCTTTATCCTAACTCATAAAGGCAAATCGATGTCACCTACATACCTGAGTTTGGAAGTGTAAAATATATTCATGTCTGCATAGATTTTCTTCTCTTATGTTTTTGCTGTAGCACAACCCAAAGTAAATGCCAAGATGGTGACGGTGACTGCCACTATGAGAATGACTATGCTGGTCATGGGTGTTTCTTATGTCATAAAGACAGACAATGGGCCAGCACACATAAGTGCATTCTTTGCCTCCTTTTGCTAGGACTGGTATCTCCCAGTCAATTGTAATTCCCCATAACCCTCAAGGCCAAGATATTATTGAGTGGGCTCTACTCCTCTCTTAAAAATACAATTAGTGGGGATATGGAGTACTTGACCCCAGGATAAATTAATAGAAAAAAAATGTTAAATTTTGACAAGCAGGCTCTCACCACAATATGTGACTGTGGTCTATTGGAGAGACCCTATAGACCTGGGAAGGGTCCAACTCTTCTGCCAACCATGGAACCAGGGTTTGTTTGTGTTCATCCAGAAGGACCACATAAGTTCATTTGTGTTCCTGGCAGATACAGCAAGTCCTGTACTGCTAACATCCCAGATGGAGCAGATGGGACCACTGAAGACAGCCTTGCAGAACTACATATCTGGTAAATGTGTCCCCAGCTAAGGCTCTTGTAAAATAGGCACAGAGAATGTCTCCAGAAGGACCAAAGACTGGACATTATATCCTTTTTCTACTGATGTTTGCTATAATAATGGCTAATACTCAAGTGCTTGCCCAGATGTTGTTTGGAGCTGCTGTTAGGAATCTGCCATTTTTGTCCTTGTTAGTTGGGATTCCCCATTGCCTATCATGTACAGTGACAATAGAGCAGTGGGAGAGAACCAGTTCCCCATCCACTCTATTCTATCTTTTTCATTTAACAAATCATTCAACCTGGCCTAGGGGATGGTAGGCTTTTGTCTAACAGAAGATATATGCCCGGAGGATTTCATCCTACTGGGTCAGATAGTTACTGTGGACCTCTCCAATTGGGACAAGGCTCATTAAGTCAGTGGTGGTCAATATGCTTTGCCTCCACTACTCCAATGGGGAACCACAATAGTGTATTAACAGGTCTTTGACAGGGATAAATGAGACATTCCCCAACCCTCAAAATGTCAAAACTCAACAGTAACTCAACAGTTGCACATCATATTGCTCCTTTTAGACAATCTTAACCTTGAAATAGAAACAGAAGGAAGACTTTGCTAGATGTGGAAGTTAACCTTGTTAAGGAAAAAGTGATATGGAGAGTAATGCACTACAGGCACATGAGATGCCTTAAAGAGTCCTGATCTTCTGAACATGGTATTTGCATTTGATCTTAGATGGTTCCCAGGAACACTGGTGAGATAACAGAAAGGAACTGAGGCCAGGGCAGTGTCTGTTCTCCCCATCTTCACAGAAATTCTAACAGATGATGATGCTCCCCCACTCCTTCTCTGTTACCTATGTGTGTGTGTCATTTTGCTACTCAACCTATGCTCCAGGAATGGGCCCACACTACCTGTCTCTACCCAGCTTCCCTTGAATCCACAGATACAACACACACACACACACACACACACACACACACACACACACACACAGAGTTGTTCATTTCCAACTTGTTTTCTTAGCACAATTGCTGGGCATTACTATCTCCCACCTAGAAAGTATACCCTTATCATTACTCTTAGCTCTGCACCTCCCACCTGCCCTAACTTTAGTTGGCCAATTTAATCTAGTCCCTGCTAAACATTTCTGACCACGCACCTTTAGGAGCTGCCACAGCCCACCTTTCCTCCAGAGATCTCACATGGCTGCCTGGTTCTTCTCTCTCCAAGCATGATTCCCTTCTCCTCCCTTCTATCTGTCTCCTTTTTCTCCAGGAACATGAAGTCCTATCTGTACCTTCCACCCAGAAATTAGCCCATGGCTTTCTTTACCAACAGATCAAGAACCAATGGGGGAACATGACCTTAGCATCAGCACTGCCCCTACAAAACTGTCTTTTAGTTTCATTTTCTAATTTATTGATTGTCATAGAATCATTTCAAGCATAGAATCATCTGATAGTTTTCCATTCCATACAAATAATTCATCTGAAGTGTTTGAAATACATTGTATGAGCCCCAAATGATCAGGGATGCTATTTGTGGTATATCATCACAGTTTTAGTAAGATTTATATTATCTTAAGCATTATCATTCACTTTTGTTATGGTGCTAGTATTAGATCCAAGGTTATATATATCCTAGACAAATGCTTTACCAATTAACTACATTTTCAGTCAACATTTCCTTTTTTAAAAGAATATTTTGTTTTTGCTTGTTTATTTGGGCTACTTTGCTTTTTTAATTTTTTTTGTGAAAATTTCACACATGACCACTGTATTTATATCATATCTTACTATTCATTACCCTTGTCCATGATTCTTCTCATTTGTTCTATTATTATTACTATTATTTAGACAGAGTTCCATTATACAGCCCTGGCTACCTGGAACTTGCTACATAGACTAGGTTGGCTTTGAATTGATGAGATTCATCTTCCTCTGCTTCCTTAATATTGTGTATCTATGGCTTTATTAGTTATATTAAATATTTTCTTAACCAGGGATGATGAAAAATGATTTTAGTATATCATGTTGTCAGGCAGCATAATAGATTTTTACATTTGATATCCTTTTAGATTGTTAAACAGAAATAATTACAAACGTTTAATAATTTACTGTTCTCTTTATATATGAAAATTTAAACTTTCTAATGAACACTGATTCATTTTAAGTAATTTTAATCATCTTGATTCAATTTATACCAGTTCTTCCTTACAGAGATTGAACTAAATCACATCCACTTCATATAAACAAAAGGCATGATTAAATTCATCAGGGGAGAACTATATGCCAGTCCTTGGCATTAACGTAAAAGTCACAGTGCTCTTTATGTTTATGGGTTTCAGATTAGGCAATTAAATTAAGTAGGGCCAAAAGAAAATATGTTCAAACTGACTCAAGGTAGGGAAAAGTCCCAGCAAGTAGAAAGCTCTGGGATCTCTCTCTCTCTCTCTCTCTCTCTCTCTCTCTGTCACTCTCTCTGTCTCTTTCTCTGTCTCTCTATTTGTGTGTGTGTTTTTGTGTGTTATTTATATACAATTTTCATTGCATTAAATAACTTCAGCCATACTGTACATTTTCTACTACACTTCTCCAAAATTCTTATTTTGTTTTCTTAAATTCAATGTGTTTTTGTAGTCCTGGCTTGGATAGATGAATTGGTACATGTTTTTCAACAACCTGCACTTACTTTATAATTATACCATATTTTGGTAATTCTTATACTATTTTAAAATATTGCAAAATTTCAGTATTATGATATTTTAAAGTGGACCATATTGATATTACTAATGTATTTGTGTTAGTATCCTACAGTATGTACTCATATAAAACAAGTAATCCAAAAATAAATGTAGTCTGAATTGCCAACTCACATGCTGGATCCTCATGTCTGTATCTCTCTTTACTCACACTCCATGAACAATGCCAAAGTTAGACATATTAAAAAAACCACAAAGCCAAATAGTGGAAGTGGCAGGAAGAGTCACCAATCTCTCACAGTAAATCAAAATCTAGAAAACAATTTATAATTTGTAAAGAAGAGAAGTTGAAAGTAACCCTAGGTCAAAAACTAGTCCTCATGAACTAAACAGCACAGATGTAAAGATATGACCACAGATGTTTACACAATGTAATAATACTAAAAGAGAATCAAAGCCCCAAACCAAATCTTGAACAAAGTAAAGTTTCTGCTTTTGAAAGACCACAGAGAGATAAGAAAGTGATACCATTCAATAGCTGATAGGGAAGGTACTCTCAGACTGGAGAAAGAAAGAAACCAGCCACAACATTGCTTTAGAGTGATGCAAAATTCGTATCAGAGCCCCACATCCTCTAGGAAGGGTGAAGGAAGAAAGCAGAGAAAGAGAAGGGTGAAACTAGAAGGGATTTGCTGTTGAGGTTTAACCTTCTCCCCAACAGGAACACAAGAACTGATGTAGGAAATGCATTTTGCCCTCCAAATCTATGAGTTAAGTTCTAAATAGGGTGCATACCTATAATCCCAGCATTAAATAAGATGGGACAGGAAAGGAACAAGTTTGAGGAGAGGTTTTTTGTGAGCCATTCTCAAACAACAATGCCATCATAAATGATTAATATATATTTATCAATTTGTCTTTTTCCAATTATCCATTCAAAAGAGTAGGTTAATTTCCTCTCTTGGCTATTGAATCAATATGTGTTGGTGTGCAGTTATCTATTGTATGAAGGTTTTGACTCATTTTTGAATGTACCTAAAAGTGGTGTATCTGAACTGTGATTCAACTATATTTCCTATAATTGTTTTTTTTTTTTTAATATGAGGTGCAAACAAGTCAAATCAGAAAGGACCATTTGTTGTCTTTGCATTTTCTTACATTTTTGCAGGCTTCCAGGAGCTACTGTAACCACTCTTAGGCTGAGTTCTTACTAGTGCCTTTTGCTCACAAATGTGTTGAGTGCAGAAACATACTCAAGATTCCCCTACCAGAGGAGAATATGGAATGCTCTGTTCTTCACCATTTTATACCCAATATATTCTGGAACATGTTAGGGTCTGAGAAATGTATGAATCAGAGGTTGAAATATAGCGGAATATCACTGTTGTCCTGACAATGTCCAAATTAGTCCAACAAAAGCAATCTACATTGTGTTGGGGCACAAGCACTGAGAAATCACAGTTGCCATGGACACAGCCATCTCTATTGAGCCTTCAGGTCATATTCACACACAGCTCATCTTGTTCCTGCTCCCACAAGTAAGCCTTATATTCCCCAATGAAAACACTCCCTGCTTTTCTCTACGGCACAGCCCACTTTTCATCACATAGAATTGTGTCTCTGGACCTATCTCCTCACAACCCATTTCAGGTCCCACACTGATTCTTTACATGGCCACTCAACTTAACAGTGAGGAAGAGAAGGGTTTAAAATGTTTAAATGAAAAATCTTTCCTACTGTCTTGCCAAAATGATTATCTGTAATACTTCTCAAGATTATTCTGTTCCATAATAGTAGGTAAAACTGGCAGTTTCCAATATCTATGTGCTCCAGAATTATGGATCTTAAATATATTTTATAGCATACAGAATTATATCTATGTGATTTATTGAGCCTTTCCTTTTCTGCTTTGTTTAAATTCTCATGGAGGTGCATCCTTTTCTTTTCCTGTCATGTATCCTAAGGCTTGAATCACTTTTTTTCTTTTTCCAGGCTTAAATGTGAACACATGGGCTATTATCTGTACATTTCTACTATATACTGTTACTCTCCTGTGTTGTCCCAGGCCACCTATTCCTGTTTGCAGCTCCAAACCTGTTTTGTTTAAAAATGATGAAGCTTCAGCAAAGTGTTGAGTATTTCTGAACTGACATCTTACCTCTCATATTTAGTGTTAAACATTTACATATTGGGTATAATTAAGCTTCAAATATATTTGATTATTTTCAACTACATTTGCTATTTCTGACATATCTACTGTACATTCTTGTGAGATTCTATGCGAATCTAAAACAAAACTTAGGAAATGTAGCTCATCATATGCTGTTGGAAAATAAATGGGGCAGATGCTAAATCATAAAAAAGACTAATTATACAGATCTGTTTTAGATGCCAAATTTGTTCTGCCTCAAAAAAAAAAAAACCCAAGTACAGCAAGTATAATAATGGATATATTTTGATTAAAATGTTATTTTTAAAATGAAAAGCAAAAATATTAATTAATAGAAGGGATGGAGAAAAACCTATGGTAATGAAAAAGCTCTATGTTCTTTAAAATTCAAACAGCCATCGATATTGTAAAGAATACATTATTAAACCTTGTTTCAAGAGAACTACATACCACATGAGACATCTGCTCAGCCTAGGTATGCTAAGTTAGTGCAGTAGGTTACCAACAAAACAAAGATATTGCTGAGGGGAAGTCTGTGAGATACAAGGCTTATTAAAGCTTGCTAATAGAAAAGTCAAGAGCTCCTGACTGAGAATAGACAACAGACTGGACAGGAAACGCACAGATGTCAGTGGCACCATGCCAGACATGATGACCTGAGGTTGTCTCCCAGATCCCACAAGATTGAAGAGCGGAACTGAACAAACTTGCTTGCCACATGCATGACTGCATACACACACACACACACACACACACACACACACACACACACACACAACTTTCTAGTTTGAGCACTGCTTCATCTTTCAGCAGTGCTGCTAAGATCCAGTGTCCTGCAGCATTTGTATTGTTCACTGAGTTCTGTTTCTTTAGTGTTTACTACAAAGAGAGAGTGTCTTGTTAGTGACACCATTCAATTACCTTTGTTCTTATAAGAAGATAATTCCAGAGAAGAGCTGACTTACATATTCAAGAAGCAGGAAATTTCTGCTAATAATATTAATGTGTTTAGTTCCCAATACTTCTGATTTTATTTGAGCATTCTATTATTATTATTATTATTATTATTATTATTATTATTATTATTATTAACTTTTGATCTTTGTGCATGTGCTAACAGTGTTCTGTTCAGAAAATCTTTTCTTGTTCCAATGAGTTCAAGATTATTCCCCACTTTTTTTCTATCAGGTTTAATGTGCCTAGTTTTATGTCGAGGACTTTAATCACTTTGACTTAATTTTTGTGAAAGGTAATATGTATAGATTTATTTGAATCTTCTATGTTCAAATATCCAATTTGAACTGCACACTGTGTTGAAAATTTTGTTTTTATTTTATTTTTTTTTTAATTTTAGATATTTTCTTTATTTACATGCGAATTTCTCCTTTCCCAGTTTCCCCTCCAAAAAACAAAAAAAAAAACAAACAAAAACAAACCCCTGTTGCCTCCCCCCTCCCCATGCCTGCCACCCCGCCCTCTCCCACTTTCTGGCCCTGGCATTCCCCTACACTGGGGCATAGAACCTTCACAGGGCCAAGGTCCTCTCCTCCTATTGATGATCGATTTTGCAATCCTCTACCATACACATGCTGCTTGAACAATCAGACCCCTCTATGTGCAGTCCTTGGTTGGTGGTTGAGACCCTGGGAGCTGGATTTCTGTATTCATTATAAGAATCAGGTGTCCATACATTTGTGGGTTTATATCTAGGTCTTCAAGTCAATTTCACTTGTCAGCAGGTCTGTCTCTGTGCCAATACAATGCTGTTTTATTACTATATCTCTATAGTACAATGCAAAATCAGGGATGGTGGTACCCCAAATAGTTATTTTATTATTCAGGAATGTTGTAGCTATCTTTGTGTGTGTACATGCATGCATATGTGTGTGTGTGTGTGTGTGTGTGTGTGTTTCTGTGTGAACTGAAATTGTCTTTCCAAGATCTGTGAATAATTGTGTTAGAATTCTGATTGGGATTACATGGAATCTATAGATAGCATTTAGTCAGATGACTGATTTTACTATATCAACCCTACTGAGTCAAGAGCAGGAAAGATCTTTCCATCTTCTGATAATGTCTTCAATTTCTTCAATGAATTACACTTTTTATCATACAAGTCTTTTACTTGCTTGGTTAGAGATACCTGAAGATATTTTATATTTTGAAAGGTGTTGTTTCTTTGATTCCTTTCTCAGTCCATTTGTCATTTATTTATAAAAGAGCACTCATTTTTGAATGTTAATTTATATGCTGCTACTTTGCTGCAAGTGTTTAAGAGCAGTAGGTATTTTCCAGAAGAATTCTTAGGGTCATTTATATATACTATCATATTTTCAGCAGATAAAATCTTTGACTTGATCATTTTCATTTTGTGTCTGCTTGATTTCACTTATTACCTAGCTAAGACTTTAAGTACTATATTAACAGGCATAGAGAAATGTCATAGAAAAGCAGTTTTCTTGTTCTTGATTTTGCTGGAAATATTTTGAATTTCTCTTTATTTGGCTTTATGTTGGCTATGGGCTTGCTATAAATAATTTTGTTGTATTGAGATGTTTCTTGTATCTTGCAAGATTTGTTTTTTATTTAACATTTTCTGTTACAGAGGTATTTACTTCTTCTATCTTGTCTATGGTACCTGACCATCTCTTACTTAGTGAAGCTTGCCTATGAAGTTTCTGTCCAAAAATTTTCACTTCCAGATTTCCCTTTGCTTGGATTTTTTAATTAAATTTAATTCCAGCTTCAAGCTTTGAACTAGTTTATTTCCTTCCACTGTTAGTTTGTGGTTTTTATAGATTTCATTTTTTATTTGATGTTTTCTTTGTTTACAATATCTCTTTTCCCAGGTTCCCCTTGCAAAAAAAAAATCAAATAAAAAAACAAAACTAAAACAAATCCATGTTCCCTCCCCTCTCCCCCTGCTCACCACCCCATCCCCTCCTGTTTACTGGCCCTGACATTACTGTACACTGGGGCATAGAACCTTCACAGGGCCAAGGGCCTCTCTTCCCATTGATGACCCACTTAGCCATCCTCTGTTATACATATGCTGCTTTTATAGATTTCTTTAAGGGAATTATTAATTTCTTCTTTAAGATCTATGTCACATTCATAAAGGGTATTTTAAGGACTTTCACAAGTACTTCTCCTATGTTGCAATACTTTTTGTCATAGACTTTTGTTGGTCTCTATGGAGACATTTTATCCTTGCTGTTCTTGAATGTGTTTTTAAGCTGGTGTCTAGGCATCTGGGATTGAGGTGTTGTAATTCCATGTGATAATATCTGTTCCTGTGATTGTGAGATGCTGTTTTCTTCCTTGTTTTTTGTTGCCCTTATTGGATCTTAGAAGAGTATGTTTGCTGTTTGTTGCCTTGTAGAAAATTCTTCTAGCATCCTCATAGGTGTGGCTACTGAAGGTGGTAGGGAAAACATTATCCTGGGTTTAGGGAGCTGATATTATTAATAGGGGTGGCCTTGGAAGGTAGACTTGAAGGATCCAGAGGAAGTAGGAAGGTAAGATGTTTCACCTGGATCTGCTTGATTCCTTGCAAATAGACATATGAATGAAGAGAGACCACAACTGTTAGTTTGTTAAAGACCTGGTAGGTAGTAAAACTGTAGAATTGAATGTGGAGGAAAGGATTGAAGAAAGAGATTTGAATCTGGTCTACTTGCTTCTCTGCCAGTTCTTGGCTGGTGTTCTCCAGGGAATGCCTGCTGGAGTTTGTGTCTGGGACAATTGGACAAGTGGGGAGGAAGGCTGTAGGAGAACATCTGCATGATCCACTGAATATGGGAACAGAAAGGAAGGTAAGGCTGAAGCAGGTGGTTGTTACAGAGTGGGAGATGGTATGAGACCACATAATTTGGGTTGGAGGAAAGGAAGGGGAGGTGAAGGTCTGCAATTAGAATATCTCCTTCTCTCGGGCCAGTGTGGATGATGATTCATGGAGTTCCTGCTTAATATGACAGCTGGAACAACTAGATGAGTGAGGAGAAAGGTTGGTGAAGATCTGTGTAGAACCCTGGAGATAGGGGCAGGGAGGGAAGAGAGTCTTCATTACATGGTCTACTATAGTACTGAGAGGACTATAGTACTGAGAGTAAATTTGGTTTGGAAGAGACAGAGGAGAGGTGTGGAGCTGAAGTTACCCTACCTGTTTCCCTTACTGGTGTGCTCTCAGGGTTATGTCTCTTTTCATATGAACTTCAGGTAAAAATTTTGTCCACTTAAATGAGCATTATAATTTCTTTCTTTATTCCTTCCTTGACCAGATTATCATTAAGTAGAGTGTTGTTAAGCTTCCACGTG
>NW_022196905.1:195572283-195574538 GCF_008632895.1 Mastomys coucha
TGTTTTTTGG
This sequence comes from Mastomys coucha, assembly GCF_008632895.1. Classification (NCBI taxonomy): domain Eukaryota; kingdom Metazoa; phylum Chordata; class Mammalia; order Rodentia; family Muridae; genus Mastomys; species Mastomys coucha. Next base: position 195,572,294 of record NW_022196905.1, read on the forward strand.
AGGGGAAACCGGGAATGGAGAAAGTTACATGTAAATAAAGAAAATATCAAAAAAAAATCCAACATAATAAAAATGAATGGCTTTAAACAACCAACAAATAAAAAAATTTGAATGTTTTAAAATTTAAAAAAAAAATGAGCATTATAAATAATTCATTGATAGGGATGAAACCACAAAGAACCAGGAATCTAACAATTCAAGCCTTTGTGTATAAGTTAAGTGGTGAACTCTACAGGCACTAGGATTGGTGTTTGTATGAATGCACATGCACAATGTATTTCTTGACCTTTAGAAGACCATGCACTCCTTAATTTGTGCTGTATTGTATTCTTTTTCTTTGGTTTAGAGGCTCTAGATTGTTTCAGATTTACATTAGTATGCATAAATTTAAAAGAGTACAAATAATAGGAAGAAAAAATTGGTGATAACCAGAGGATAAAGAGTAACACTTCTGGTAGAACGGTCAAAGAAAACAAGCAGCACTTGTCATAGACAAGTGTGTAGTCATCTACTCTAAATTCACTATACTATTGCAGTATAAATAATATGCATTTAAGAATGTTGTATTCTCTCAATAGGTGTGGTGTTGAGGTTAATGAGATGGCTCAGGGTGTAAGAAATGTTGGTGCTTTTGGAGTGAACCTGAGATTTGTTAGCCTCCTTATCCTAAAGCTCACAAGTTTATGTAACTATAGCAACAGTGGATGCAATGCTGTCTTCTGGCCTCTGTGTGTACTTGCACATATAAACATACACAAAATGAGAGGAAGGAGGAGAAGGGGGTAGAAGAGGTTGAGGAAGAGGAGAAAGAGTTAGAGAAGAGGTGGTTATCCTACTTTCTGTTGTGGGCTCTGAACACTGTGAAATGAGGGTCCCCTTTGACTTTACTTTATTATTTACCCAAACAACAAGGTGGCCTTTTGACTTTAACTATACAAGTTTTTCTTTTCAGCCTGAAATGACTGTTTTATTATAACCTGAAAAGATAAAGAACTTTTAGAAATATATATTTATATTAATACATACATATACATGTATATATTTCTTGTAGTTCTTTGCCTTTGGAATGAAGATAGATAGATAGATAGATAGATAGATAGATAGATAGATAGATAGATAGATAGATAGATAGATAGTTAAATAGATAATTATGTGCCTAGTTTTGCAGTGACCTGAGGTTCTAGAGTGCATTGTTAGCCAGAATGCAACCCCTCCTTCCTTCTCAAAGATGAAGGTAGGAGGGCATCTGAAGAGAGGTCTTAGACAAGAGGGTCTGTAATCAGTGTGTAAAGTGAATACATAAGTAGATTAATGCAAGAAAACAGAAGATGGGTTACACCCATCCATTTCTGCTGTTCCAGGAAACCCATCAATTGTTATCTTCTAATCTCTGTAGCTTATATTACACATATAATACACATACATATATACATACATGCCAAATACTGATACACATGAATAAAATATATCTTAAAATTAAATAAACAATGGTTTTTTCTCTTAGACTCAAGATATCTTTATTAAGGTTTATTAAAAGTAACCTAACAAATTAAAAAAAGTGTCAGCTAAGATTTTATATTTTAGGAAAATTTAGAAAGGAGGAAAGCTAACATCAATTTTGATAACAAAGCTCATATTATTAAAACCCCTGCAGTAATCCAGAAAAAATCTGTTCAATACATCATTCTTTGAGCTGAAGTATAAGGTTGTCACATCCTAATTGCCTGTTCCTTCCTGTTGAGTTGTCCTTAAGCAGACTATGATTTATTTTCCTAGCAATGTTAAAACTGTGGATAGTGTTGAGGATTTGAGACAATGGTTTCCTAGTTGATAAAGTCTTTATCTAACTGCAGAGATGACAGGTATATTATGGGAACTTGAAAGTGATGAAGTTTGAGAAATGTTGATTCTTTTATAAACTTTGAGTGTGCTTCAACTAAGAAAAAAAAATGTGATTTTTAATTTTATTTCCTAGCTGTCATGGAATGTATTGAATTGCTTTATGCTAGTTATGTATACTTAGTTTTTCACTTCTGACCAACCCTCTTTTTCTTGACCCACTTCATCCTGTTCTTCTACTGTTTGTACTCTTCAAGCCCCCTACACCACGCTTACTTTCTCTATCATATCATATGTGTTCTATTACCCATAAAATTCCTTCCCTTAAAAATCTCTCTTTCCCAGGTTCTGGCTATTATAAATAAGGCTGCTATGAACATGGTGGAGCATGTGTCCTTGTTACATG
>NW_022196905.1:195575714-195597613 GCF_008632895.1 Mastomys coucha
AAAAAAATTTTCATAAAAAAAAAAAAAAATCTCTCTTTCCCCTCAAGAATCCCTTTCTAATTTCTTGGCTTTTATATATTCTCACTCACACATAAATATACTCATATATAAATTATAAACTAAAATCAGCCTATGAAAGAGAACATGTAGTTCTTGTCTTTCTGAACCTGCCCCCTCCATATATGTATATATGTATGTGTATTTTATATATATATATATATATGTATATACTGTATATGTATATATATACTTTGAATATATGTATATATATATACATATATATAATCTTTGTATGTGTTCTATGGTTTTTTCTGAAAATTTCTTTTGCCTTTAAAGATTAATAAAATCCCATTGTGTAAACACATCATATTTTCATTAACCAATTATGTGTCAATGCACACATAGTCTGATTGTATTTCTTTGCTATCATGAATAAGTTAACAATAAATATGAATACACACATACCTCTGTGGTGGGATATATAGATCCCAATGAATCTCCAAGATTAGGATAGTTAGTTTATACCATAGTTCTATTCATAGTTTTTTGAGAAACCTTCAAACAAACTTCCATAGTTTACCTCTCCAATGGTGTATATAATAGCCTCTGCCTTCCCACATTCGTGCAACCATCTGCTGTCATTTGCTTTCTTTTTATTCAATATGGTGAAGGTAAAATATAATTATATCATTTTCCTACTTCTATGCACCATTACAAGAAAACCACAACTGGACGCAGAGAACAATGAATTGTTTGTACATTGCCAGGTCCATTAAATATATCTTAAACATAAATCCTGCAAGAAAGGCTCAGAGAATATCACAGAAGAAGCAACTTGTATACTGCAAGAGCCAGGTCAAGAAGTCAGTTATGAGAATGTCCTCTAGAAATATCTGCCTAAGCAATATTTGAACCATGACAATATTAATAGACATTCTGGTGTGAAAGTGAGAGATCTTATGGAGTTACTTGGTTTCTTAATGATAGTCATTATGACTGGGAAGAAGTTGAATCTCAACATAGTTGTAATTTACATTTTCATGGTATCTATGGGCAATAGATGTTTTAAAAAAATATTGGCCTTTTCATATTCAGAGAATCCTTCCCTTGCATTATATGGAAACAAACACAGGGACCCACAGCCAACCATTATACAGAGAGTGAGAGACATTGGGAGGTCTCCATCAAATTCTCCCCCTGAGGGCTCAAGCTTACATAAAGGATGAAAAAAAAGAGTTTAAGTATTAGAGGGAATGGAGGACATTAAGGAAACAAAGCCCTCTAAATCAACTAAGCAAAGCTCTTGTGAACTCACCCAGACTGAAGCAGCACACACAGGATGTGCACAGGTCTGCATCAGGTCCCTCTGCATGTATATTATAGCTTCTAGTTTAGTGTTTACATGGGATTCCCTAGTGTGCAAATGAATGTGACTCTGATTGTTGTGCCTTTGCCTGGGTTCTTCTCCATTGGCTTACCTTGTCCAACTCAGTGTGTTTGTTTTATATTTTATATTATATTGATGATATTATCTTTAATATATTTTATTATTATCTCATACAAGCTTGTTTGTTTTCTAAGGAGAGACAGAAAGGGAGTGGATCAGGAGGGAAGGGAGTTTAGGGAGAGCTAGGAGGAGTAGAAGGTGGAGAAAACTGTAGGCAGGATATATTATGTGAAAAAAATTATTTTCAATAAAAAGAAAAATATTGGCATTTTGCATTTCTTCTTTTGAGAACTGTCTGTTCCATTCATTGACTAATTTTTTTCCTTTGGCAGTTTTGGTTTTGTATGTTAAATGTTTGTATTGCATTATATATTCTATGTAATAAGCCCCGGTGTGTAGAGTAGCTATCAAAGGTTTTCTTCTATTCTGTAGCATTCATTTGGCTGATTGTTTCTTGAGAAAACTTTAAAAATTCATGTAATATCTTATATGAATGCTCAGGACTATTTCTTTTGAATTTGGGATTCCTTTTAGAAACTTTTTTATCCATACTTATATCCTGAAATGTTTCTTTTCTCCTGCAATGTCAGTGTTTCATGTTTTTAATCAAGGCCTTTGATCTACTGCGAATTGATTTTGTGTGAGTTGAGAGATATACTTTGAATATCATTACTCAGTAGGTGAATGTCTAGTGTGCAAGCAGTATTTATTGACAATATGTTTTCTATTTTAACACATATGTGAAAAAATAGGTGTTAGACTTGGTTTAGGTCCTCTCCTGTGATCCATTTTTCCACATGTGTGTTTTTGTGCTAATATCAGGCCTGATCCCAAGGTTCTGTAGTAATACTTGGAATCAGGTGATATGCTATCTGTAACTGCAGTTTTTCTGGTTAGAACTATTTTGGTCATCCAAAGTATTTTTTTCTCATGTAAATTATGGAATTCTCCCTCCTAGTTCTGTAAGTTAAAGCACTGGAATGTTGGTGGAGAACCTCACTGTAACTGCAAATCACATTTGATAATATTACATGTTCACAATAAGAATTCTTCCAATTTTAGAAAGCAGAAATCCCTGCAAGGGTAACAACTGGAATGTAAAAAAAAAAGTAATAATAATAAAAAAGAAAACAAAAGCTTTCTCATTATTCTCTAGTGTCTTTTTCAATTTCATTTTATTTTCTCAAGCATGTCTTTGACTTCCTAGGTTTCATCCTAGATTTCTTGACGTTATTGTGAATGGGAGTATTTTTTCTAGTTTCTTTCTCATTGAGTTTCTTGTTGATTTATATGATCTAAAACATTTTATAATGTTAATGAGTTTATTGATGGAAAGCATGTGCCAGAGTTTGTATGTATGGCAAGTCAGAGGAGATCAGTAGGAGTCTTTCTTCTGTGGGTTTCAGCTATTTAACTCAAATCTTCAAGCTTTGGTTAAAGGCTTTAACTCCTCAGCCATCTTGTTATCCCAAGTAACTGATTTTGGTGGAGAACCTCATTGTAACTGTAAATAGCTTGTAAATCACAAGTAATTTGTCATCACAAGTAACTGATTTCCTATATGTTGACTTTTGTTTTATAAACAAATGATAGGATGTCTAAAGTAAAATAGCAGTAACTAATGTCTTTGTCTTAGAGCCAAATTGTACCTTCATTTCCTGTCTTTGCTTCTACTAAAGTTCTTTGTTCAACTTCCCATTTCTGAAGACACTCTTTTTGTCTGAGCACTTCTCTCAAATTCACCCATTATTTGTCTATATAAAATTATTTCCTTTCTATTTAATCTAGACAGGGACTTTGAAAAATGGATTAAAATATAAACCCCATAGGAAGAACAATATCAATCAACCAGACCCCCTAGAGCTTCCAGGGACTAAACCACCAACCAATGAGTACACATGGAGCAGTACATGGCTCCAGCTGCATATGTAGCAGGCATCAATGTTAGGAGAGGCCCTTGGTCCTATGAAGGCTCAATCCCCTATTATAGAGGAATGCCAGGGTGGGGACATGGGAATGGATGAGTGGGTAAGGGAGTACCCTATAGAAGCAGGAGGAGGAGGAATGGAATAGGGAGTTTCCAGAGAGGAAACCGGGAAACTGCATGTAAATAGACATAGAAGACCAAGTAGAAAATGTGTGCTATCTTTGTGTATTTTCACTGATTATTAAGGCATTAAAATTATTCTTGAAATAGATGAAATATGAGATTTTTAAAATAATTGTATGTAAATTCATAATTCCTTTGTCAATATAATATATACTTATTTTGCTACTGAGGTATCTCAATATATACTATGGAAACCTTGTCATAATTACATACTTTTAAGCAAGTATCTTATAATCTACAAGTCATCCAGTGAGGTCAATCTATGGGCTGTTGACCATTGCATTTCTCACCAGAGTTAAATGCTTCCAAACAAGTGCTTAAAATAAAATTCAATTCTCTTTGTTGAATCATGCTTTGAACCAATTTTACACCCCTTCTTGGGCTTCTATGGTTTCCATTTCATTTCTGTAAAAATTTTGATTTTTTTTCTTAAGCATTTTTCTCCCTTCCTTTCCAAACTGGTTGAATTCCATTCTATTTTAATCTATGTACTGGCTTTAAAAATACTGAATTAAAGAGCAAAACCTAATATGTCTTTGAGTATCTACCAACCTAAAGTACTGCCATTACAAGTCTAATCTTGTATTATTTTATTCAAATGAAGTAGCTAGGCTGTATATATGGCAGTAGATATTAAAACTTTTGAGGTACAAGGAAAATTTAAAAACTTGGAGTTTGAAATGCTTAGAAAAAAATAAGGCTAGTGACATGGAAATATATCTTAAGAACCATGAGAAATAGTTCTAGATTAAATGAAGACGTCAAATTATCTTTAGTTGCAGATACTATGATATTATACATAGCAGGCCTCAAATTCTACCAGAAATCTTTTATACATGATTTCCACTTTCAGGAAAGAATCCAAAATCAACTCACAAAAAACCAATACCTTTTCTACACAGCAATAACAAAGACATTGAGAAAGAAATGATGGAACTTCCTACACACCATAGTCTCACAGTAATGATAAACACAGCATGTACATATTATTCAGGAAGGTGAAAGACATCCATGATGCAACATTCAAATCTATGAAGAAATATCTCTAAGAGATACGAGGAAAAAGAAAGATATCCTATGGCTGGTAGAATTAATACTGTGAGAATGACCATCCTATCAAAAGCAATTTACAAATTCAATGCAATCCTAGTCATAGTCCTCATATTTTTCACAGAAATAAGAAAAAGAATAGTCATCCTAAAAGTCATAAGGAATCACCAGACAAGAGGATGAGTGCAACAAAATAGAAAACCAAGGCATGAATGTGTTTAACTACATCAATCTGATATTTGATAAAGAGGCTAAAAGTATGCACTAGAGATAAGAGAGTATAAAAAAAAACAGTACTGGGAAAACTAGATATCTACATAGAAAACAATATAATTGTGCATGTGTTGGTGTGTGTGTGTGTGTGTGTGTATGTATGTATGTGTTTGTGTATCGTCATTCACAAAAAATGAACTCCAAAAGGATCAAAGACTTCAATGTAAAACCTGAAATTCTGACATTGCTAGAAGGAAACATAGGCAGTGCTCTATAAGATATGAGTATATGATAAGATATGAGTATATGATAAGATATGAGTATATGATAAGATATGAGTATATGATAAGATTTGAGTATATGATAAGATATGAGTATATGATAAGATATGAGTATATGATAAGATATGAGTATATGATAAGATTGTCCAAATAGGACTGCATATGCTCAAGAATTAGAGATAGCAATTGAAAATAAGACTTTATAAAATTCAAAAGCATTTGCCATACACATATACATTATTAAAATTAATGAAAAAAAGAGGCCATGACTTTGAAAAAGAGCAAGGAGGTGTACGTGGGAGGGTTTGGTGTGAAGAAAGGGAAGGGAGATATTGTATTACAATCTAAAAAACAACAAAAAAAAAAACAAAACACAACAAAAAAATCCAAAACTTAACTAGAAAACTATCTATAGCAAAGGAAGATTACAGAGTGTGCGGGAATCTTTGTAGTTCCATATCCAACAGAGGATTAGTAATCAGAATATACAACTAAGTCAAAGCCAAATAATTACCAAAGTGAATAATGCAGGTTAAAATGAGCTCTGATCACAGAGGATTCAGAGAAAAGCTTACAGGAGCCAAAGGACCAGGAACACTGCTGTGAGACTGTGCTCTTTAGACAAAGCCTGCAGGGAGCTTCACCAATGGCATCTCAGTGATACAGCTCCCTCAGAGCAGCGCTGTTTCTGATGCTTTGCTTGCTTTTGTCCTTCTCCTGGTTGTCTAGCCTTCATATGAGGGGAGGTACCTAGTCTTATTGTTATTTGACATGCCATGTTTTCTTGATATCCCTGGAAGACTTGCCTTTTTCTGAGGGGAAATGGAAGGGGAGTGGATGTGGAGGGAGGAGGTGAGGGAAAGGACTGAGAGGAGAAGAGAAAGGGGAGACCACAATAGATGAGGGAGAGAATAAACTCATTTTAAAATTTAAAAATACATACAATATATTTTCTGGTTTTAAATTTTAAAAGAAAATAAAGCTTCCTTAATAAAAACTGAATGAATAAGGACAACACCAATGGACATACTGGCATGGAAGAATATGTTCTTATAGGAACTCCACCTGTAGACAAGAACTACAGGCAACTAAGGAATAGCTATTGCCACTCTATTCACAGTTAGTAGGAAGTACAAACAAGATAAATACTCTCCCTCCCAAATATTTTCAGCATTAAAAAAAAAATCAAGATAAAAAGAAGAAGAAGAAGAAGAAGAAGAAGAAGAAGAAGAAGAAGAAGAAGAAGAAGAAGAAGAAGAAGAAGAAGAAGAAGAAGAAGAAGAAGAAGAAGAAGAAGAAGAAGAAGAAGAAGAAGAAGAAGAAGAAGAAGAAGAAGAAGAAGAAGAAATCATGTACTTTGCAGGTCGACAGATAGAACTAGAGAAAACATACTGAGTAAGATAACCCAAACCTTGAAAAGACAAACACCACATGTTCTTACTCATTTGAAGTGAGGAAAAAAAGAGAAGTAATATGATTGTATAATGATTTCAAAACATAAAAATAAAATAAAATATGTATTACATATGTGTGCACATACATTTTAATGAAGTTGCACCATTTGAGGTGATAATGTTGCCACCCCTTCAAGTGGTATAAACTATTTTACTAAAACCCCACTAACAGGAATAGCAAACCTTCCTTAAAGTTGGTGGTCACAGAAATCCAAGAGATTCCCCAAACAATACAGGACATAGCCATTGCCTTTAGTTGCCTCCCAAAACTTTAGTGTAAGACACTATACATTTCAAACATAGGAATTAAAGGTATAAATTTGGAAGTGACTTCAAACCTCCTTCCCTAGAGACTCTTAAGTATACCAAGGTTTTATGCGAACTACAAAGGGAGAAAAGCAGTCAGGAAGCCTACTCACCTGTAAAATTATGAACAATAATGACCAGTTTGGTAAGATGAAATAGTGGCACCTGCGGAGTGGTGAGCTGTGATAGGCAGCTTGGTCCCTGATTGAGCTCAGACTTAAAAACCAGGTGGTGACTCAGCAGGTGACTGTGACCTGAAAGGGAATGCAGGCATTTGGCCATGCCCCTTGAGCTCCTGTCTAATAGCTACAGCCTCCCACAATTCCCCTCACACCACCCCTGCAGAGAGGTCTGTGGCCATCAGTCATGTAGGAGCCCTCCCACATGCAGATAAGGTATCTCCAAGCTCTCAGACCAAGCTAATGAGAAGTACCTGCTGTCAGAACCCGGCCCACCCCTAAACTGTGTATAAGAATCCTATCCAGAAGGAAAAAAGCTGAGAGAACTACATTGTAGTCTGGGAACTTCTGTCAGAAGAGATCTAACACTGTCTCTTGGGAAGAGGTCTGCTCTCCCAAAATGCCACCTGAAGCTTCCCGCCCCCCCCCTCCCGCCCCCATACTACTTGCTGGCTAGTCTGCATCTTGTCTTCCCAGCCTGGCCTGATTCAGCTCAGGGTGATGTGAAATAACTGAAATGGCAAAAGCAGAGACAAAAGTGGAGCCATGTTGGGTAGTAGTCTGTTCAGAACCCTGGAGCCCCAGAGGGCAATATTTATTATGCCTGTTTCAGTCCCAACCCCCTACAATGGCCCCAGCAGGAGAGGTGTGTAATATTAGTCAAGCCCTCTTACATGCAAATAAACACTCTCAGCCCAAACCAATGAGAGATAACTGGTGTTGAAATCTGAATGACCCCCAAAACTGTATATATATCCTATCCAGGGAAGTAAAGCACGAGAAAGATCTATTCCTTTGTCTGAGCCTTTTGTTCTAAGAGTTGTAACACTTGGGAAGAGGTCTGCTCTCCTGAAGCTTGGCCTGAAGGGGCACTGCACTCCTCACTGGCTAGTAGGCCTCTCCTTGGCCCAGCCAGACCCGACTCAGTGCAGCGCAGAGAATCAGAGAAGCCTGGAAGACACATCAGAGAAAGCCCCGTCCGGCTCGCTTCCCTTCACTAGGGCTCTTGCACCAAGTCAGGCCAGAGATCTCTGTGGAAAGCCTCCAGCATACAGGCCCACAGAGCCAGCTGCAGCAGTGGAGCCAAGGAAGATGACTCCTCCTTCCTGCTCACACTCTTTTCCCTTTGCCTGAACCCTCACACCAAGCTGGGCCAAAGATCTCCATGGAAAGCCTTCAGTACATAGGCCCACAGGTACCTATATCTTGAAGGTAGTTCAGAGCTGTCTAATTGGATATTAAGACCAACTAAATAGTAGAGAAATCATTTATGGTTCTTTAAATTCAGACTACAACTCATGACTGATAAGGTCATGGATCCTGGAGAAGTTCCTAATGTTTTCCAGTCTAGAGCAGTGAGAACTGGGAAAATGGAGCTGTTAAATGTGGTAGGCTGAAGTCTCATGCAATCGCCAACTTTATTCAGAACATCACACAATTTACACTCTAGGGTTAAGAAGAATCACACGAGTCAAGTGTACAATCACAGGGACTAGCTGCATGTGGCATGTAAGGAGTAGTTTAAACCAGTTTTTCTCAACTTTACTAATGCTGTGCCCCATTAACAGCTTTTTGTTTGTTTGTTTTAGTAACTTCCAATTGCATAATTATTTTTATTGCAACGTCGTAACTGTAAATTTGCTACTGTTATGAATCATAAATATCTTATAGGCCTGATATTTGATATGTGACCCACCACAGGGGACATGACCCATAGGTTGAGAACCACTGCTTTAAATAATTGATCAACTTTAACACATAATAATGAGTAATTTGACAGTGTCAATACTTATAAGTAGGAAAGAAAAACTGCAAATTCATTATACTTCTATATTTGTTGACTTTTTAAGAATTTCATGATTTTCATTTCGTGGATGTCAAATGTGGTAGAACAAGTTTTGAGGTATGACAGCATTGTCAAACACTATAAAAGGTAGAGAAGGCATTTCTGCCTCTGAATGTTAAGATAAACCCTGAAAGAAACATAATTGAATTGACCATTAAAACCAGAAGAGATGTGACAGATAAGAAATCTGTTGTTTTGTTTTTATGCTTGGGAGGAGACCTTTTCTGAAGAGAACTATATTAATAATGACACTATTTTTCAGAAGGTAAAATAATGGAAAATGAGCTTATGCAAAAATCTGACATCAAAATCCATCTGTCATATAGGGAAATAAAATGATGGTAAGTGAGGGACTCTTTTCCAGATATCCCAACACCTGGCAACAAATCAACAGAGATTCCTAAAGTCCTTTATTAATAAATTAAAAAAAACTCCATGAACTAAAGGATGTCACCAGAGATTAAATACACTTTTCTTACAGTTTGGAGCATAGGAATCTCTCAATAGAACACAGTCATGTAGAACTGGAGAGATGTCTTAGCAGTTAAAAGCACATTCCATCCCATATATAGTTACCAAACCAGACACTATTGTGGATGCCAACAAGTACTTGCTGAAAGGAGCCTGATATAGCTGTCTCCTGAGAGGCTCTGCCAGTGCCTGACAAATACAGAAGTGGATGCTCACAGCCATCTATTGGACTAAGCACTGGGTTCCCTAATGGAGAAGCTAGAGAAAGGACCCAAGGAGCTGAAGGGGTTTGCAGCCCCATAGGAGGAACAACAATATGAACCAACTAGTATACCTAGAGCTCCCAGGGACTAAACCACCAACCAAAGAGTACACATGGATGGACTCATGGGTTCAGCTGCCTATGCAGCAGAGGATGGCCTTATGGGACATCAATGAGAGGAGAGGCCCTAAGATGATGCCCCAGTATAGGGGAATGCCAGGACAGGGAAGCAGGAGTGCATGGGTTAGTGAGCAGAAGAGGAAGGACAGAATGGGGGGGAGAGTTCAGAGGGGAAATGAGGAAAGGGGATAAAATTTAAAATGTGAATAAAGAAAATATCTAATAAAATACAAAACAAAACAAAACAAACACAGTTTCCTATGTGCACACTGGGAAGCTCACAACCAATGGTAACTTCAGGAGGAATCTTAAGCCTCTGGTCTCTACAAATACACACATGCACACATACCTACATACCTACATACATACAACTTACACACATACACACAGTTAAATATTTTTAAAGTGCAAATAAGTGTTAAAAGAAAAATTTTAAGTCAAATTGAAGTCAAATATAACCAACTGTTAGCAAAAACAATGTAACATTTGCAGGAGGCATAGATGTGTTGCTGTTCCCCAAATGATTAATGTAGTTTTGCTTAAAAATTTCACAACAGACTATGAATTGATATGATGGCACTGTATTTATAAGTTCACAAGGCTAGTTGTTTTTCTACGATTGGTTTGTTTATTGTTGAGTTAAATTAAACCTGAGGCCACATAACCAGGTGATTTTTTAAAGGAAGAATCACTACCATTTGGAAGTATTCAATGTGTTGAATTCATCTAATTCTTGGGAAGTACATCACCAGTGTTTTTAACTTGCCAGTCTTGTATATCTCACAGTGAGTATTATGGGGCATGCATTGCAAATTTCTCCTGGACAATGATGCTAACCATGTTAATTTTTCCAATTCCACTCTGCATTTGTGAAATAAATATGCATAAATCCCAAAGCTGCTACATTAGAAAAGAATAAATAGAAAAAAATCTTTCCTGCTTAGCAAAATGCTAAATGAAAAACAACACTGTGTCCCTGGAGGCAGTGCACAGGTTAGCACTAATGTCAAAATGAAACTTGACATTTCCTGCCTACAGTTTGCCTTTGTGGATAGAACAAAACACAAGGACTCTTAGGAAAAGAAAACACATTGCTGTAAATTCTGCTCAGGTGGTGTTCCTGAATAAACTGGATTTTCAAATTGACTGAGTTACTAAAGAGTCTCTTGGTTTACAGAATGCCAGTGAGGGACTTGTCAAGCACTTTGTCACTATTAGTACTTTCCTACTGCAGGATGACATCAGCCCTCACATCTAAGTCATATAATCTAGGGAAATGAACATCTCTTCACTTCTGAGAACACCGAAATTTTCTACTTCCTTTCTGGAATTATGATGATTAGAGGATATCTTAGTCACTCTTCTCTTGCTGTAAAGAGACATCATGTCCAAGGCAATTATTTTAAAAGAAAGCATTTAATTTGGCCTTCTTTACAGTTTTAGAGGTTTAGTACATTATCATCATAGCAGGGAGCATGGCAGTATGCAGGCAGTCGCTAGATCAGTAGCTGAGAGCGACCATTAAACTCACAGGCAGACAGAGGAGAGCAGGAGTACATGGCTAGGTGTGGGCTTTCATATTTCAATGACATATTTTCTCCAGCAAGGCCACACCTACTCTAACAAAGCAATACCTACTCTAACAAGGTCATTCTTATTCAAACCACCACAGAGAAAATCAGAATTGATCAGTGAATATCAGGATTTATAGGGTATTTCTGAAGGAACTCTCTGTTCTTTTGATTACAAGAAGGGTACTGAAAAGAAATAGTTTCAGAAGGAGCAGGCACAGTTCCATAAGAAAGGCAAGAGTTCCAGCTTTGAGTTGCAGCACAGTTGGAGGAGTGCTTACAGGAGCCAGAAGCTATGATAAATATAAGGAATGTTTTCTTGATACAGCAGGGTGGCTAAACATGTGAATACACAGCAGTTATGACAGCTTTCACAAGACCTGTGAAACCTAAAGGCAGACAAAAATCCCAGAATGGAGGCAAGACTAGGCATGATGTCCAGCCTACTCAGGAGATATAGACTAGTGATAGTTGCTGGGAAAACATCAGTTTGGTTTAAGGATATGGCTGCAAGTAGACTTATAATCCAATAGAAGCACACATATCTAAGACTATATATGCAGCCATAAATAGCACAAAATAGACTAAACAAGTTTAAAGCAGAAAAGAGAAAACAAAGTTTTGTGGGTATTAAAGCAGAGTAGATCTGGGCAGAGCTAGGGGAGTAGAGGAATATGATTAAGATACATTGCATGCATAAAATTCTAAAAAGAAATAATAAAACAAGAAAAATGAATCAAAAAAATCTGAAAAGGCCATATCCAGTGGATAGGCATGACCCCCAATTGAGGAATGGGGCCACCCAACCACCTCAAAAATATCAAGCCAGAATTCCTCCTGTCAAAAGGAAATGCAGGGGGGAGACATGGCACACGCCTTTAATCCCAGCACTTGGGAGGCAGAGGCAGGCAGATTTCTGAGTTCGAGGCCAGCCTGTTCTACAGAGTGAGTTCCAGGACAGCCAGGGCTACACAGAGAAACCCTGTTTCGAAAAACCATTTAAAAAAAAAAAAAAAAGGAAACGCAGGGAAAAAGAGTGCAGCAGACACTGAAGGAAAGGCCATCCAGAGACTGCCCCACCTGGGGATCCATAACATCTGCTGACACCAGACCCACACACTATTGCTGATGTCATAAAGTGCTTACTATCCCCTGAGAGGTTCTGCCATAGCTCAACCAATACAGATGCGGATATACACAGCCCAACATTATACTGAGCACAGGGACCCCAATAAGGAAGTTAGGGCAACTATTGTAGGAGCTGAAGGGGTTTGCAACCTGATAGGAAGAACAAAAATATCATCCAGCCAGACCCCAAAGATCCCAGGGACTAGACCACTAAAAAAGAGTACACAGCGGTACCCATGGCTCCAGCTGGACATGTAGCAGAGGATTGCCTTGTCTGGTATCACTGGGAGTGGAGCCCCTTGGTCCTGTGGAGGCTTCATGACCCAGGTTCGGCGAACACTAGGCCACTGAGGCAGGAGTGGGTGGGCTCGTGGGGGAGCACCCTCACAGAAGCAGGAGGAAGGGGGAAAGGGTGAGCGCTTGTGGAGGGGAAAGTGGGAAGGGGGATAACGTTTGAAATGTAAATAAATAAAATAACCAATAAAAATGAAAGAAATCTGAAAAGATCAACAAGCCAAGAGATTAAATAAAAAATAAAAATTTTCATCAATAAAAATCCAGTAAGTAGTGGCTTCAACACCTAAATCTATCCACCGTTTAAAGAATAAATGCCAGATCTTTCAAACTTTTTGCAGAAAAGAAGCAAGAGAGAATGTTTGCAAACTCTCTTTACAAGGGCAGCATTATCACAGTTAAAAAGAAAATGCTTATTTTTTAAAGTTTTCTTGCATGACATGATAATTATTATTAATTATTGAAAAATGCATATTATGGTTTTGCTAAGATAAATCTCATGTATGCTCATGACAAAAAAATTGTCAAGCACTTAAGATGATAGATAGGATAATTAATGTTATTTAATCATTATTCATTGTTTTAAAAGTCAACACATTATTTTGTTCATCATAAAGAATAGCTGGTAAATGTGTATTTTTAGAATATTAATGAGTTACTATAAAGAAACTTGAGGCTAAGCCTGTATGTAAAATATCCCTCATGTCTTAGGATGATTGATTTTAACATTCACACCATCTACTTCAGCAGTTTGATTTCATACATACCAGTTTTTCATATTGATATCTTATCCTATATTGTAAATATGAGCCCTCAGCATGTGGTAGATCTTAGTCCAAAAATTAGGGTGTAATTCTGATAAGCCTGTATGCTAAAAGGCAAAAGGAGTTCACAAATCCCAGGTAAGTTGCAAGAATACAGAAGTCTGCTAGTGGGGAACCCATCAGTCAGACCTATCAGGAAAATACACAGGTAATTCTCACTTTCCTTTTTCAGTAGGCACCCCTTCTAGCCTATGCTCATTAAAGTATTAGTTCACCATACCAAGAAACACATTATGTTTTTTATTGTTTATTGTATTTATTTACATTTCAAACATTATCCCCCTTCCCAGATTCCTCTCCACAAACTCCCCTATCATGTTCGACCTCCCACAGCCTTTATGAGGGTGCTACCACCAACTCCCCACCTCGGGGTGCAACATTCCTCTACTCTGCATCATCTAGCCCCCACAGGACCAAAGGGCTCCCCATCCATTGATGCTAGACAAGGCAATACTCTGCTATATATGCAGCTGGAGCCATTGGTCCCTCCATGTGTATTCTTTGGTTGGTAGTTTAGTCCCTGGGAGCTTTTGGAGGGTCTGGTTGGTTGATATTGTTGTACTTCCTATGGGGTTGCTCCTTCAGTCATTCCCCTAACTCCTCCACTGTGGTCCTCATGCTCCATCTGAGCATCTGCATCTGTATTGGTCAGGCTCTGGCAGAGGCTCTCAGGGGACAGCTATGCCAGGCTCTTGTCAACAACTGCTTCTTGGCATTAGCAATAGTGTCTGGGTTTGGTGTCTGCAAATAGGATAGATCCCTGGTGGGACAGTCTCTGGATGGCCTTTCCTTTGGTGTCTGCTCCACTCTATTTTTCCCTGCATTTCCTTTGGACAGGAGCAATACGGGATTAATATTTTGAGATGGGTGTGTGGCCCCATCCCTCAATTGGGGGCCATGCCTATCTCCTGGATATGGTATCTCTAATTTGTTGGGTATTTTGGCTAATGTCATCCTTGTTGAGTCCTGGGAACCTCTTGGGTCCCTGGCATCTGAGACTTTCTAATGACTATCCCTAAGTTGCCCATCTCCCATTGCTATATATTCCTTGCAAATTCCTGACCTACTGTACTTCTCCCCAGTCTCCTCCCACATCTGATCCTGTCCCCTTCCCCTCTTCTCTCTCCCTCCCAGATCCCTCACTCCCTCTACCTCCAGAGATTTTTTTCCAACTCTGAGTAAAACTGAAGCATTTAACCAGCATTCCCAATGAACCCACCTGGCAGAATCTCAAAAGAATTTCTACCAGGCAACATGCAGTGACTACACTCGTCTAAAAACTAAACAGGGTGAGAGAATTCAATACAGTGGACACTTACCCAGTGAAGACAAGTTCAGATATCAACACCTGGAATTACAATCACCCCAATCCCAGATGACTAGATATCAGCAAAAATCAGAATGACAGTGAAGAACATATGTCTCCAATAAAGTACAACAATTCCTACTACAGTGGAAATTTAGAAAGTAATACATATGAAACACAAGGCAAGGGCTTCAAAATAACCTTTAGATATGTTAAAGTTGCTGAAAGAGGATCTGAACAAATCCACTAATGAAATCTATGAAAAACACACACAAAAAAAAAATGGAATGGAATGAGGAAACAGTTCAAGACATGAATGTAAAAATGGAATTGCAAAATAAAAAACTGAGGTAAAAGAAGAAAAGACAAATATTTAGGACAGGAACCTCAGTCAAATCTCACCAACAGAATAGAAGAGATGGGAGAGAGAATTTCAGGCATTAAGGACACAATAGATTTCCTTGACTCTTCAGTCAAAGAAAATGCTGAATCTAAAAAGCTTCAGGGACAAAACATTCAGCAAATGCGGATCTCTATGAAAAGATCAGATCCACAAGTGATAGGAGTAGAGAAGGAGAAAAAACTCAGGTCAAAAACACAGCAAGCCAGGTGGTGGTGGCACACAACTTTAATCCCAGAACTTAGGAGGCAGAGGCAGGCAGATTTCCGAGTTTGAGGCCAGCCTGGTCTACATAGTGAGTTCCAGGACAGCCAGGGCTATATAGAGAAACCCTGTCTCAAAACAAACAAACAAACAAACAAACAAACAAAAAACAAAACAAAAAGACACAGAAAATATTTTCAACAAAATAATAGGTGAAATTTTCCCTAACTTGAGAGATACCTATCAAGATACAACCCTATTCACATAACAGTCAAAACAAACTATACTAAACAAATACAAAATATTAAAAAACCCCAAATAGCCCTGTACTCAGTCCAGTGGATGGCTGTGAGCCTCTACTTCTATATTAGTAGGGTACTATCAGAGCCTCTCAGGAGACAGCTATATCAGGTTCCCGTCAGCTAGCACTTGCTGGCATCCACAATAGTGTCTGGATTTGATGACTGAATATGGAAAGGATTTCCAGGTGGAACAGTCTCTGGATTGTCCTTCCTTTAGTCTCTGCTCTATAGCTAGTCTCTACAACTCCTTCCATGGGTATCTTGTTCCCCCTTTTAAGAAGGAACGAAGTATCCACACTTTGGTCTTCCTTCCTCTTGAGTTTCTTATGGTTTGTGATTTGTACTTTGTGTATTCCGATCTTCTGGGCTAATATCCACTTATCAGAGAATGCATATCACATGTGTTCTTCTGTGATTGGGTTACCTCACTCAGGATGATATTCTCCAGGTCCATCCATTTCCCCAAGAATTTCATAAATTCATTGTTTTTAATAGCTGAGTAGTACTCCATTGTGTAGATGTACCACATTTTCTGTATCCATTCCTCTGTTGAGGGACATCTGGGTTGTTTCCAGTTTATGGCTATTATAAGTAAGGCTGCTATGAACATGGTGGAGCATGTGTCCTTATTACTTGTTGGAGCATCTTCTGGGTATATGCCCAGGAGTGGTATAGCTAGGTCCTCTGGTAGTACTATGTTTAATTTCCAGAGGAACCGCCAAATTGATTTCCAGAGTGGTTATACCAGCTTGCAATTCCACCAGCAATGAAGGAGTGCTCCTCTTTCTCCACAACCTCACCAACATCTGCTGTTACCTCAGATTTTTATCCTAGCCATTCTGACTGGTGTGAGGTGGAATCTCAGGGTTGTTTTGATTTGTATTTCCCTGATGACTAAAGATGTTGAACATTTCTTTATGTGCTTCTCAGTCATTCAGTATTCCTCAGTTGAGAATTCTTTGTTTAGCTCTATACCCCAGTTTTTAATAAGGTTATTTGTTTCTCTGGAGTCTAACTCCTTGAGTTCTTTGTATATATTGGATATTAGCCCTCTATCAGATATAGGATTGGTAAAGATCTTTTCCCAATTTGTTGGTTGCCTTTCTGTCCTATTGACAGTGTCTTTTGCCTTATAAAAGCTTTGCAATTTTATGAAGTCCCATTTGTTGATTCTTGATCTTAGAGCATGAGCTATTGGTGTCCTGTTCAGGAAATTTTCTCCTGTGCCTATGTGCTCGAGGCTCTTCCCTACTTTCATTTCTATTAGTTTGAGTGTATCTTGTTTTATGTGGAGGTCCTTGATCTACTTGGACTTGAACTTTGTACAAGGAGATAAGAATGGATCAATTAGCCTTCTTCTACATGCTAACCACCAGTTGAGCCAGCTCTCAGCCATCCCTTGGACTGAGTACAGGGTCCCCATTGAAGAAGTTAGAGAAAGGAACCAAGGAGCTGAAGGGTTTGTAGCCCCTTAGGACAAACAACAAGATGAACTAACTAGTACCCTCAGAGCTCCCAGGAACTAAAACTTCAACCAAAGAGTACACATGGTGGGACTCATGGCTCCAACAGCATATGTAGAGCAGAAGATGGCCAAGTTGGTCATCAATAGGAGAAGAGGTCCTTGGCCCTGTGAAGGTTCTATGCCCCAGTTTAGAGGAATGCCAGGGCCAGTAAGCAAGAGGGGGTGGGATGGTGAGCAGGGGGCGAGGGGAGGGAACAGGGGATTGTTTTAGTTTTAGTTTTTGTTTTATTTTATTTCTTTTGGAGGAGAACCTGGCAAAGGAGAACTTGTAAATAAAGAAAACATCTAATAAAAAAAAAAGCTTTTAAGCAGAGAGAAAAAAACAAATAAAAAACCAACTAACATATAAAAGCAGAGCTAACATACTAACTCCTAATTTCTTAAGGGAGAGTCTAAAAGCCACAAAGCCTGGAAAGAATTTTTACAGATTATCAGGGACCAGATATGCCAGCACAGGCTATTATGGCCTACGTTGCTAATCAGCCTTCCAATATTCCCAAATCATCTCTTACTAAAATCTGTATTCCACCTTGGCTGCCCTAGATCCAGATTCAAACTTAAACAATTTTTAGAGGCAGCTGACTGCCTGGAGAGTCTCCTGATATTTCCCCCTATGTTGGAGTATCTATCTTCAGTGTTCTGGCCCAGTATCATCTGATAGACCTTAGTAAAGCAGGAATTATGAAAGACTAGCTTATCTGTCTTGGTAGAGCTAAGCTGTTGACTATCCCACGTCATGTGTCTTTTCTTAGACAGTATTTTTTGTCTGCAGATGAATTAGGGCAATTTTGCCCAGTGGGTACTTTCCACAATTGGAGCAAGCCCATGTAGAGGTAATGAGGCTCAGTGTCCTCAGTGCAAAAGGGGTACTGTGAGGAGCAGACATGTCTCCTAGTCAAAAGATCCACTAATAGTGAAATGATTTTAAATACCATATTCTCTGTATCTCTGATGCCTTTGAAGACTATCTTTTAATCTGAAGTATATCTGAACTGTTAAACCCTAACTACTCTTAGCTATTTCTACTTGAATAATACTGAAAACACTTTATTATAATTAAATCAGAATCAAATATAATCATGAGTTTACTACCTGCCCCCTATCTTGCATTACAAAGTCATGGTAAACAGTTTGTAATAGCAGCGATTAGAAGGATTGGGTCTAGGTCTTATATTCTTAAGTAAGTTGCATAGTCACAATTCCTATCTAGTAGTAATAATATTAATTTTAAATTTTATATAAACATAAAAACTTTATACTAATGGAAACTTTAAACCTAATCAATATATAAATTCCATACCAATGTAAGAAATTATAACTTCCATTCTGCATCAAAATATAAAGAATTCTAATAATGTACATTTATGATTATAAAATGTTTTTTAAGAATAAATTAGTAATCCCTTCACATATATCTAAATTCTTATAATCTTACTCTATACTCCTTTTGTTCCTTGAACCCCCTTACTTTTACCTAAGAAAGAGAGGATAGAGAAGAGGAAAGGAAAGACAGAAATCTCCAATCTAAGCTCTCTAGCTTCTGCCCTATCCGAAATTATGACCATTTCCAAATTATATCTTAAAGTGACAACCTACATATTTTCTAAAATAACATTAGACACCCAAAACCAAGGAATAGGGATGAAAACTCTCCATGACTTCTTCCTGCTCAATAGAGGCAATGAATATTTTTTTTAAAGCATGGGGAGTGGTAGGAGAATTAGAATACTTGGTTAGACATAAGAAAACTAGCTTTAGCATTTGTTATCCATTGCCTATATGCTTAGAAAGTTCAGTTCTTGCCTGAAGTTCTGACTGGATCTGTCTGAAAGGCTGGATGAACTGAGCTCATTAGGAATCAACAGCTATTCCTGATGCTGTTCAGGAAGCAAATCTCTGGAAACAGCATCAGGAGGCAGGGAGCTGGAGCAGTAGGTCATAACATCATCCCAGAGGATGAATCTTGTCAGAGCTGCATCTAGGCATTTAATTCTGTAATATAAGAATCTTACAACCAATTTTTAGTAGTATAAATATGTTTGCATGAATTGTACAAAATGCAGTTAAGGATGTATTTTTGCTCCTTATTTGAGCAGGTAAAAGACAACAGGTTTTTTTGTTTTGTTTTGTTTTGTTTTGTTTTTAGGAGTTAATTTGATCGATAACCAGATGTAATAGGTTTTCATTCATGCCATGAGAAAGAAGGCATGATGAATCTTAAGGATTTCATAACCAACAATATTCATTGGCTAATTTAAGTTGAAGTTTTGGCTAGAGACATTGTTATGTCTAAGCCAGTTTCAGTACTGTTCCCATGTGGAGGAATCATGTTACCTGTCCTGTTTGGACTTCTTGAATTTTCCTTTCTTGTTTGTAGCCAAGATCCTTAGTAGGTCTTGCCCTGTTTTATCTGATCCATATCATTTTGGAAGGGATCCAAAACCTTTCCTTCTTTCCTGTTAACACAAGTACAGAGTCTCTCTCCCAAAACAGCATGTCCTTGGTTCAGCAAACTGAAATCATCAAAAGTATAGATTGATTCAAAATTTAGCAGCCCCCTTTTCTTTATGCCTATGCTATTTTGACCTCTTTCATGGAGCATTTGTAATACCATAACCACCAAACTTATAAACATCTGCATTTTGATAAGTATAACAAATTAAAGCAACTAAACAAACAATTATTATTATCAGTTGAAAAAGGGCTCCTTACTAATCTCCTGCCTGTGTTCCCCTTTTTATTTCTTAAGATCACTACCTACAATTAATTATTTCATCTGTTGGAGACAAAGCTCCTTCTTCATCTTCTGCCTTTGTTCTTAAATGAGAACAAAGGCCTAAGTTTCTTTCTTTTTTAAAGATTTATTTATCATTATATCTAACTACACTTTAGCTATCTTCAGACACACCAGAAGAGGGCATCAGATCTCATTACAGATGATTGTGAGCTACTATCTGGTTGCTGGGATTTGAAATCAGGACCTTCAGAAGAGCAGTCAGTACTCTTAACTGCTGAGCCATCTCTCCAGCCCAAGGACTAAGTTTCTATTATCTGTTGAGATAAGATCTTTCTCCCTATCCCCTGTCCTTGTTCCTACATCTTAGGATCAAAGGTATCAATTTATTTATTCATCCATGCATTCTTAAAAGTAACTAAGCAATTTTCATTCATTTTCCCTTCCGTGCATTAATATCTCGATGGGGCATATATATATATATATATATATACATGTATATATAATTAATATGCTTTCCTATTCAATTTCAATTAAATTTCCTTCTTTTTACTGTGTAAGTCTATTCTCAGGCTACTGATGTACCATATGCAATCCCAGAATTCCTGTGCAGCCCACATTCTAGGAACCTATTTCATTGTAGGAGGGATTTTGCCTTGCCTTCTGCCTCTGAGCAGCTTTTCTCCTTGCACAGCACAGGCTCCCAGTACCTCTGAGCTCAAGTTCTCTGAGACATGTAAGAAGCCTTTTAGAAGGTCTCAGGCTGAATCTTGAGCCAATCACCCAGCTTTGTCTGGGTAGACAAGGGAGACAAAGCTGTGTCCAATCTCATGCCATGCATCTCAGAATTATGCATGCTAGTCTAGCATGTATTTGTCTCAGTCCCAAATCCACTTGACTTCTCCAAAACCTGTTCACCTCTGCTAATAAATCAATTCTCCCCACCTCCTAATCTTAAAGCATGGGGCATGTTTTCCATTCAGGAATTCCCAATTAATTTTTTTTATGAAAAGAAAATGAGTTTAAATATAGTGATATATACCTATAATCCCAGCATTTTTTTATTAGATGTTTTCTTTATTTACAATATCTCCTTGGCCAGGTTCCCCTCCAAAAAAAAAATACAATAAAAAAAAAACTAAAACTAAAACAAACCCCTATTCCCTACCCCCTCCCCCTGCTCACCAACCCACCCCTCCTGCTTACTAGTCCTGGCATTCCCCAACACTGGGGAATAGAACCTTCACAGGGCCAAGGTCCTCTCCTTCCACTGATGACCAAATTGGCCATCCTCTGCTGTATATATGCTGCTGGAGTCATGAGTCCCCCCCCCCATGTGTACTCTTTGGTTGGAGTTTTAGTCCCTGAGAGCTCTGATGGTACTAGAGAGTTCATATTGTTGTTCATCCTAAGTGGCTGCAAACCCTTCAGCTCCTTGGGTCCTTTCTCTAGCTCCTTCATTGGGGACCCTATGCTCAGTCCAATGGATGGCTGTGAGCCTCTACTTCTGTATTAGTCGGATACTGTCAGAGCCTCTCAGGAGACAGCTATATCAGGGCCCTGTCATCCAGCACTTGCTGGCATTCACAATAGTGTCTAGATTTGATGATGGAATAAGGGAAGGATTCCCAGGTGGAACAGTCTCTGAACTGTTCTTCCTTTAGTCTCTGCTTCATAGTTAGACTCTACAACTCCTTCCATGAGTATTTTGTCCCCCCTTTTAAGAAGGAATGAAGTATCCACACTTTGGTCTTCCTTCTTGCTGAGTTTCCTATGGTTTGTGGTTTGTACTTTGTGTATTCCAATCTTCTGGTCTAATATCCACTTATCAGAGAATGCATACCATGTGTGTTCTTTTGTGATTGGGTTACC
>NW_022196905.1:195598204-195598952 GCF_008632895.1 Mastomys coucha
TTTTAATAGGGTTATTTGTTTCTCTGGAGTCTAACTTCTTAAGTTCTTTGTATATATTGGATATTAGCTCTCTATCAGATGTAGAATTGGTAAAGATCTATTCCCAATATGTTGGTTGCTGTTTTTTCCTATTGACAGTGTCTTTTGCCTTACAGAAGCTTTGCAATTTTATAAGGTCCCAATTTGTCCATTCTTGGTCTTAGAGCATAAGCTATTGGTGTTCTGTTCATTAAATTTTCCCCTGTGCCTATGTGCCCGAGGCTTTTCCCCACTTTCTTTTCTATTAATTTCAGTGTATCTGGTTTTATGTGGAGGTCCTTGATTCACTTGGACTTGAACTTTCTACAAGGAGATAGGAACGGATCAATTTGCATTCTTCTACATGCTAACCACCAGTTGAGCCAGCACCACTTGTCAAAATTGCTGCCTTTTTTCCACTGGATGGTTTTAGCTCCTTTGTCAAAGAACAAGTGGCCATAGGCTTTTGGGTTCATTTCTGGGTCTTTAATTCTGCTCCATTGATCTACCTGCCTGTCACTGTACCAATACCATGCAGTTTTTTATCACAATTGCTCTGTAGTACAGTTTAAGGTCCAAGATGGTGATTCCACCAGAGGTTCCTTTATTGTTGAGACTAGTTTTGGCTATCCTGGGTTTTTTGTTATTCCAAATGAATTTGAAAATTGCTCTTTCTAAGTCTGTGAAGAATTGAGTTTGAATTTTGATGGGGATTGCATTGAATCTGTAG
>NW_022196905.1:195599513-195618761 GCF_008632895.1 Mastomys coucha
CATGGTTTTTTTCTCTGAGTTTGTTTATGTAGTGAATTATGTTAATGGATTAATTTTTAAGAGTGAGGTCTGACCAACGTCGGACACCATCTGTAGCAATACTGAATTGTAGCTCCTCAACTTGATCCCAGATGTAACAGTGCTTCCCTGCTACCTCTCCCAATGCTTTATATTCCCTAATAAGAAAGACATGCACAGCCTTTACCTTTTGTTGTGTCCACTTCCTAACCTCCAAGCAGCTAATCCACCTTCTGATATTCCTAAATCATCACTTCCTAAAATTTATATTCCATCTTGGCTGCCCTGGAACCAGAAAATCATCCCTCTTGGGCCCTGATCCCCACCACCTACACAATGGCCATGCTCTCTGTTTTTTGCACCTCTCAGGCATGGTGTCTTTTTTTATTTCCATAGTTGATACATAGCCTCCCCTTCCTCTGTTCCTTGCCTGGGAATCCAGAAAGTCCCACCTCTGTCGCCCTGCCATTGGCTGTCAGCATCTTTGTTTACCAGTCAGAACAAACAGTGGGGGGCAAGGTCCCTCAGTCTTATGTGCAGGACACTGCAAACAGGTTTAGGAGAAACATAATTAGCATGAGCATACAAGCAGATATACATAATAGACAGAAATTAGACACAACCTAAATGTCCCTCCAATGAAGAATGGATAAAAGAAAAATGTGGTACATCTATTTACTATTTGTGAATGATTTACTATTCAGCTATTAAAAACAAAGACATCATTAATTTTCCAAGCAAATGGACAGAACTTGGCAATATCATCCTGAGTGAGGTAACACAGTTCCCAATGGACATGCTTGGTATATGCTCACTTATAAGAGGATTTTAGCCATTAAATACAGGTACCATGCTACACACCACAGACCCAAAGAAGCTAAACAAGAAGGAAGGACGTAGCAATGAAGCTTGGATCTCATTTATAAGGGGATATAAAAATAGTGTTAAGAAGAGATCACCTCCTGTAGCCAGGCAGAAAACCTAGTGGAGCAATAGAGAAACCAACTCACCCAAAAGCCTGCCACCCCAAATTTATCCTGTCTGTTAGAAATACAGGTACAGGGAATGGAGCATAGACTGAAGGAATGGCTAACCAATAACAGGCTCAAACTGAGAACCATCCCATAGGCAAGTACCAATCCCTAAAGTGTTAATGATACTCTGTTATGCTTGCAAACAGGAGCATAATGTCCTCTGAGAGGCTGCACCCAGCAGCTGACTCAGACAGTTACAGACTCCCACAGCCAGTGAATGGAACTTGGGGACTTTTATGGAAGAATACTGGGAAGGATTGTGGGCCGCAAAGGGGATAGGAACTCCTTAGGAAGACCAACAGAGTCTACTAACCTAAACTGTTAGGGTTCTCAAAGTCTGACCCACCAACCAAAGAACATATACAGGCTGGATTTAGGCCTCCCCGCACATATGGTTCAGATATGCAGTTTGGTCTTCATGTGGGTACGAACAATTGGAAGCAGGCTATCCCAAAAGCTGTTGCCTGTACGTGGGATTTTGTAGGTTCTTTTGGCTGGGCTACCTTGTCTGGGCTCAGTGGGAGAAGAAGCAGAGTCTTGAAGAGACTTGAAGTGTCAGAGCTGGGGGAAACCCAATGGGCCCCCCACTGGGTCAGAGGAGGAATAGGAGAAATGGAGGAAGGATTGTTGGAGGGGGTGACCAGGAAGAGGGCAGTGAGTAAGATGTAAAGTTAATAAGAAAAAACTAAAATTCAATTTAAAATAAAATCTAAAATAAGAAGAAATAATTGGAGAGGTCTTATAGTAGTAACCTAACATCACATCTTATGCAGAAAAGAATATATCTTCTCAGCACTTCATGAAATTTTCTTCAAAACTGGCCACATATTCAGACACAAAGCATGACACAATAGGTACAAAAAATTGAAATATCTACTTGAACAGTATTGATTACAATGCAGTAAAGCTTTATACATTCTTTCATGAATAAATTCCTAGAGCTATTATGGGTATGAGAGACATGTCTCAAAATAGTGGAGGTGAGTTACAGCAAGCCCATAGACAATACCAACTTAAATGGAGAAAAAAATATTAAAAAAGAAAATGAAACAAAAAAAAAACATAAAAAATTTACTAAAATAATGATCAGTACAAGGTTGTACACTTTCTCTGTTTCTATTTTGTACAGTACTCAAAGTCTTAGATACAACAAAGAGACAACTGAAGGAGATGAAGAGGATAGAAATTGGAAAGGAGGAAGTCAAAGTATTATTATTATTATTATTATTATTATTATTATTATTATTAGTAGTAGTAGTAGTAGTAGTAGTATATAAGTGTCCCTCAAAATACCACAGGGAAACCCCTACAGCTTATTAACACTTTCAACAAACTAGTAGGATTAGGATATAAAATTACCTCACAAAATCAGTAACCCTAGTACATACAAATGAGAAATGAACTGAAGAAGAAAGCAAAGAAAGAACACCTTTCACAATAGCCTCAAACAGTATAAAATAGCTTGAGATAAGCCTAATAAAACAAGTGAAAGATGTGTATTATAAAATCCTTAAGACATTGAAGAAACAAACTGAAGAGTATATCAGAATATAGAGGTTTCGTGCATGTCCATGGTTCAGTAGGATTACTGTAGTGGAAATGGTCATCCTACCAAAATCTGTCTACAGATTTCTTGCAATGACTATTGAAACTACAACACAGTACTTAACATATCTTGAAAGAAGAATTCTGAACTTCATATGAATATGACATATATGAAAAATGCAGGAAAATTAAACCAATCCTGAATAATAATAAAACAAATGCTGGAAGTATCACCATCACCAATGTCAAGTTGTACATCAACTTGAAAATTAGTATAGCACTGCCACAAAACCAAATGTGTTTATCAGTTGAATTGAATTGAAGGTTGATTTATAAATCCACAGATGTATGGCCACCTGACTTTTTACACAACATCTAGAAATACTCATTAGAAAAATATAGCATCTTCAACAAATATTGCTGGTCAAACTGGATGACTACATGTAAAAGAATCAAAATATATCCATATGTCACTCTGTATAAAACTTACTCCAAATGGGTGAAAATCACCATAAACCCAGATAAACATGAACCCAGTAGAAGAGAAAATGGACTCATTGTACAGGAAAAGATATTCTGAATATAACATCATTAATGTATATAATCAGCAATTAATAAGTGGGACTTTATGAAATTAAGAAGCTTCTGCATGGCAAAGATACCACAGTTTGGACAAAGCAACAGGCTATGGAATGGGAAAAGGGTTTTAGCAACCACACAGTACAATATGTAAAGAACTAAATAAACTGGATATCAAGAAAAAAATAAATAGAAGTAGAGATCTAAACAGAGAATTCTCAAAAGAGGAAACTCAAATGACTAAGAAACTCTGAAAACAATGTTCAGTTTTTATTAAAATCAAAATACAAATCAGAACTACTCTGAAGTTTCATCTTACATCTATAAGACTATCTGCAATCAATAAATCAAGTGACAGTTCATGCTGGCAAGGATATAGAATACAGGGAATACTCTTTCACTGCTGATATGTTATAAACTTTTATACTCACTGTGTCAATCAGTGTGCCAATTCCTCAGGAAAATGGTAATTGATGTACCTCTGGAAAATATAAGCAAAGATGCTTCATTCTACCACAAAGACACTTGAACAACGGTGTTCATTGCTTGTTTATTCATAATAGTCATGTACTGGAAATAATCTAGATGTCCCTTGACAGTAGCATGGATAAAAATAAAGTAGTACATTTACCCTGTGGTGTATTATTCAGAACAATAACAGAAAAAACAGAAACAAACAAACAAACAAAACAAATCAAAAATGACATCTTTAGCGAGGTAACCCAGATCCGGAAAACAAGTATGGTATATAGAATAAGGGACCAGGGTAGACAGATAGGAAATGTAAAGGAAAAGGAAATAGAATAAATAGTCGGGGTACTAGATCAGGAAGATTGTGTGGAGAAGGAGAGGGAAGGATGGAGGGATAGCTAAAATTAGGGATTATTTGAAGGACTTGATATAAATCTAACAGTATAAGCTTCACCCCCAAATATATATATATATATATATATATATATATATATATATATGAAGTCAAATTAAATGAATTTACCAAATAACAGAAAAATAGAGCCTCCATTTATCATCTCATGTTACCAAATTAAGCTTCCATTAATGGAAATAGATTACATCTAATTTTTTGGAATATGGTGTCACATGGGAAGTCCCATACAACCCAGGCTGTTGCAAGCCTTTTTGTCTTTCTCTAAAAACTGATGGCAAGACTGTGTTGCTGAAGGTGACATCTATATAACTCACTGAATACTGAGAAGTTAAGATATTGGTTACATAAAGCCTTAACCTCTCTGGGCTAGAGGTATTGGTACTGAGAGGTAGTCGATAATCTATCAAAGGAGAAAGGTAAATACAAAGCCAGCTACAGAACCTTCACTCTACACTAGTACCTGGCCTGGAAGATATGCTAGTACATGATGGCACAAGCTTGTAGGAGTAGCACAGTATATCATGGTTTGAAATAATGCCTACTTCCCAAGATAGAACCCATGCCAGACACTTGGGTGTCACTTGAAACCCAAGAAACTGATAAGTTCATGGTTGACACTTCTAAAAACCTGAGACTATATAGCCCAAGGATGCACTATAAAACGTAATGCTACTATTATACTAATGGAATGGAGCAACACAATGACTCCAAATGACATTCTGTTATACTCATAGATCAGCCATTCCTTGCTCAGCCAATATCAGAGAAGCTTCCTCCTATGGCAGATGGAGATAAATTCAGAGACCCATAGCCACATATTATGCAGAGAATGAGAACACAGGAAATAGTTCTCCTTAAAATGGATGTTAATATCAAATTTATTCTCTCAGGGATCCCTGCTGAAAAGAAGGTAGAAAAAGTGTAAGAGCCAGAGAGCATGGAGGATACACAGCACACGCCTTTAATCGCAGCACTTCGGAGGCAGAGGCAGGCAGATTTCTGAGTTCAAGGACAGCTTGGTCTACAGAGTGAGTTCCATGACAGCCAGGGCTAAACAGAAAAACCCTGTTTCAAAAAAAAAAAAAAAAAAAAAAAAAAAAAAAAAAAACCAATCCAAAACAAAACAAAAACAAAAACAAAACTCAAAGCCTTTTTAACAGTACTGGTGCACCTGTGAACACAGAGACTGGGGGAGCATGCACAGGGTCTGCTCCAGTCTACAACAGATAGGCTCTTAGGGCTGAAAGAAGTGGACACAGATCACCATCTCTAACTCAAACGATATCTCTAACTGATAATCACTCTTAAGCATAGGTTGCATTTCCTGTAGTAGACAGTCCAGCAAAAACAAGCTCAGTGGTACCTTTGGAAGTTCATTGTCTCAAAATGTGCTGGGATTCTCTCTCCTCTCTCTCTCTCTCTCTCTCTCTCTCTCTCTCTCTCTCTCTCTCTCTCTCTCTCTCTCTCTCTTTCTCTTCCTTCCTTTTTCCCGCCCTCCCTCTTTCTTTCTTTTGTTTTTTTTTATTGTTTTACTTTAAAAATTAATCAATTGGTTAGTAGATTAATTAATTATACTACAGGTCCTTTGAATATATGCTATGGCTTCTGTTTTCATGGTTTTATGGAATTCCTGAGTGAGCCAATGATTTGGTTTCTACATCTATATCTGTTTCTTCTTGGAGACTTTTCCATCTCTTTTTTCCTTTGTCTTATTCTGAAGTGTTTGTTTTATCACATTTTTGTTTATTATTATACCATAGAAGTCAGTTTGTTTTCTAGTGACAGACAGAAATGGGGCAGATCCAGATGCTAGGGGGAGGTGTGGTTGAACTGGAGGAGTAGGAGGAGGGGAACCATAATCAGAGCATAGTATATGAACTTAATCTATTTTCAGTAAAATAAAAGAGAGAAATATAGCTGTTCTTCTATTGCACATTTTTAAATTCAAGAATAGGCTGTGTAGCATCAAGTGTCCTCCATTTCTAAAGAACAAGAGGCTGCATTTCTTAATAATCAAAGATATGTACATAATTTTTCTGTACTTTTCCTCACATGGTTTCCACAGTTACAAATTATTTTCTTAACAATTATCAGTATTGTAGAACATTTGTAATGAATCAAATTAAAAAAAGTCTCAACCCAATTTACATTTCCTATGGCAATCAAGGATCTGTAATCATCTATATCTTTTCTTTTAAAGTCACTAAATAACAGAAATATAATTCATGACTGTCCATAAATACACTCAACCTACTCCAGAATATTTTATTTAGTAAGAAAAGTCAAGAGTGAAAGCTAGAAAAGAGACATACAATAAAGATAACATATGTAAGAATGCGTTTTACAGGTTAAATAACATACAATAAAGATAACATATGTAAGAATGCGTTTTACAGGTTAAATAGGCTATCTGGCTATTTACATATTGTAAAAACCTACAAATAAGGAATGACAGTGTTAAGTAAGCTGGCTTTGGTAAACCATTGAAATAAGTTCACTTACTTACTGTCTTTGGATGTTTAACCCTCCTGGGTATGAATCAAACTCCACAAATGTTCAAATAAAAGCAAAACAAAAATGAATTTTTATTGGTTTTGCAAATCAATGTACAAGCTGTCTAGATACACTGAATAGGTTATTGTTGCTTTGTATTTACTATACTATTTGCTTTATTTATTTCATTATATATTATTTTATTAATCACATTTGTTTTTTGACTAGTTCACACATGTGCATAATGTACACTGAGCATTCTTATCCCTTTCCTCTTCCATTTTCCAACTGCCCACACCTACCTCCCCACTCACATTCCTATTGTGGCTTCATTTAGGGCTCTTTTAATTTTCTGTTGTTATCTGTCCAACTTTGATATGATAGTTTTTATTTTATCTTATTATATGTTATGTTATACTTTTATGTTTTGTTGCTCTCTCTTGGAAGCACATCTTTTTTAAATGAGAGACAAAAATGGAGACAATCCAGGCAGGAGAGGAGATGGGGAGGAACGTGGAGTAGTAAAGGGAGAGGGGATATTATTCAGATTATATCGTATGAGAAGAGAACCTTTGTTTAATAAACTGGAAAAATCTCCTCACATTTTTATAGATTAGTTTTGATTTGTGGACCCACTGTGTTTAATCCACACTGTCTACATACATAATTGGGTTTGGAGATACATGCTGGGACCTGGTAGGATCAGCAGTGGGCACACAACTGAAAATAATGACTTTTCTTCCCCCAGAATCTATTAATAGTTAGTATTCCATGAGTGAATGTTATGGCCTCAAAGTTCCTCATCCATCCATGATGGATTACTCACAGGTAAATTCTTGCACATGGTCAGTGCAGGCAAGTCAGTTCCTAAGTTGATAATTTCATTGACTGAGTCAAATCTGCAGGGTAGAATTTATAGCCTTTTTTTCTATCTTCTAATATTGCTTTGTTATTCATCTATTCTATCATTAATTTATTAAACTTTTGATCCTTTAGCTTGTGCTTAGTTTCATCACTGAACTATAAATACATGTGACTTTTTTAATTAATAGTGTAATGTGGATAGTGGTAAGAGGCTCTAGAATGTAAGGTGATTCACTGATGCAGTATAGGTCATATTTCATATGTACTGGGAGTTTTAGATGTATTTTACAGAGTTGAAAACATTACATAAAGATAGAAACTAAAAATGTAGATAACAAATACAGCAAAATAATTTACCACAAAGAAAAAAAAATACTATGTAAAGAAGGGTACTATGGGATGTTTGCTGAAGTAGACTTTGTGGTTTTCTTTCTAGAATTGGAGTTTAGCACTTGGCCTCGCACAATGCTATTTCTTTTCTTTTCTTAGGTAATTTCAAAAGAAGTAGCTTTCCTTCAGTTGAATGAAGCCTTCAGTACTCAGCTTTGAAATATAAGTAACATCATAAATTTGTAGGCAAATTAATGGAACCAGAGAAAAATATCTTCCTTAGTGAGCTAATGCAGATCCAGAAAGACAAACATGGCATGAACTCACTTAGAAGTATAGATATTATCTGTTAAGGATAATTATGATGCAATCTACAGACCTAGAGAGGATAAGTGATGAAAAATCTCTAGTGGGGATTCAGGGACATCTGAGGGAATAGGAACTAGAACAGATACGTAAGGAAGGTAGATTGGGGGGGGATGGGATAGGAGGAATCAAGTGGGAGGAAAAGAGTGTGAAGCCCAACCTCTTCCAACTTTGAAGAAACACCATTTTCTGCGAGCCCAAGTGCTAAACTCCAATTCTAGAAAGAATACCACAAAATCCACTTGAGCAAACCAACATCCCATAGCAATGCCCTCGCACCCTCTCCCCAGCAACAGCCAGTCAGGCTACAATAGCAGGGTCAAGGTATACATATAGGTGATAAGTCATTCTTCAGAAAATAGATAAACTACCATCAGGTTTGTCAGATGATTTTGTCCTCATGTTTGGTTCCTGCAGATTACACCAAAATGCATTTTTTAAAATAACTTGCTGATCCATATGGAGGAGTAAAGTAAGTATCAGTTTCTCTGGATTAGCACCTACCGACTAAAAAATGTCTTTATCACACACACACTCTGGTAGGACATCGAACGTGCTTTTACTTTTGTTTAGTCTCTGAGAGCATTTGCAGGACTAATCCTGCCAAAGTAGTAACTGAAAGAACTGTTGTTTTTGTTGTTTTCAGATCTCTTGTAACACAAAGTTTTGAGAGTTTAAAGATTTACAGACTTCTAAGACATTTTTCATTTTTTCTATGATGTCAACTTTGATAGAGAAGTTAGGTATCATACCTGGTTTTTGTTTTTGTTTTTGTTTTTGTTTCTGCATTTTTCCCAGGCACGCAGCCTCAGACAAGTAACAAAACCCAAGCTGATTTTGTTCTAGCCACAGGTCAGGATGATACCTGGAGATGTCTATAAACTTGGTGATAGCAAGAATGACAGGTTTGCTTTTCTATATCCATCTGATCCTTGGCACAAAGTTAATAAGTGACTGTACTTTCTTTACTCCAATTTCAGACTAAGTGACATTTTGTCAGGGTGCATATAACTTTTTCCTCATGCTATAAACAAAGCATCGTCTGTTCAGGAGTTAGCTTTGAGGCTGTCTCTTTTTATTATATTTAATCCAGGAGAAACCTCTGCCTGCCTGTCACCAGCTCAGTGCTTCCTTCACTTATAACAGTAAGAATTCTGTCTTGCTGTAGCTAATGAGGGAGCTGATGTGACTGTGGCACTGGGGCACTGCAGGCATCCTAAGTTGGCAGTGGTACTCACTGTGTGCCATTGAAGATGGCAAGATACCTTAAACAGTGCTGTCCTGCATTGACAGTACTATCCATGTCCGTATGGTTTAAAGATGTTGGGTTCTCTACTTCTTTTCATCCCTTCTTCCAGTCTTTGAATAATATACACTTTGTGTATGTGTGTGACATATATCTATGTTTGTGTTTGCTTGCATGTAGATGGGTGTGGAGGTCAGGAATTGTTTTATATGATTTTGCAATTGTTCTGGTTATTACTTTTTGAAATGAATTTTCTCAGTGCACTTAGATGAATCATTGGTTAGATTACCTAGCTAGTGGACTCCAGAGATATGCCCATCTTCCTCTCCAGTGTTGAAATCATAGGTATATTCCTTCATGCTTGTTTTTAGTTTAGTTTAGTTCAAGTTTAGTTTAGTTTAGTTTGGTTTGGTTTGGTTTGGTTTGGTTTGGTTTGGTTTGGTTTGGTTTGGTTTGGTTTGGTTTGGTTTAGTTTAGTTTAGTTAAGTTTCATTGAGATACAGTTTATGTATAGACCTGGCTGTCCTGGAATGTACTCTGTACACCAGGCAGGCCTCCAACTTAGAGATCTGCCTGCTTCTACTTCCCAAGTACTGGGACTAAAGATGTGTGTCACCATCACCTGACTTCCATATTTGACATTTTAAGTAGGGTCTCAGTATATGAATCCTCATGTTTGAAGGGCAAGAAACTACACAGAATGAAAAATTGTAGATGTTCCACCTCTCTAGTGGTCATAACAAAAACAGTGAAGGAAGTTGAATGGACCTGAGGAATAGGATATATGTAAAAGTGTTACTTTAGTATTAGAAATCAAGGGATGCTGAAGCATAGGCATCTAGACAAAATCAGATGTTGCCACAGATTTGCTGCAACAGTTTGCTTCCTACTTGCTCTCCATCAGAGGTGCGTACCACTTCTTATTTTAAATGTAACCTTAATGCCGGGAAGGGTGATCACATTTCAACCCCTGCAAGAAAGCAATGGGAAATGTAATTAGCTCCAAAAGTTTTTTTTATATTTGTGACCTATCAATTTATGCAAATGAATAGCCTGCAGTTTTGAGACAAAAATCATATGAATGGGTGATATGTGAACTGAAGAGTAAAGCAATAACATGTGAATGAATACAGAAAACAAATGGATGAGTCCAGGGCTGGAGCTAGGAAATGCCTTTGTTTTCAGAGAGCCAGAGAATATTTCTACCTGACAGGAGTTTACATTTAATGACCTCACTCTTTATCCCTATGTAATAATGCTGGCATCCCAACTAGGTTCATGGAAAACCAATATTTGAAGAATTGTTTTATTTGCCAGTATCTGCACTGGAATGGAAATGTGTTAGTGTCTTGTTTACTTCCGTATTACTATGACCACAGCACCTGAACAAAAAGCAGCACAAAGGAGAAAGCATTTGTTTCAGCTCATGATTTTGGAAAGTCTCAGTCTATCACATAGGGGAAAACATAAAGGAGTTCAGTCTCATTTATGAAGGGTGGGTATTTATAGCAGTATCCTAACCACTGTAGGTCAGGCAGTAGAGAACAATTTAGCCAGGAGAAGGGTACCACCTTTGACTATTAATGACCTTTCCAACTTGGTATGTTATAGGCTTCTCGAAGCCTATATCTTCCAAAATAGGGCTAGAAGTTGAAGAGCATGCATCCAAACCATGAGTCTGTGGAGAATTTCAGAGTCAAACCATAAGAGGCAGTGACCATAGTGATTTCTGGCCTGTTATTTCTAGGTCTGAAATTCTTGGAGAGTCTAGAAAGGCACCCATTGTGTTCAGAATCAGAGTATGTACTTTGACTTTAGAGCAAACAATGATCAGTAAGGATTATTGTCTTCCTTGAAATATAAAGGACATTCTAAAGAGATTACTTCAGGTAAATTAATACTCTAAATGCCATGTTTTAAAAACAGGACATAATATGAATTCTAAAAGGTTTTGAAAAATCTAAGAAACAACATGTAGTAAAACAATTTGTACTTCAGAAGCATATTGAAGACCAATCACTTGTAAACCTTCATAATTTTGGTGGGTTGGAAGAAAATATTAATGTACTTCACACAAGTTGCTAGCTAGTCACACACACAAGTTTTACAAATTTTTTTCTATTTTTTCTCTCTTTTTTATTAGATATTTTCTTTATTTACATATAAATTTCTCCCTTCCCAGTTTCCCCTCTAAAAAACAAAGAAACAAACAAAAACACCAAAAACAAACCCCAGCTGCCTCCCAACTCCCCATGCCTGCCACCCCGCCCTCTCCCACTTTCTGGCCCTGGCATTCCCCTACACTGGGGCACAAAACCTTCATAGGGCTGAGGTCCTCTCCTCCTATTGATGATTGAATTGCAATCCTCCACTATACACACGCTGCCAGAACAATCAGTCCCACCATGTGCAGACCTTGGTTGGTGGTTGAGACTCTGGGAGCTCTGAGGGTACTAGTTAGTTCATATTGTTGTTCATCCTAAGGGGCTGCAAACCCCTCAGCTCCATTGAGGGATGCATTCTCTAAAGTTTGAAACTAGCTCTTTTGGCAATAAAATCTTGCAGTCCCATTCTATGGAAATTTTGCAAATTCTATGAATCATATTTTCTTCCTGCTGGCTACAAACTAAATGAGGAAACATTCTGTACTCTTGAAAATTCAGAGACACAGACAATAAGCACATTTGAATTCACCTAATAGCACATCTGAAATTACCCATGTTTCAATTAGGTAAAAAATATATAAAATGGTATCTAATTCCATGGTCACGCTTTCAATGCTGCTATCAGGAAAATGAGACCTCTTACTACAGTAATGAGAAGAGACTCCTGTCCATGAAACACTTGTTCTTTTTAAATTCAATTTCTTGACTTTGTATAATAGGATGGCTCATTTCATTTAACTGTGCTACTGCAGACAGTTCCTAACAGCATAAAGATAACTTTCTTTTCTTATACTCAAAGCTTTTAGAGATTCTGGAAATATTATAGGAATGTAAATAGGTTTTAGTCCGCACTCTATAATTTCTTCAGTTTTTCATGTTGGCCTAACCAAGCAGGCAAGCAAGCAATTTAAAAAAAAAAAAAACTTAAAGCAAAGATTTAATTATATGTTGAAAAATGGCTGATTATTTGAAAACACAAGCTTGAAAATGGTGCTTACTCTTTGAAAAATAGTTTTTTTTTTTACTCTTGGTAATTTCATTCATAAATACAATGAAATATGATTATAATCCTCCACTAATTTTCCTCCTCCACTTTTTCTCTTTTCCCTCAGCATATATTCCTCCCAATATCATTTCTTCTTTCCTCTTAACTATTGATAAGCCACTAAGACTTATATATATCAAACAAACTAAATCTAGCATAAACAAGAAAATCTGACTTTTACTGGAGAGATATAGTCAGTTGATAGCCCCTTTAAGAGAAAGAAAAGAATTCTTTTTCTTTTTTCTTCCTATACTCTATCTTAGTTTGGAATCAATTTTAGATACATTTATATGAAATATCATTATGTTTATTAGATTAGACTGCAATCTGTACTTATGAAGATAGTGTGCCATGCCAGACTGGGAAGCAGAGGGTGAATAAAGTGTACCTGATTACAATCTTATCCATTTGCCCAGCCTTTTACTGGCTGATCTTTTACTTCTTTCACAGTGGTCCTAATCTTGTGGTGTAATGATTACAGTGCTGCTTCTTCCTTGTCTGTTAATGTTTCACTTAAACTGTCAAATACTAAAAACAAAGTTACAAATTTAAGGATAAAATGAGATGCATAGCATCAAAGATCCTGTACAATTCCAATCACTTTCATTCTGTCATCTAAAATTTTAGTAAATATATTTGTGAACACCCAAGGAAGAGCAGCTATATCTCAAATAACATTTCAGCCCATGAACTAGCTATTTCTTATCACTATGGCCAAAATACAAACAACTTACAGGATGAAAGGCTTACAGAGGGATGTTAAAACATCATAGGGGGTATGGTAGCTGGCATAGCTCTAAGGCAGAAAGAAGATGTGGTAAGGTGCTGCAGCATTTTCTCTGTCTAATCACATTAGGGCAGTGACAAGCCTGTGATTGGACAGGAATAGAGAGGTAGAGCTAGAGTTGGAGGAGGAAAAAGATCAGGAGCAGGAAGAGAGAGGTCGTCATCAGAGACAGATGATGAGAAGCCAGACCCCACGAGGTTGTACAACCAAGAAAAGGTTTTTACAACATAGATTGATTGGACTAGAATACTGTCTTTATTATTTGGTTCTGAAATTATTGTATTGGCATCTTGTAAATTGTGATTTTATTATTATATAAATCTGATTGGATATTAAGGCCTTAAGAGTCATGTTTTACTTACTGGGTCTTAGGCGCTATTTAAATGAATGATCATGGGGCTGTGTGAAGAGTTGTCTGTAAGTGAGATGTAGCTTACTGGGAGTGTTGAGGCCGAACAATACTGGCTCAAGAATGTGGCCTGGTGGGAAAGTTGGTGGGTGAATTCATTTTTTAAAATATTCCCGCAACAGTAAGGCTGTTCAAATTGCTTCTCTCCAGGGAGCAGGGAATCAACTTGGAACCATAACAATTTCAAGCTTCAAAGGTCTGCCCTCCAAAGGTCTGTTTCAGTTGATCTAGCCTAACCTTTGCAAAGTTCCTCAGACTGGATACAAGATCTCAAAACAAGAAGTTGTGACTGCTGTTGAAGATTTAAACCATGGTAGCAAATTGAGAGAAAATAACACCTCACGATAGCGAGAGTTCAATTGTTTAGGCCAATGTGATGGTTGTGAGGCATATGAAATTTGACTATGGAATGCAATTTGAGATTTCTAAAGAAATTAACCAGAGTGAGAAATAAGAGCATAAGCCATACCATTTCTTCTCCAACTGTGATGGTCTGTATATGCTTGGCCCAAGTAGTAGCACTATGAGAAGGGGTGACCCTGTTGGAGTAGGTGTGTCATTGTAGATGTGGGCTTTAAGACCCTCTATCCTAGCTTCCTGGATCGAGTATTCTGCTATTAGCCTTCAGATGAAGATATAGAATTCTTAGCTCTTCCTGTACCATGCCTGCCTGGATGTTGCCATGTTCCCACCTTGATGACTATGGAATTAACTTCAGAACATGTATGCCAGCCACAATTAAATATTATCTTTATAAGAGTTGCCTTGCTCATGGTATCTGTTCATGGCAGTAAAACCCTAACTAAAACACCAACCCTCCCTACCACTTTACTCTAACCCTAGTGCAGTTTGGGAGTTGTAGGCAGCTTATGACAACAACTAGGTGTGGAGAAAGGGCACTGAAATTTCTGAGATGGAAGAGAAAAGTGTATTCCTGTGTCTGTCTGCTTAGGTTAACAAGACTTTGGTGAAACTTAAGACACTCATATAATAAAACTGACACTCATAATAAACATATAATAAAAGTGATAGTTTTCTACCTAATGCCATTATGACTCTCTGCTTTGAGAAGAATAGGGATTACCAAATGGTTAAAGTGTAGTCTTTGAGTTACATTGATTTAGTTTCCAACATCAATCATTTGAGCTCTGTAATTCGATTGCAAGTATCCTTTACACCAACCTGTGTTCAGAACCCAATGTAGATTGAATTCAGTATTATGTAACTTGGTAAGTCCATACCCTTTAGAAATATGCCTTAGTTTATAGTAATAAAAAAAATACTTAAGGTAAACAATAAGGATAGTTCTATGAAGCTCGAGTTATCATGTTAGTCTCATTTCCTTATGAGTTTCCTGAGTTGTTTGCAAAAACAACTTCTAAATGTTTCCTTTAGGAGTAGAAAGTGTTTATAAAACAATTTCTAAAGGCACATTGCACAGATTTATCTTCTTATTGGGGGTGAGGGATATTCCTGAATTGTGAAAGGATGAGAGGAAAGAAAAGAGTAATGGAAGTAAGGCAAAATGAGAAAAAGGAGAAAACTATGGAGTGTGTTTTTCCCTATTAAATTTAAAAGATATTTGTTTGCACGAAAATTATAGAATTTCAGTTTAACCTGGTCATTTTCATTTTATCATCACAAAGAAGAACATCAGTCAGTATTTAAGACTTAATAAACAGAACTAGGTCTGTTGTTACTGGGACATAAGAATGTGTTCATTTAAACCATTGCAATTTCAAACTGCTTAGAAACCTTAATTTATATATTCTTTAAAGACAATTCCAAATACTCTTTCAATACTGTCTGAATTTCAGTGTTATAAGCT
Organism: Mastomys coucha; assembly: GCF_008632895.1. NCBI lineage: Eukaryota > Metazoa > Chordata > Mammalia > Rodentia > Muridae > Mastomys > Mastomys coucha. The sequence goes on from NW_022196905.1 coordinate 195,615,109, forward strand.
GCAGAAAATAATTACTAAGATAATTCTTCTATTTCTATTTGTTTTTATTTACCTTTTAAACTGTTAATTTTTCTCAGATCCCAATTAAGATAATAGAGTATAGGAATCTCTCTCTCTCTCTCTCTCTGCCCCCTCCCACACATATGTATGTATGTATGTATGTATATATGTATGTATGTATGTGTGTGTGTATATACATGGCTGCCTATGCACCTAAGTACAAGAATCCAGCAGTTGTTCTGTTATTAAGGTTAGATATTTCAGGTGGTCTTCAATATACACCAGAATCTTGAAGAAGTAGGCTCTAATGCCAGTGAAAGAATGAACTTGCTAGGGAGAACAAGAACAAGAACAAGCAGGCAGAGGGAGAAAGAGAGAGATAGAGACACAGAGAGAGATTGAGAAAGAGAGAGAGTCAGAGAGAGAGAAAGAGAGAGAGAAATATTACTTCATCTGTGTTCTTTATATATAGTTTACTAGCTAAAGTTGTAGTCCAGATTATAGGTGAATCTTCCCACATCTCAAAAGGTCTGGATTAAAGGTTTATTTTCCCACCTGAAAAATACATACTAGACTTGGGTCTTTCCACTTAAAATTATTTAATTAAGAGAAAATGTCCCTCACAGTTGTGCCCAGTCATTTTGGTTTTAGTTTTCAGTGTAGTCCAGTAGAGAACCAAGAATAACCATCAAATACAGTTTGTATTTGGATAACCTTTTAAGCTCTTTCCATTTCTTCTCCATCCCAAGTCTTTTATTACCTAATTAAAAAATAAATGTCTTTAGTAGTTTTCCCTGAATCAATACTTGACACAGCACCAATGACAGAAGATAACAGTAATCTGTGCTTCAGTTCCCTAATAATATTGTATTCAAATGTTACTAGGTTTGACATGTTTGACATCGTAGAAGTGTTATCTGAACATCCTACAAAGTTTTGCATTGTATGAGGTTCAATCTGTACTCAATTCAGTTTGTGCTTGTAGGTCTATCATTTAATCTCCCTGGAACATTAACGTGATTTAAAAGTAAGACTAAGGACAGATATTCTTTATGTTCCTCCCTGCACTCCTCCCCCCAGAACTGACCTTAAAAAATATATTCTTTTCCTTTATCTCTGAGATCTGTAATTTAAGTCACTGTCATTTTTACAGGGAGCACATATCACTTTTTCTACAGTCTATGTATTATTGTTCTGATGGTTCAAACTGGCTCTTTCAGTGGGATAGACATGATTTGCTCTTGGTAACACAGCAATCTGTTCACTTTAACCAAAGATTTGTCATAAAATAGTCACAAGGTCCATGGGAGAAAACTAATTAACAGTTAAGAGAAGCACAAGGCATAACTTTACTTATATTACAGCACTATATCATGTGTCCTGTTTTCCTTTACAGAATCTAGCTATCCCTCACTTTTCTCTTTCTTTACCTAGCATTAAAGGACTCAGATATAATTTTTTCCCTGTATCTTTCATTATTCTTTCCCTTTATATATAATTACACTTTTGATCTTGATCATTGAAGATCAAATATGCCAGATAAATCTATCATTCCTTAAACTTGGCAGTAGTCATTCCTATGTGGAGAATTCATGTAACAAGTATATCATTTGCTTGTTGGCATTCTACATTAGACATAGTTTAATTGAGTCAGATGGGGACAGCACCTAGGTGGAATTTTGAAGTTCTGCTGTGACTATAACATAAATCTTGTATTTTCCAATAAGTCAATACCTTTGACAAGAATTTAGAATATGTTTTCTGAGCTCTTAAGAAATAGAAGCTCAATGAAAAGGAAATATTGAAATATCAAGAAAATTTTTATTAGACTCCATTTTACTTTCTATAAATGATAAAACATGTATAATTTCTTAAATCTACTGAGTGCTAATAACTAAAACAACTGTATTGAATGACATACAGTAATAACAGTTTATAAACCATGAGTGGATACATAAATTCTGTCTGCAATGACACTTGTAATTTAGGGTATTATATACTCAATAATGAATGGGTACACCAGAAGACAAAATTACATTTTTTTGAGACAGGGTTTCTCTGTTTAGCCCTGGCTGTCCTGGAACTCACTCTGTAGACCAGGCTGACCTTGAACTCAGAAATCCACCTGCCTCTGCCTTCCAAGTGCTGGAATTAAAGGTATGTGCCACCACTGCCCTGCAAAATTGCATATCTTATCACTGATAATATCACATCAAAATGCATAATCTAGATAAGTTGAACTTTCAATAGGGAAGATAAAAGGATTATAAGTATTCAGTAGATAGGGTAAGTGATATTTGTAATAAAGAGATTTATTAAGAAGACAAAGAAATTAAAGATCAATTCTATGGATCTGTATTGCCATATTCCATAAATATTCTTTATGGGAACCAATATTTTGGAGCATATTCATAGACATGGTTATTCCTTTTAACATTGAAACATAAGCAGTCATCTGAAGAATTCATACTCTAGAATCCTGAGACTGAGTTGTAATAAACTGTAATGGAAGAAATTACATGTATTAAGTAAGTTGACAAGTTTATGAGGGCCAACATTTATCCCTATCCTTAGCCCCATGGGCCATAGGCTGGACACACCTGGGTGTAATCTGTCATAGCAGGACATTATTATAGCTTGTTCTATGTTTCTGCCTTGTCTTACAATCACTCATGTTTGCTGTTTTATTTTTACAAACCTGAAGAGTGGTAGAGGTGACCATGTAATAATGATGAAAGATCAGGAACTTTTGTGGTTACTCATAATTCCAGAGTATGTGAAGAGGTACTAGGCAGCAAATTTTTCTTATCTGCCATTTTTTTCCTCAAAATTTCTTTCCCACTCAAATAAGAATAAAGTTCCTCTTATGCTAATGAAGAACGCAGTGCCTATAATGCTGAAGAACACATTCACTGAAAGAGGAAACATGATGCTTTTTCAAATTTGAAGAAGATAGAATTCTTTCCCTCCTGTTTGCCTTCTTGTCTGCTTCTCTCCCTTTTATTGTGCCCTTCTCTTTCTGCTCCCTTCATCACTGCATCTCCATCCTTCTCTCTCTATTCACCATCTCCCTATTCCTGTATTCCCCCTTTTCCTTCCATTTGTCTTTCATTATTTCCATCCATCTATCCATTCCTCTTTCCTTCTGTCCATCCTTCCTTCCTCCCATTCTTCCTTCCTTCCTTTTATTCATCCTTCCTCCATACTTCCTTCCTTCTTTCCTTCCTTCCTCCCTCCCTTTGTCCTCCAGCCATTCATCTATTTCTTCTTTTTCCTATTTTCCTCACCTTCCATTTCCCTTTTCTTTTAATTATTTTCTTTTTTCCACTCTTGATTTTTCTCAGAATTTTGATTAGTTAGTTAATTACTCTGACTTTTTCACTTTATTATATATATATTTCATAAATTCTGATAAACATATTTAATCAACTGAAAGAGATTCTGAAAAGTCTGTCACACTTTTTATAATTGTTTTGATGTCTTGGACAGTATACTTACCTATCCACTATACTTCTAATTAAGGCTGATTAAAGTATTGTATGTTGTATGCATGTGTGTGATTGTCCTATAAATAGTCACCTTTTCTGAGCATACACCAGCAATTTGACAGCACACCTTAAGGAGCTAGAACAAAAAGAAGCAAATTCACCCAA
>NW_022196905.1:195622821-195656312 GCF_008632895.1 Mastomys coucha
CCTTTTCTAATTAAAGAAAGGGCTTTTTAGTGTGTGTGTGTGTGTGTGTGTGTGTGTGTGTGTGTGTGTGTGTATGCTTAGATGCTCACAGTTGGTGACAGGCATCCTTTCAATATCTACATGTTCATTAAGACATGGTCTCTAAATTTAGTACTCATACTAATATAAAAAAAAGTTACTATCCACAAGGCAGTATTTCTCTAGACTGTGGGATAATTGATCTACCATTGTCTTCTTCAGACTATCTTACCTCTATGGATGGTGTACACAGCATCATTTATACACACACACACACACACACACACACACACACACACACACACACTCTGGATTCTCCTCCCTGTCCACAGCAGCCATGTAGCCAGGTTCTCCTGCTACCTCCAGGTTCTTCTCTTTAATGGGTTCTACCTTGATAAGTGTGGACTTTCCAAAGTCAGCATTGTTAAGAGAACCACAGCATTTCCTATGTAATACATGTCTGTTATTTTTTTAAGAATTATTTATTTTATGTATATTCTGTCACAGTCTTCAGACACACCAGAAGAGGGCATCCGATCCCATTACAGATGGTTATGAGCCACCATATAGTTGGTAGGAATTGAACTCAGGAACTCTGGAAGAGCAGTCAGTGCTCTTAACTACTGAGCCATCTTTCTAGCCCCATAATACATATCTTAATCACCAAGCCCTGAGAGTTTTTCTTTTTTTTTTTTTTTTTTTTGGTAACCATTTTCTATAAATTTTTGCCATCTCCATCCTATTCATCATTACTCTGTTTTTTTTCACTAGGGCACATCAACAATTAATCAAACTTTCTATATTCAGTCTTCTTGAAAAAGTATGCAAACTAATTTTTTTAAAAAAAAATAGACAGATAATATCATTTTTAAACTGTTCTTTCTTTCACTCCAAATTCTCCCATATACCCTCTTTATTCTTCTTCAAATTTATGGCCTCTTCTTTTACTTGTTATCACATGCATAAATATATATGTGAATACATGCATATTCTCAAATATAACCTTCTCAGTCTATGTATTGTTACTTATATGTATGTATGTTTTCAAGGCTGATTATTCTCATTGCTTACCATATGTTCCACAGTGCCTTAAGTAGTGACTATATTGTGAAGGATGTGGAATGGGAAGTCAGGCAGTACTTTTGGTAGGTCAGTTTCCTGACCAGCAGGAACATGGAAAGTTAGAAGCCAGGATGCTGGGCTGGAGAGATGGCTCAGCCGTTAAAGGCTAGGCTCACAACCAAAAATATAAGAAGCCAGGATGCTGAAAAATGTGTCTCAGGGAGGTCAGAAGAAAGAGAAAAAGGACAAGGAACAGCAACCTCCAGCAACTTCCAAAAACTTCCCTCCTGCCCTAGGGTAGTCCATTGATAAAAGTTATCTCTATTGTGAATAACATCAATCCATGATACCTATTCTTGTTCTGTGAGAAGTTCAGAGATGCTCTTAGAGCATCAATGGCCTTATTGTGGTAGACATGGGTGGATGTAGCATCTTCCTTTTTGTTCATTATCATCTCCAAAAGCCTTATGAAGATGCTGATGAGATGTAGTCCACCATGTTGTTAAGTTGCCACCAAGTGGTTTGACTTCTCATAGAGAGACCTAAAGAAGATTTACATTGCAGATGGCTTGTACTACATCACCAGCCTGGCTGGAGGAGAAGCACTATTATGTGATAATGTATGATACATGTTGAAAATGCTGATGATGTTGGACAGTAAGGACACAATACAGGGAATGAGTTGTCCTTCTCTAGCATCTGTGGACCCACTTCTCCTGTAGAAGGCCAATCACATCCTGACTCATGAAGGTGTCTTTGTCCTTAATCTTATGTGTTTTGAGTTGTGATTAATGGACTCATTTCTGGCTGAACTCAAGACAGCCTGCCCTCTCCTCTATGTCTGGTGAAATAATAGATCCTGGAAATGGTCTAGGCTTTGGGACAGGCCCTGAGGAAGCCTTTGCAGGGCTGGGAAGACACCTATATCCTGCTGGATATGCTGAAGACAGTGAAAATTGGGTGATCACTGGGGCCAGGTAGCCCTCTCACCTTTCTACCCAAACTGACTTGAACAACTCAGCTGCTGGAGGCTAAATTATGATAAACAGTACTTTAGACCTTATATTTTTCTTGTTTGCATATATAGCTACATGCTTTCATCCTTTAAGGGTGGGAGTCAGCACCTGGGGTGATTGTTTTAATATTTTCAGAAGTCCAATATGAAAAAAGCATATGGTTGGCCATCTCTGCTTCTGGGGGCTGATGGAAGATCAAGAGCAGAGGGTATAGTCAGTCCATGAGGTATTATAGGTCTTCAGTGTAATCCCAAAGGCTGAAATTTTGAAAGTAGCCTCTATATCTCTTGGCTGGCCTTTGAAAATGGTGGAAAATTTAAAAGAGGTTTTGGAAGAGAAAGTTAGATCACTGGTGTATGTTTGAAGGGGCTTTGTTTTTGCTTTTTGGCTGCTGTAAAATGAAGAGTACATCTCATATCTTCTGTTCCATGATGCCACCCATTGTTTGGGCTGTGCTTCTCCATCCATAGCAGTATGATTGGCCTGAAGTCACAACCAGTAGATTCTTAGTGCGGACATAAGGCAGAATGTGACCTTGGGATGGAGACCTCTGGTGGATAGTGAGTACAGACAAGAACAGACTCTCAGGAGACAGGCTACTGGAATATTGGAACAAAGACTATTTAAACCTTTTGGAGGGTGAGTAGAGACTGTTGCAGTAAGTGTACATCATTAGCTGGGGCCAGGGTGCTAGGATACCTCATTTGCATGAGGAGGAATTCCAGGCGTTGCTGGACATGACATTATAATGGGAAAGGAAGTTTAACTGGGCTGAGTGAGCTCCTCCTGTGAACAAATGTGGGGGGCACAGGGCCATGTGCATTGGGATATGCAGTTCCAGGCTTAGAGGTTGGGCAGAAATCCTACTCCTGCAGATCTCAGGACAAGGTTTCTGGGGTATAGACATGACCCAATCCCATAATAACCCCAGGCCTTCTCCTCATGGCTTCCACAGCTCCCAGACCACACAATGCTTCACCACAGGCCTAAAAACAATGGTTCTGCCCACACATACCTCGAAATTCCAGAGCAAGCCAAATAAACTTCTTCTGCAGAAAGGACTCTTTCTTTGTGTAAATAATATTCACATTGCTACGTACACTCGTCTACTCCAGTCACATCCAAAATATCAGGGATAAAATCCTGATAAAGGATAAGAGGCAATAAGACCCGAAAAGGGGTTCTGTGCCTCCTGGATTTCAGACTAGTCTCTGGTATCCCCTAACTCAGACATGTTCCAGATTAGTCTTTCCAATCGTCAACACAGCCTCATAATTAGGCATAAAGGTACCCCAAGTAATGATTTGTAAATGGTTAAGATTGGGCATTGTCTCCTGGCCGACACAATGTTTCCAACTATCCTAGTTTAATGTTTTCTGTACTAGAGAGTAATTGAAGGGTTTCCCTCACTCTAGGACATTAGCTTAAAAGTGTTAGGTAGGGACTCCCCTCTGCCTGCCTCCAGCAAGAACCAGAGAATTAGCATAAGAATACCTCAACAGGGAGGGCTCAACCCCTCTTCCTCCTGCTTCACACCTAGCTACCAGATTCTGTTGACCTTGGTGTGGGGGTTGCTTGCCTATGTGACTTCAGTCCAGCAGAAGGACTGGGAGAAGAAGAAGGACTTGGACTTGCAGAAGGACTAGCACTAGAACTTAGATGGGCTAGGACTCAGATTCATGCATACACATAACCCCGGGCCCAGAGAGCTTGGGCCTGGGGGATACAGCACCAGTTCAGAGGAGATAGCTGCTGCTTTAGACCCAGTATGTTTTAGATAGCCTCAAATGTACCTCAACTATTGAGCTGCCAGATTTACCATCTCTCTTTTGCAATGACTGTAAAAGTCTGATGCCATTTCTAAGAAATACATTTAGATCTTATACTTCATGTGTCCTCTCTGCCGTCATTTCTTCGCCTACGCCTTGTCGACCTGACTAGGACCCCCGTTTCTCCCGCGGGTTGAGGGAGGCCCAGATCAGCCGGCCCGTGGCACACATCATTATTATATATGTATATATAGCACCAATTAGGTGGCAACAACATGAAGGGCTGGGGCAGAGTTCTTCAGAAGGCAGTATATGCTTTGAATCAGCGTCCAATATATGGAACAGTTTCCCCCATAGCTAGGATCCATGGGTCCAGGAATCAAGGGGTGGAAAAGGGAATAGTTCCATTCACTATCACTCCTAGTGACCCTCTAGGAAAATTTTTGCTTCCTGTTCCCACAACTCTAGGTTCTGCTGGCCTAGAAGTTTTGGTTCCAGAGGGGGGAGGTCTCCTACCAGGAGCCACAACAAACATTCCATTGAACTGGAAGATCAGATTTCCCCCTGGTCATTTTGGGCTTCTAATGCCCTTAAGCCAACAGGCTAATAATGGAATAACAGTGTTAGGAGGAGTAATAGATCCAGATTACCATGGAGAAATTGGATTGCCTCTTCACAATGGAGGTAAGCAGGAATATGTCTGGAGTGCAGGAGATCCCTTAGGGCCTCTCTTAGGACTTTTATGTCCTATGATTAAAGTCAATGGGAAATTACAACAGCCTAATCCAAGCAGAATGACAAAGGACACAGACCCATCAGGAATGAAGGAATGGGTCAATCCTCCAGGAAAAGAGCCAAGACCTGCTGAGGTGCTTGCTGAGGGGGAAGGAAACACAGAATGGGTAGTAGAGGAAGGTAGTTATAAATTACCAGCTAAGGCCACGTAATCAGTTGCAGAAACGTGGATTATAAAGTAATATGAATGCTTCTGTCTAATTTTGTTAAGAATACATTTTTCTTTCTTCCAATTTCTTTAACATCAATTGGTACCAGCATAGTGGGGTATAGAAACCCTGACTAAGACAAATTGGTACCAGGAGCTGGGTATTCCTGTGACAACCTGACCATGTTTTGGGGAGGACTGTGTAAGGACTTTGGAACTTTGAACTAGGAGAACCACTGATTGTTAAGAATTCTGTGGGATATTCTGTAGGAGCATGGAAGATCATGTTGAGAACAGTGCAGAAGATGGAGACCTGGCTTTTGAAATTTCAGAGGGAAGATTAAAGACACTTATCAGGGCCACCATGTTGGTTTAATTGTAAAGATTCTGTGGTTCTGGTTAGCTGGGGCTGAAGTATCAGTTGTGATTAACAAGATACCAGAAATTCTAAAGCAAAAACTTTGCATTACTGGGACTATTGATGCTGGTTAGCTGGAGCTAAGAAATTAGCAGTGATTAAGAAGAGACCCACATCACTAAGGTGACATCTTCTGGGAAGTGTTTTCTGAGAGCACAAAGAGGCTCTGTTCCAGAGATAGCCAAGGTTGTACCTTGTGCTGCAGCAGGACTTGGTAATGTGTAAGAGTCACACAGGTGGTACTGGTTTTGACATCACGAAGGGGTCATGAAGAGCAGCTGAGGCTTGGCACAGTGAGAGGCCATGGAAGGCCAAAAGTGAAGGTGCAGCCTCAGTTTACAATTGATGGCCCAGGACTGAAGGTCCTCATGCAAAGGAGTTGAGGCTTGGCACCATGAAGACAGTCTATGAGGGCTATTGGTAAAGCCTAGTTACAGCAGTGTTTTGGGAATGCCAGTACCATTCAATGACCACCAAGGACAGCAGCAGCAGTGGAGTACAGGCATCTGGAGCCCAGAAGACAAGATGTGTGCTACAAAGGCCAGAGCTGGAGAGGTGACTAAAGCCCTTAGAGGAGCCCAAAAGATTGTGAGTTGGATCCCAGACATTGGTTTCGCTTTTGATTGTGACTGTGCCCTGATATTTTTCCCTCTTGAAGGAAGAATGTATTTTAGTGCAACCCACAGTTAAGAGACTTTAAATTTTAAAAGATATTGGACATTTTAAACTGATTGAACTTTTATTATGTAAAGACTGTGGGACTTTAGATCTTGGGGATGAATAAGAAAATAAGGGTTGAGGCTTAATAGTGATATGTTTGTGTGTCAAGATGACAAGGGGTCAATTGTACTGGCTGGTTTTGTGTGCCAACTTGACACAGTCTGGAGTTATCACAAAGAAGTGAGCTTCAGTTGGGGAAGAGCCTCTATGAGATCCAGCTGTGGGGCATTTTCTCAATTAGTGATCAAGGGGGTAGTGCCCCTTGTGGGTGGTGCCATCCTTGTGCTGGAAGTCTTGGGTTCTATAAGAGAGCAGGCTGAGCAAGCCAGGGGAAGCAAGCCAGTAAGGAACATCACTCTATGGCTTCTGCATCAGCTCCTGCTTTCTGACTTGCATGAGTTCCAGTCCTGACTTCCTTTGTGATAAACAGCAATGTGGAAGTAAGCTAAATAAACCCTTTCATTCCCAACTTACTTCTTGGTCATGATGTTTGTGCAGAAATAGAAACCCTGACTAAGACAGTGGGTGTATTTATACAAGCATGAGTAGGAATTATATGTTTATGAAACTTTTCCTGAACTATTAATCTAAGTTATGCTTCATAATTTTATTGTAGGTTTTTCTTTGATTGTATTCAACATTTTAATTATAACTTGGTTTGAAGAATTGATGACTAACAGAGCAACAGTTAAGGAGTAGGTCTAGTATATGATAGGCAATCTCTAACCACCAAACGAGAGAAGAAACATATCGACTATCTCAGTATGAGATTACCAATGGAGGCATCAGGAATCATTTCTTACCTCAGTAGTTTCTTGTTATTCAATAAAAAAAAAAAAAAAATCCTTTAGGGTAAAAAGGATATTTTTCTACCAAAATTTTATTGCAAACTGTGGTTTGTGGTTTCCTGAATATTTTTTCAATATGTAATACTTTAGGCTAACACTATAAGAAAGTAAAGTCATCAGCAATAATATCAACTTTATTGTTGTTATGAAAGATAAGAAACTTTCCCGAGTAGCTTGAAAGCTGCATAGGTTTCTGAATCACAAATCATATTAGGGAGGTGCCAGAAATTCTAGAAAATCCTCTCTGAGTTGCTCAACCTCTTATAAATATCTTTTATGCATCAAATTCCTTCCTATAGTCTTTTGGGGGAATTAGAGGTAAGTTTAAGTTTTAATCTAGACTGCTATTGTCTAAGCCAAATATCACTGCATATTGAAGTGACAAACAATCAAAGTAATAAACACTCTAAAAATTGTTTCACTGAAGAGCATTACAGGAAAATTGGTTTGGAGAATTTACAGACTTAATAATACAAGAAATTTGCCTAATCTTTGCTATTTTTCTAACATCAATACTTTTTACCATGGTTTATCTTAAATGTAATAACCTTAAACTATCTTAAAAAGAAAAAAGATTAAAGAAAATATTTAAATGTTATATATTTGTTAGAATAGAAATTGCCATATAAACATTTTATGATTGATTATTGTAAGTAATTCACAAAGCAGTTCCTCTTAAGTCATTGTCAGTTTTTAAATTGCATTCTCCAACTGAGGTGGGATGCTTTAAAATTAAAGGTATTAGTAGCATGTAAAGAGAAATGCAGTTTCCAGATGCCATTTTATCTGAAAAGGAGAGTAGTCATTACCTAAAATGATTTTAAGTGAATGTAATATTTTATTTTTCTGACTTTATTTCCTAAACAATTAAAATGCAACTTTTCCATATATGTATTTGATTTTGATTTGATACTGGTTTTCAAAGCTTCTAATATTTAGTGAAATAATATTACTCTTCTGCTTTAATATATATATAGGTTAGGTACTCTCATATATTAAGACACTTCACTATACATTTTGAGGTCAGACTAACATAGAAGATGAAAGGCATATAGTCTGTATGATTGTAAAATAACACATATTGTTTTAAATAGAAAACTTCTAGTGTCATTTAAATAAATAATTATCTTATGAACCTGGAACTAAGAAATCAAAGGAAAAGAATTTACATTTATTCTTGGTGTTTTTGTGATGTTGTAACTAGTGGTTTAAAATATTTTTATTTAAATCTAAATGCTATAAATATTGGCAGGTGAATTTTAAAAAAATTTAAAATAATGGCTTGGGCAGCTTTCCTTATGTTACTATGGCAACATTTCAAAGATAAATATCAAATGACTATAAGTTTTATTTTGGCATTAGGTTTCTGTCCTCAGTAGCTTATTCTAGTTTTTCTTGGGCCTCTGGTAAAGCAGAACATTATAAAAGAAAGCAGAGTATTCACCCTATTTCCTCCAGGAAGTACAGAGAGAGGGACATTTATATAAGAAAGACCTTCTCTGCAATCGTTGGATACTCCTGCAATGGGGAATTTCCTTCCACACATGGAGATTAAAGATCTAGTTATACGAAGCAGAAAATGTATTAAAATAGAATATTTTTTATAGATTTTTGCCTTTTAGGTGAGATTGTTAGATTTATAGCCAAAGAAATAAAACTAACATATATATTTGTTACATTTTTTATGTGTTTTGACTTATTATTATTGAACTGAAGTGACAATATTAGGAAATATGCTTATAATTACTGAGAAATATTATTTTGCTATGTATTCATCAAAATTTTAAATAAAATTAAATAAAAGGTGTTAAGCATATATGCATTTAAATTACCTAAAATTTTATTTTTTGCTTAGAAATAAACAATTTCAGGATCATTGATGTAAGTATAACATAAGATAATATAATTATCTTATTAGAAAAAAAGTGGCTATGAAATAGTTTTTGAATCTATGCATGACTATGCCCCAGGTAAAACCCGTGTCACTCAAAAATCTAGAAAAAAATGCTTACATGTTTTTTAAAGACAAAAAACATTTGCATGGAAAAAATAGTTTTAAACATTATCAAGAGATCACTCATAATAGAAAATAGAAAACCCAAGAAACAATATTTTCAATACCCATCACAAAAACACACATAATGCCTAAAATAAACATTATGGTTTCAGACAAATACTAAGAGCCAATATAAAAAGAAAATGGGTATATGGAGAAATCAAAGGCAAATGTATTTTGTGTTTGTTTAACATACTTATAGAAGCATAACTCAGAGACTAATGAGATTGGTTATTGATGGAGTATATCTGTCATAATAATTTTAAAATGCAGAAATGTGACTTTCTCAGTAAATGATTTATTAGGGATAGATAAAAATGCACAAGGGTATTAGTATGGGACATACATATACACAAAGATATAGATAGATTAACAGATAGATGGATAGATAGATAGGCAGACAGACAGACAGACAGAGACAAATTGCTCTTGCAGTTACTAGGGTAACTACATGATTTCTGTTATTCCTTCTCCACTCTATTCACTTTTTTTTTGACAAAAATGACTGAAATTTGTATATTCACCTTCTTTTATGAGCAATTGGTAGAGAAAATAGAATTTTAGAAAGGTTGTAGCCAGAATATTTCTCTGAAAGATGGAATTATATTATTTCATGTAATTCCAAAATCAACTGAATTAGCAAGTATAGAGAACATTAAAGTCAGAAAGTTAATTCGACTCAAAACAAGAGAATGTAACTGCATTTCAAATAAAGGGCATTAAAACACTGATGGAGAAAAGCAATGCCTTTAATTTGAGTTCACATAAATTAAGTAAAATGCAGTGTGTTTCCTTAATTGCATTTTAAATCTGACTGAGGGTTAATGATTGCTTTAAAACTAGAGTAATGTGATAGTGTTGTAATGAGGTTATAAAAATTAGATTCCTACAGGATATATCATGCTAGGAGTGAAAAATATCAAAACAAAACATGAACAAAACAAAACAAAACAAAACTCACAGCCTCTCCACTTGAAAATCCCCACAAAATCTATATGTTCTAGAAAAAGGAGTTACAGTTAAATTTAAATATGCATAGTTCTTGTCTTTTGTTTAATATTTTGTATAAGTTATAAAATTGCACAATGACAGAGAGATACTAAAAACTTGCCTATTTCTAAGTTTACACAATAATTTTCTCATAATGTAGATCATACTCTGAGCCCAGAGTTAGGTCTATGGTCAGGGTCTTTGAAACCATGGCATGATGTTAAATTAACATTTCAAATATCAAAAGTTGAAAAGACAGAGAAATGCCAAAAAAAAAAATTTCTAATAGTGTCCTCCATGCCGTTTCCTTCTTCCACTGATGGGGAAAGTGAGAAGCAATTTCTTGCTGCTATGGGTACCATTTTACTCACTTCCTGACATTCAAAATAAAGAGAAAATCTTTTACTTTCCCACTAAGCACAGATATAGCTGTCTTTAACAACTTTCCATAAAAGTGATGGCTACATTTGTTCTGCCAAGAACAAACTTCCACCATATTCCATGTTGATGGTAATTAAAAACTAAAATTCTGTTTGCCTGCTCCAGCTATAGTGGATTTTCTGTTCAAGAGGAATGCAGCATGTTTTACTTGAAACATTCTTCTAAGCTAGGATTGCATAAATCAATGTTTATCTACAATGAAAACCAACTCATCTTAACAATGGTGAGAACGTCTATGAATAATCACTTCCTAGCAATTATCTCATTTAACAGTCAGCATTTTAGGTTTTACAGAAAACTAGTTAAAAATTCAAGTACTTTGACTTTAATACACAATAGATCTTAGCTCCTAAGTATAATTCAATAGTAGACTATTCATAATATAATTTTTCCATTCTTTCTCATCATAGGCAACAGATACATTGACAAATCATAAATTCTTATTTTGGTAGAACTCAAGTGTTCAAATAAAACCTTCAGTGGGTTATTGCTATTGTTAGAGTATGTCAGTATTATTTTAAAATGGAAAATGATGAATTTCTAAATAACCAATTTATTTGGGACTAGTGAAAATGAAAAAGAGATTGTATTTGGGATATCCAAACACACACACATACAAAAACAGAGACACACACTGAGATCAGAATAATGTCTTTTGCCCTATAGTTTCTAGACTAAACATAAACTAGTCTACTTTACTGAGTTCAGTTTCTAATTTCTGAGTATCTCTAATATATATATATATATATATATATATATATATATATATATATATGATATATATGATTCCTATAGGCTTCAGATTTTTAATATTCAATATTTATTTTATTAATAAAATCATCTTAAACTTGTGTTGTTTCTAAATTGTCTTGAACTGGTTTTTATTATATGTATTTACTTACATATTGTGTTTCTATATTTGAATAGATGTTAAGTAATTCCTGATATTGAAAAAAGCTTTAAAAACAGTATTTACTCAGATTGGCTATAATATAAGAATTTGTATCCCCTGTATCTTGAGCAATAAAAACAACCTCCAAATGCTATTCTTTAAATAGAATAAATTAGAACTTGCACTGAGATATAAAAATCACTTTGAGACATCAATAACACATATATAATTGCAACCAGTATGTAAATAAAGCCATTTAGAGCCAAAGGGTATAACTGCAGGTATCAGGACCTAGGGAGATGATACAGTAGTCAGGAGTACTTAACTGCTCTTGCAGAAGACCTGAGTTCAGTTTCTAGCACCCACATCTGGCTACTCACAGCTACCTGTAACTCCAGCTCCAAGGAGATTTAACACCTTTCACCTTCGAATACATCTACACCCACATGCACATACACTCTACATAATTAAAATTAATAAAAATAAATTTAAAAAATCCAAAGTCACCACACCATATGATTTCAAAGGAAAATATAAATATATGAAAGTATACTTCATGACATAGGGATATTACTTAGCTGTAAACACTACCTGGATCAGTGCAACAAAATAGTGCCAAATAATTTTTGGCAGAGGAAGCAAAAACTTACATCTGGACAAAGGTGTGTCTTTGCTAAATGTTATAAAAAATTATATGCAGGGAATATCAACTCTCCCTTATATACCAAAAGCATACAAAAATGGGCTAAAGTATTAAATACAAAGCTTTCAAACCATAAATCTATTAGAAGAAATCAACAGAAACACTCTACCACATTCCAAGTGGTTAACACTAAGCATACACATATATGACCAACAATAAATAAATTCAGTAGCTTGTATATTTATATAAAATAAGTGCAGATATATAGCAATATTTATTAAAGAAGTGGTCATAAATCCAAAAGGCAGGAACATGAGGGGAGTTGGAGGGTAAAGAGGGAGAGATGGAAATGATGAAAAACAGTATTCATATATAAAAATTCCCAGAAAAGAAATTAAATTACATAACAGACACATGGCATCATATTTAACTTCATAGCAAAAGAAACAAAAGGCAAAGGGACATGAAGAATGAAAACATAATCTGCAAACTCCACATTTAAAAACATGTTAATATCCATAATAATCAAGAAATTCAACTATAAATATGTAATAATTGGATTTAAATGAACTGATACAATTTCTAAATAAGGAACATCTAAAAGCACAGTTTAGACTGGCTCTCGGGAAAATAAAAGATGGAAGATACAAGATATAGCAAGGATATAAGGAGTGGGGCTCTTTACACTGTTTTAGAGAACGTAAATTATAAGGCTACCTTGAAAAATAGTATGGAGAGTTTTTTGTTTTGCTTTGTGTTTATAAGTATACTATATAATTCAGCAAATTCACTGCTGGAAATGGACCCAAAAGGTTAGAGATCGTGTTGAAAAGACATCTTTATTTCCATAGTCACTGTAGCACTATTCTCGGGGGGTAAGTCCACAATCAACCTGGAATTTGACCTGCATATGAATGATAAATATAGTACAAATTTACAATGGACTGATATCCATCAATAATGAAAACATTGAAATTTTGTCAGTCATTGCAACATTCATAAGCAGAATGAAAGAGACAGAAGAGAGATTCTCAGGCACTGAAGACAAGATAGAAGAAATGGATTCCTTGGCCAGAGAAACGGTTAAATCTAAAAGAATCCTGACACAAGAAAATTCAGGAATTCTATGATTCCATGAAAAGAGTATATTTAAGAATAATAGGAGTAGAGGAGGAAGAAACTCGGGTCAAAGCCATAGAAAATGTTTTCCACAAAATTTCTGGAGAAAATGTCTCTAACATGGTGAAGTAGATGCCTAGGAAGGCTTTAGAAGTATTAGAACAAGAAACATACTGAACCAGAAAATAGAAAGTTCTGTGATCATGTGAAAACCAAAACATTAAATGTGTGGTAGAGCTGTAAAGGGGAAAAGACCCAACTAATGTATAAAAGAATACCCAACAGAATAATTCCTGACTTCTCAATGGAGACTCTAAAAGCTAGAAGGGCTAGAACAGAGGTTCTATAGACTCTACAAGACTATAGATGCCAGCCTAAGTACAATTCAATCACAGTGGATGAAGAAAGTAAGACATTCCAGGATAAAACCAAATTGAAATATTTTTTTAAAAATTTAGCCCATCAGAAGACACTAGAAGGAAAACTCCATCCTGAAAATGTTATCTACACCCCCCCAGAAAATGGGGAGTAAATAATCCCAGACCAGGAAATCAAAAGACACACACACACACACACACACACACACACACAAGCACAAACGAGCAAAACAACTGGAATTAACAAAAACTGCTCATTGATTTCTCAGTTTGTCAATTGTCTTAATCCCCAATACAATGATACAGACATATCTTGTGAAAAGAAGATCTATTCTTCTGATGTCTCTAAAACACATACCTCAACATCAAGGATAGGTATCACCAGGGTACAGAATGGAAAAAGATATTGTAAGCAAATTGACCTGAGAAGCAAGTGAATGTAGCGATTTTAATATCTAATAAATTAGACTTCAAGCCAAATCAAATCAGAAGAGATCTGAAAGGACATGACATACCCCTCAAAAGAAAAGCCCACCAAGAAGACACTGCAATCTTTAATGCCTATTCACCAAAGACAAGGAAGCTAAATCTATGAAAGAAATAATACTGTAGCTTAGACCGCATTTTGACCCTTACACACATTGATATCCTGCTCTCCCGAATAGACAAGTTATCCTCATAAAAACTAAACTGAGAAATGCTGGAGTTATCTGACATTATAAACTAAATTGAGCTAACATTTACAGAACATTTCACAAAACCACGAAAGAAGATTCCTCCTTCTTAACAGCTCATGGATCTTTCTTTAAATTTAGCCACATACTCAGACAAAGAGCATCCCCGCAGACACAAGAAAACTGAAATAACTCCCTGCATCCTATCCTATCTGACCACTACAGATTAAAGTTTAATATCAACAACAACAAAAATAGCAAAAAGCTTACAAACTCATGGAAATTGAACAACTCACCACTAAATGGTAAAGAGGTTAAGACAGAAATTAAGAAATAAATTAAAATGTGCTAGAATTGAATGAAAATGATTACAGCATATCTAAACCCATGGGACACCATGAGTGTGGTTCTAAGAGTCAAGTTTAAAGAACTAAGCCTATAAAGCATAGTTGGCGAGATCTCATACTATTAACTTAATAATAAAACTGAAAACTCTACAACAAATAGAAGTCACACAAAAGGAATAGGTGGCTAGGAATAGGCTAAGAATAGTCTCTCTCTCTCTCTCTCTCTCTCTCTCTCTCTCTCACACACACACACACACACACACACACACACACACACACACTAAGAATCAATGAAACAAAGAATTGGGTTTTTTTTGTATTTGTTTTTGTTTTGTTTTGTTTTGTTGGGAAAATCTGTAAGATTGGCAAACCCCTAGCCAAATTAGCTAACAGGCAGAGATAATATCCAAATTAACAAAATTATAAATGAAAAGTGGGATATAATAACATACACCAAGGAAATCCAGGGAATCATAAAGACAAGCTTTAAAATCCTGTATGCAAACAAATTAGAAAGTCTAAAAAAAAAGAGGTAATTTTCTCAATACGTAATATCACTTACCAGAGTCAAATAAAGATCAGAGATGGATTTTACATAGACCTGTAACTTAGAGTGAAATAGAAGCAGTAATTGAAAGTCTTCCAACCCAAACCAAACCAAATCAAAAAGCCTATGGCCAGAAGAATTTAGTGCAGAATTCTATGAGACTTTTAAAGAAGAGTTATTAAATACTCCTCAAATTATTTCACAAATCAGAAAGAGAAGGAATATTGTCCAAATCATTTTGTGATTTAAATATAAGCCACATAAAAAGTCCCAAGAAAGAAAGAGATTACAGACTTATTTCTCTTATGAACATAGAAGCAAAATTTCTTAATAAAATACATGCAAAGTGAATCCAAGAACACATCAAAAAGACCATCTACCATGATCAAATAGGCTTCATTCCAGAGATTTGGGTATGTTACAACAAACTGAAAGACATGTGAAAAATACATGATCATCTTACTAGATGCAGAAAAGGCCTTTGATAAAATTCAACAAAAGTCCTGGAAAGAGTAGTGATTCAAGAGACATATTTAAACATAATAAAGGCATTTTACCTGTAGGGTGTCAGATGTCTGTATACCACACAGAGGTGGCTGAAAACCAAACCAGGGATGACAAACACGTTCCATGGCACTCCTGTCCTGCCTGGAATGCTGTGTTACAGTTCTTAGAAGGGTCATTAAAAGGTTTTGGCAGCCTGCTAGGGACTGGTAGCCAGTGTCCTGGGTCCCCACAACTGCAGTGGCTGATCTTATCTGAACTTCTACAGACAGTAAGAACCTGGCCAGCCAGGTGGGTCCAAGGTCCAATGATGAATCTTTCTGGAGAAAAAAAAAACAACTAATCCCCAGGTGCTACAGCTCTGTAAAGGCAGATGCTCTCAGATGATTCCCTAGTGAAATAACTTGTGTGCATTATTCCCTGGGGACAAGAACTAAACCTTAGGGAGTAGGATGGGATTTAGGGCGGTAAATGGTTTTCTATTGGCTCCATCTGGGATGTTTATGATGCTCTATTTGCATGGGGAAGGACTACTCATGCTACATTGTTTGACTGAATGTCTCTGGTACCCTCAGTTGTTTCTCCTTATGTATTCCAGAGCAGGTACAGAAACAGGTGGGGAGCAGTCTCACTCTTGCTGTTCTCAAATCTCTGAGAATCCCCAAATTGGGAACACTCAGCCTCAGCAGTTCTTATGCCTGATTGGTGGCACAGCACACTTGCCCTACAGTGGAAAAAGGATGCTCTCAACCACTGTTGATGAGAGTACAAACTTTAACAGCTGTGCTGTGCCAATCACCCTGACCAGCAGGGAAGAAAGACTAGCACACCAGTTCCTTCCAGCAACAGTTTACTCAGGAGCTGTTAGTTACATGAAAATCAAGGGTGTGCCCCGAATGGTCCGTAAGTGCTGCTTAAATACCCTTCATAGGACTGCCCATGAGCCCATACCACGTCTTGCGCTATCATTGGCTATAGCCTCATGACGAAAGATCAGACCACTGGCAGGTGCAACCCTCTTGCCAAATAAGGACTTGTTTACTCCTTAGCAGAAGAATGGCAGGCACCATCTTTAAGGGGCAGCAGCAGCGCTCCACAAACAGCCACTATGGAAATCAGTGTGTTAGATCCCCAGGAAGATGCAACCAGCCTCAACTGGCCATCTCTTGACACCAAATAAGCTTCCAGTACTTGAGAAGCATTCCATCTGAGTTGTTGGCCAAATGTGCCCCATGGGTTCCCTACCGACCTCAGGCTGTTGCCAAGAATATAGGTTGCTCTCCACAAACTGATATTAAGGCCTCTTTGCTGAGGACAACATCCACACAACTTACTGAATGTTGAGCTGGTGCTTACATAGAGCCTGTACCTTATGTGCTAGCATCTTTTATTCAGGAAGGTGTTCTGCAGGCTCCTACAGGAGAAGCATAAACACTAGATCAGCCACTAAATCACTTTCCTCAGCAATAATTACTAAAGTTTCCTCCTATGGCAGGTGGAAATGAATACTATAACCCACAGCCAGACATTTATGCAGAGTGAGAGATCTTGGAACACTTAGCCCCAAAAAGGAAGACTCCATAAAATCCCTTCCCACAGGGTCCAGCAAACCCATGGATGACAGAGAAGAAAGTTGTAAAAACCAGTGGGGTTTGAGAACAGCAATACAAATAAAACAGAGCATACCAAAAGCAAACAAACAAACAAACAAACAAAACAAAACAAAAACAAAAAATACAAAACAAAGCAAAACAAAAACAAACAAAACCCTCTACATCACAAAGACTGAAATAGCATGCACAGGGTCTACAAGGTTCTGCAGAAGATGGGGTGTGGAGCTCTAAAGGAGAAGTGGACACATGCCCCCTTCCTTAACCCCAAAGCTATCTCCAATTGATAACATCTTCCAAATGAAAGTTTAGTTTCCTCCAAGGGGATATCATCTAGTCAGAGTTTTTTCTTTAAATCTTATATTTCAGTTTTAATTCAATTTTATTTTATTTTATTTATGTTATTTTCCTTTCATTTTACCCTAAAGATAATTTGCATATATAGTGTGGCTTCCAGTTTGGTGTGTTCATGGGATTCTTGACTGCAAATGAGTGGGCCTTTGTCTCTTGTGCCTTCTCTTGGGCTCTTTCCTTCTACTTTTTGTTTGTTTGTCCAATTCCAGTGGGTTTGTTTTGCTTTATCTTATTACATTTTATTTTATTATATTATTATCTCTTATTTGTTTTCTGAGAGACAGGAAGTAGGCAGTCCCACATTGGAGAGAAAGGGAGAGGACCTGAGAGAGGTAAAAGAAAGGTGTACCTTGATGAGGATGTATTGTGTAAGAAAAATTATTTTCAATAAAAGGGAACAAAAAATAAATTTATATAATGGAGATGTTAATTAATATGGAAGCTGTGCTAGAAAGTGATGATATAATCATTGTTGCTAGTTTAGGAGTTATCTTGAGATGTTATCTCACTTGAGGCGTTGTTTGCTTTATAATTAACTTCTATTTTTTCCCCTAGGGATAGATGGGATATGAATTTCTAGTGAAAGACTAGCTGATATAGCAAAAAAGAAAGTAAGTGGAGAACTACAGCACATTTTCAGAAGACACATTGATCACAATGAAGCTAATTCATGAAAAAAAGTATAAATAATGAATAAAGTCCTCTGGGAGATTTTAAGGAAGAGAAGATAAGGGCAGTGTATTGCTGGTCAGATCAGTTGTTGTTGTTGTTGTTGTTGTTGTTGTTGTTGTTTTGGTTGTTTGTTTGGTTGGTTTAAATTACCTTGAAGGAAAAAAAGAAGTAAATCACTTGGTTTCAAGGGGGATTGTTCTGTGGTGTGTGTGCCTGTGATTGCATGTTTTTTGTTTCAGTTCTATGATTTTTTTAGTCTATGCTTTCAGTTTAAGAATAAAGTACACGTTAGAGAATTTCCAATCTTGCTTAGGTAAAGAAAGGAGAAATTGAACTTCAATACACATACCTCATAAAATACAGCCCCCATGACAGTAATAAACTGTAACCATTATGGAAAACAATATCTAAGTTTCTCAAAAATATAATAGATCAGCCAGATGATGCAGTTATACAACTCTTGGGTACATTTCTGAAAGAAATGAAGTTCACATACAGAAAACAGACCTGGGTGCCCATGTGTTTTCATTTATTTTTCTATTGCTATGATAAAATGATCTAGCAAATGCAGTAAGAAGGACAAAAGATTTATTTTGGCTTATAGTCCTAGGTTAGAGTCAGTCGTGGCAGGGAGTCACAGCGGAAGGAGTTTGAGACAGTTGAGAAGTAAAGAAAAGTATCAGAAACAGCTTCTGAAACACTCTGTGAGGAGTCCCACAAAAGCAGGGAGCTACACAGATATGACATGTAGGCACAGAGGCTATGTCGGACCCACACAGGCTTCCTGATAATCTGTTCAGTCTCTATGAGCCACCCACTATGAGTCCAGGACTATTGATTCTGTGACTTTTCCTGCGGTCTTGGCCCATTTGGCTCCTACAATCCTTCTTCCCTTATTCTCAGGATTTCCTGAATTATGCCTAATGTCTGGCTACGGTTCTCTGCATCTACTCACAAAAGTTGCTGGATCAAACCTCTCTGATAATTTTACCAGGATCCTCTCCTTGTCTAGTCTCAATATGATAGGAGGTTCCATATCTTATTGCAATTTGATACACCATGTTTGGTTGATATCTTTAAGAGGCCTGCTCCTTTCTGAAGGGTTAAAGAGGAGTGGATGGGGAGTGGAGGACTGAGAGGAAAGGAGGGAGGAGAAATTCTGATTAGTGCCTAGTATATGGAAATAATAATACTAATAAAAGAAATAAGAAAGATGAATCCTAGTACTCAGATCATTTTCTGTTTTATCAAGTCCAGGATGTTCACCCACAGAATGGTATCATTCCACTTCCTTTTAGGATGAGCCTTCTCATGTCAGTTAATCTAATCAACAGAGTTCTTCACAGACATGTGTCAAAATCACTAAATCCCTCACAAGTGACGCTGGGGGATTATCTTTTAAGTGACACTAAATATTAAGTTTCTACCCCTTGTTGACCTGAATAGCATTTTATCATAACCTTCTACTCCTGATCCTCATAGGCTTATAGTTATTTTATAATGTAAAAATACACAGTTCAGTTTCAAATGTCCTTATAGTCTTTGAGAATTTCAACTCTATTTAAATGTAGAAATCTCACCTGAAGGGAATGGAAACCTTTTAACTGTAAATTTGAAAAATTAAAAAATAAGTTAAATATTTCCATCACATACTGACACAGAGTAAACACTCTCATTCCCTAATGGGAGAAATGACACATACCCAATAATGATCAAAGGCATGACCAAATTTCAGCAGGAAAAATACTAAATCCCACAGTACCATCTGTAGATCATGACACTGTCATTTAGGCATCAGGAAGCTTCAGCTCTGCCACCTGTACCACAAATTATACCTTTCTTTGATTAGTTCTCATGTAAGTGTACAGAACATACCTTGTGGTCTTCATAAAGAAAACATCCTGGAGTTTCCTTTCATTTTAGACTTGATAGCTTCAGAAAATGACCATTCAGGTCTTCCTTGCAGGGACTCCAAGCTGACACATGTCTCTTTACCTGAGTTGCTGTCTGTTACCTTGGAGCAGGACTTCACAAGCACTGCATTCTTGTTATCTTTCATATTTCCAAAATCAGTAACATGTGGATGGCACTGCAATGTTACACTGTCAGCTTGGAATGAATGAAACTCCATCAGTGGCTTTGTTTACATTACAGCAGCTTCAGTGCCAACTCTTAGTGAGACACTTCTCCACCAGCTGTTTTTGAGGGGCAGGGAACAATTTCAAAGTTGGCTTACATGAAGATTGAGCTCTCTTTCAACATGTTCATATTCTCACAAGATGAAAATTCTATTGGGTGGTTTTGCTCTTACGACATCTCTTTGTTCCAGTGTAGTGCATGTTTCCTTTGGATTATGATGATTGCCCCAACAATTTCAGTTTTTCTATCAGCATCAGACTCAATGGTGATCTGTCTTGAAATTCTTTAAATAAGTTCAACTTCATTCAAGTTCTTAGACCATGGATAGTAGAATGAAGGCAGATTCATAGCCCAAATATCTCATAAATAAGCCCTAGCTCAATCCTACACAGACTTTCCATTCCCCTTCTAAATCCGCATTATATATGTCCCCACTATCCACACTTACCTCAACATTCTCTATTTTAGAGTTACCACCAGAAAGGCTTGTTATCATTAAGCAGTTTTCTAAATCAAAGTTCCCAAACAGTTTCTAAGACCCGCATGGTTAAAAACAAGCAAGGAAACAAACAAAAACTCCACAGAGTTTGGTTTATCATAAATTATATGATGTCCTATGTGTAACGTTCCCACTTCTTGGTACTATTTTTTCCTTTATTATTGTTGTGATAAAATGTCTTGGACAATGTTGTATAAGAGACTCCCAAAATGGCAGTGGATTGGGGAAATGGGGTGGTGGTGGAGTGGGGTAAGAGACAGCTACTAAGCCTCAACCCTCGACAAAGAACTACAGGCCACTAAAGAATGCTGATGGCATGAAGGAAATGGGGGATAGTCTTCCTCAGGGGAGAGCACAATTTGTATCCACTGTCAAATGATTAGTCCTGAAAAAAAAAGTAAACATACAAGTAATATTATACAGAGTAAAAAGTGGTAGAATGTATCTAGAAATACACACACACACACACACACACACACACACTCAAACACATAGCTACAATTAAAAAGAGATCATGAATTTTAAAGAGGGACAAGGGCAGCCTCAAGCTCACAGAGATTCATAAAAGAGACGGTATGGGATTTTTCTGTGACAATGGATCTCCAAGTAACATCAGAAGCTATACCTGTCAAGTCTCATCAATATGGCCACTCAAAGGTGAGCTAAACAAGCTAAACATGTAAATGAACATCCCAAACTGGATGGAGAAAAGCCCACAAGGCCTTTTGTACACTGTACAAAAGAACTGCAGGCCAGTGATAAAGCTGGGAGCAGGAAAGTGTAGTTCTTCCTAGGAAATAGCACATCATTGGTTGTACCATGGCAAATGGTAGGCCCTGAAGACACACACAAAAGTAACATTTTTTAACTCAACTGGCAATATTTAGAATATACACATGAATACACTTTACACACACTGGTATATGCACATTATATAGAAATACTATATACATGCAATAAAAATTGAAGCAAATGGAGGCCATGAATTTTAAGGAGTCTGGAAAGGGGTTTGTGGGAGTTTGAAGGGAGATAAAGAGAAGAGAGAATTTTTGAAACTAAATACAGTCTCAAAAATGAATGAGAGAGAGAGAGAGAGAATTAGAGGGCCCTATAAAAGCTTCAGTTTCTTGAAAAATGTAAAATAGTGACATTTACTTTCAAGACTTGAACATATTTAATGTTTAATGATTTTGGCAAGGATTAACAGAAACTTCCATTTTGATCAATGTTAGCATTTATAATTTGCCACTGGAGCTAAACTAGTTGTTGTTGTTATTATTTGTTTCTTTTTTGTCACTTAGTCAGCAAATTTTGTCCTATGGAAAGGGATGAATTGATGAAGTATTCCTCTATAATTCTCACATCTGTGTACTTTTCTAGCTAACCTTTCTTTTGATCTTTAGAAATGATAATATATTGTGCAATTAAATTGTGTTGGCCTGGGAATCATTAAAATAACTTTAAATTTAATTGTGCATATATCTCCTTTAACTGTTAGGATCACATTATGTTATTTTTTTGTTTCAACAGACACTCCAGGCATTTACCATGCTTCTCAGACTCTAATCTATGACCAAGTAATAATAATAATAATAATAATAATAATAATAATAATAACAATAATAATAATAACAATAATAATAATACATGTATATATATATGTATGTACATATATGTGTATGTATTCCAGGTCCACCTCTCTGTTGAAAATTCATTGAAAGTCACTGTTTGACAGCAGTGTCTTATTAACTCTACCATTGACCTCAATTCCCTTAAAGCCACCCATTCAAATATATTTATTCATATACTTATGAAACACATGCTGACATCCAAGTATGTATCAAGATTGGTTTATTTATTCTGAAAACTGAAAAGATATGCCTATGTGGTAATATTACATTAAAAATAAGTATGTAGTTGTTTAGTATTCTAGTTGATACTATGCCTGTCAAACAAAAATAGAAGAGGATGAGGAGAATATGAAGAAACATTGGATGAATGGTATTATTTTGCATGAATGAAAAACAAATTCCTTCATTGATAAGATTATATTTGAGAAGAGACTAGAAAGAAATGAAGGTGGGGCATATTCATGCAGTTTTATACAGCCATGGTTTTCTTCTCAGTGAATCTAATAACCCCTATGAAGATTGCCTGGCATAGCCACATTGTTTTAAACCAAAGCAATATAGTTCTGATCTTTGTTGAAGAAAAACATTGAAAGCCATCATTATATGGTCAAACCAGAGACCTGAGACATAACAACTGCACATAGTACTGAAGAAATTGAAGAGGGCATTTTCTCTGAACTCTACTTTACATTCAACATTACTTAAGACCAATAACAAATAAGACTGTTGAATTCATATAGGTGATGATTACATACTGTACCAGTAGGAATCAAATTAGTGCATTAGTAGATATGTTTAAGGTTTCCTAAGATCCTACTTAGTCTTATGACACTATCCTTCAATCCACAGCTTGCCTTAAGAGCTGGTGACCTACCTTTCATACTGTGCTATAAAAACTGACATGTACTTATCTGGTAACCAGAGACTAGGAGCAGAATTAAGTGTTCTACTATGGCTCCTAGTAACCCAGTGACCTGTGCTTTTGGTCCTATAGCTTTAAGTACAGCCAGTTTAGAAGTCATGTTTTGAATTGGGTAAGGTGGCAGATTTTTAATTTAGGAGGCTGAGGCAGGAGAAGTATAATTTGGATATCTGCCTGAGATGCATACCTAGACCATGTTATAGTGTTATATTTTCCAGGGGTAGCACATTCATCAGGAAAGCTAATTCATAACATATTAAAGTAGAAACTGCTATTGTTCTCTACTTAAATATCTTATTCCAGCAGGTTAATAAGAGAGAAATGCATAGAGAGACAGAGAGACAGACACACAGAGAGACAAAGAGACAGAGACACAGAGAGACAGAGTGAGAGACACAGAGCAACTGCTGTACTTGAAGTAATTATTGTTGGCATATATAGGTTTTTTTGAGCCTAGGTATGTTAACTGGGAGTATTAATTATAAAACAATTCAAACAAAAAGTACTATTAAGAAACTAATTAAAGGATAAACAAATCTAATTAAAAATAGTTATAGGACTGGAGATATCACTCAATAGTTAATGTTACTTGCTATTTTTGTAGAGGACCTGGATTATTTTTTAGTCAAAGCAACCATGTGACAATTTACAATCATCCTAAACTCCAGTTGCATGGAATCTGGAACCCTTTTTGGACCTTGGTGGGTACCAGAGATGCACACTGTGCCAACACATAAACATACACATGGGTACAACATCATGCACACACACAAAAAATGATAAATCTTAAAAGAACTATAAAAATGTTCCAGAGTTTTGGCAGTAGAGAAATCTATAAGAGTTCAATGCAACAGTCTGCTTCTCAGTAAATGCATCTCTAGAAATTAGTATTATTGTTACAAAAAGGAGAGTGATTTGACATAAATGAAGCCCAAGCAATTTCACAGGTATTTTTGAGGCATTAATGTTCTACAGAAGAATATATGAGTAATTATAGTACTCCTATTTTGTTAATGACTAGGTCATGGACAAGTCTTGACTCTCAATCTTAGAAAATATTTTCAGGCATATAAACTAGACCATGTATGTTTGTGACTGATAAGGAATATGTAATAAGAACTTGAGGGAGGTTGAAATGATTATGACCACAGTCATATTGTCATTCCCAGAGTTGTATTTTTAGTTCTTTGATTAACAAATCTCATTTTTATTGACATGTACTTCCTCTCCCTAGGCTAAAAGAATTAAGGATACCTTTGAATAGAGCTTGAAAAGATCTCTGGGTACAGTAGGTACACTGTACCAAACTCAACATTGGTGCTAATCCAAATCACTAAATTTTGTTTTTCTGTTCAGTGTTTCTGAAAAACTCAGAAAATACATAGGAATGGAATATCTGTAGTCTAAATATTAAAGACCAGGAAGCAGAAAACAGCTAAGAATATCCAGCAATGGAAGAAAGGATTTTCCTATATTCCTCAAGCATCCAGAAGGGAAAACAGCAACTATCTTCAGGCAATCTGTCACTAGCTCAGTTACACAAACAGTTTGCCTTCTACTGTTTCTTGAATTATCTTTTCTTATTCTCTTGTTGCCCTTAGTTTGTAAACAACCAATAAAAGATTTGTTTCTCATAGATACTGTATCCTAGGGAACCCATAGCATGATTGTTCAAACACTGGGAGTGCTCATGCAAAAACACTGTACCAGGAAAATGTTTGAGTAACATCATCAGTCTGGGGTGGCTGGTTAATAAGCAAAGGATGTTTAGAACTCAGCGGAGAGTAAATCAGAAACCTGATTATATGTGGCCTACTTGGTGTGCATATAGTCTTTGTGCTGCTTTGTTTTGGTGCTAGGGGACAAACCTATACTGTGTATATGCTCTGCTACTTAGATGAGACCGATGTCTTTTTTTGTACCCAAGAAGGAACCAGCAGGGTACTAGAGGATTTGGAAATGAAGTGAGACTTTTTTTTTATGTTCTAATCTTATGTTGAAAAATCTCTCTACTTACCTCCTCTCCTGTTCCAGTCTCTAGAAATTATAAGTACAATTCTCACTAGTGAAAAATATAACTACAATTTGTAATCTTTTATAATAACACAGTTGAATAACAATTGTTATCCTAAGTTAGCACTGATGAAGGTAAGGAGAACTCATTAAATATTGCTCTGTGTGTGTGTGTGTGTGTGTGTGTGTTTGTGTGTGTGTGTTTATGTGTAAACACTATCTGTTCAGCCTACTACTTGTATATATGTTTTCATGTGGATAATTTGGTATTAGATAATCAACAAGTGGGCTCTTCCCTGGAGAAGATTACTTTTCCCACTCATCATTCCTTAGTTGCCTGTAGTTCTTTGCTTAGGGTTGAAGGCTCATGAGCTTTCCCCCTTCCATGTTAACCTGTCTATTGGTATTGTTTTTGTTCGAGTTATATTTAGACAGCAATGACAGTGAGACTTCATGGATGTAGCTTCTCAGAATTCTAGAAAACACAATCTCACAATAAACTCCATGACTCATAATCATTTACTCTGCTCTTCTGAAATGATATACATTATATATATATTATAATCACACTAAGGTATAATTATAGGAAGAATAAAATACCTTTACTGGGATATAAAGGCAAGGCTAGTTTAAATAAGTGATTTTAATTAAAATAAATTTGATTAGAATAAAACACACTATTAGTATAATATACATTAGAAAAATAAGTAAGTACTCAGTTTCTCAATTTAAAAATTAAAGATTGATGATGACTCCATTATACGTTATTTAAAGTTATGGAAGCAAATGAGTTCAGTTTGGATGATATTAAAGAGAAAATACTTCATGTGTTGAAATGAGTGACATTTAGATTTTAGAAAGATAAAGCCACAAAGAAGACTAAGAAGGAATAGTCTGCAAAATAGTATGAGAAATAACTGTGCCATGTACTAGAAGCAAAGCATTGAAAGAGTTTCAAAAAGGGCGAGAGATCAGTTTCTCAAAGACGTGCTCACAATCCTTTTGTCAAAATGGGTATTATTCTTTCAAGGACAGGCACTGTTGTAAGGAATAAAAAGTAGACACCTAACACTTCTTTACTTTAAGTCCTCTATTTCTCTCCCAATGCCTTGGTATAACCTGACTATTCTCTGCATTCTTAGTCTAATGCAACAGTGAGGCAATGAGATATTAAAGGCCTAATTGACCACCCCTAAACACAAACTTTTAATTCACATACCCATGACCTTCTTCAGCATATTGTCATCAAAGGGTATTCTGTGAAACTGTTCTCTAGAGGAGGGCAGGCATACAGAGAAAAGGAGTATGTCCTCCTTCTACTCCAGCATGAGCTCTCAAAAACTTCTAATGACAGCTTAAGAGAGAAAAGAGCTTTTGAAATCACATTAAAGTTAAAGAACAAAAGCATGGAGGACTAAGAGTTTTAGGTGCGAATGCTAAGCCCCACAATAGAGAGGATTTCACCCTGCTGATGGAAATTATATCTACTTAAAGCATTTAAATTCAATGAGTTTATTGGATGAAATAGAAACCAGCAAGGATGGGTTCTGATGAGAACTTAAGTGCTGATTTTCTAGAGGAGTATCTGTCTAGAACTTCCCCTCTCTGCAGCCTGAAAACGTATGAAAAACATAATGAAAGAGATAGAAGTCATCACATTTAGACAACTTCAAAACAAATGTTTCTGGGCTAAATTCTAAGTGGTAGGTAGGTTATTAATTAGTGAGTATTAGTGAGGAGTCAACCAAATCAGAAATGGTTGACTTATGGCTTCTTTGCATATAGTGGGATAGGGAACATTAATGAATATTACTTAGATCTATCAGACATGCTGAGGGAATCTGCAGCCTGGCAGAGGACTGTGGTGATATGGAAAAGCATGCGTATTCAAAGTATTTGACAAAGCAGCCACTTTTATAGTTTAAAATGTTATGTACAAAAAATCTAAGATATGATAAATAAATGTTATCACATAACATCCAGTTTATCATGCTAAAGTACATGATCTTTATTCTTTGAAATTATGTGTAGAGAGGCTATGGACACACAGTCCTGCCTGTGAACAGAACCAAAAGCACGTTGAGTACACTAAGGACAAAGCTTCTGACTCCAAGAACAACTAATCAAAGCTCTGCTGGACTCTCTGTCCCTCTATATGTCTGGTCCTACAATAGAGAGGAAAGTCTTCATTGGGTACCTTGACTTTTCTTTCATCCAGTTTTTTCAGATGGCAAATATGGATATACATAAGATCAATTAAAAGAGGTATTTCTCGCTATGATAGTTGATTGACAATAAACTAAGAGGCATAGAATATACACCCCTCTACTATTTCCCTGTGAAAATTAACCACATAAAATTTTTAGATCCTATAAAATTTAGAGGACGGGGATGTCCATATTTTTAAACAAAAGGAGGAATGTTATTATTAAATACAAGCTGATATTCTGCTATGGAAAATCATAAAGCAAACGTGAACTGGAAATTTCTAGTATAACCTTAACGATATATAAAACAATTGTCAATGATGACAGTGTCAAATCATAAATCTATCAACATAATTTTTATATATTTTTTACCTATTTCTTCCACCCAATAATTTAGTATTTATTTATTTGGATATCAGACTTGGATATTAGTCTTAGGGCTTCAACAGTTAATACCATCATTTTACAAATATGCATAGAAGGACTGAAGAGATGGTATGGTGTGTGAATGCCTTCGCCTTTCCAAATTTGATGGCCTGAATTTGATCTCAAGCCCCATGGTAGAAAGTAAAAAGCAACTCACCTACATATATGTTATGTGTGTGCCTGCACTCATACACACATACATGTAATAGTAATTAAAATTGTTAAAGTATATAAGAAATGTCTAATGTAAGAATCATTTTCCTCCATGGAAAAAAATGCCAGGTTGTACACAGAAACAGACCAAATGATGGTATTTCCAACATGAACTGACTTGAGCTAAGCTAAGTCATCTTGACATTCAGAAAACTGATGAGGAGTGACATCAGTTAGACATGCATACTGAGTAGGAAAGCCTTGGCACATGCTCCATATCTCTGAGCTCCAATTTTCCAACCAATAAGAAAGAATCATAAAAATTAACACACTATGAAGATCATATGATGTTATATTCACAAAGCCTTTAGTTGCAAAGAATGAACACTGTCAGTTCATTTCAGTGTCCACTGCCAAGCACAAATGAGGACTTCTACCTATGCAACTTTAAGCTTACACTTTCCTAATTGCTGTTAGACACAAACAGATGTTTAGAAAAAGATCAAAGACGAGTAATCATGTGATGTTTTTGTCTACTTGCTCATATTTCACCTTCAAATCATAATCTTTAATCACATGAATCTTTGTCATAGATTTTCATAAATAAACCTAAGAAGCAAACCAATACCCTAAGGCAAAGGATATTGTTAAACATGGTGGAAAAAGTGCTGAGCAAACTTATTTACAGGTTTTCAAAAATATACACACATACACAGAGACTTATACACAGACACACACAGAGATTCTATAATTTTTGACTATACATTGTATGGTGGTGCAGGGTATATTTGTGGTGTGTGTGTGTGTATGTGTGTGTGTGTGTGGTTTGTGTTTGTGTGTGTGTGTGTGTGTGTGTGTGTGTTACATGTGATTAGGTGCCTGTGCAGTTCCTCTGGATGAGTAGCCATCACTCTTTGTCTCTCCATATCCTAATAAATTGTTTGTGCAAAGAAGAGAGAGATGGAGCAAGGGAGGGTGTAGGAAGAGAGAGAAAGAGAGAGAGAGAGAGAGAGAGAGAGAGAGAGAGAGAGAGAGAGAGAGAGAGAGAGAGAGAGAATTTAGGTTGAACCTGGATTCTGAGATCTGACTGTTGTAACTACAGGGATCTGCCATCAGGACTTCTTCCTCTCTCTCCTTTGAAGGATACTATAGTGAGCTTTCATAGATATAATAATCTTCAGGGTTTTTGTTAAGTAGGTTTGAAAAGTATGTAACACATCAGCACAGAACATTTTTTAAAGAAGACATTCATTTAATTTGTTTTATTTTTCGGTGTGCTCCAGAAACATTTTATAATTCCAATGAACTTTCTTTTTGCAGATATCCATAATTTTGCAATGTGCCACAATTGTACACCACATAATAATGAAATATTTTATGAGAAACATGTCATTTGGGATTGGTCACTATGTGAATATTAGTGTAGTTATGTAGTACTAAGTCATATAAATTATTTATTTCATATAGTCTTTTAGTACAAACAAAAATATGGATAATACAGTAGTATGAAACTTTGTCAGCAAAACAATAAATCCTGTATTATATTAAACCACTTTAGAAATAACACATCTAAAATTAATGAAACAATGTAATATAGTAAAAAAGTAATGATAAAATGTAACATAGTAAATATATGAAAAATAAAATGACATTTATCAGCCTCATCAAATATTTTATAGTATTCATATATAGAGTACCTCATCTTATAATTTTATATGACTTGAGTGCAGTTGATTTCTCGAGTATTGTATTACTTATTGGTCTTACAGTTGTGATGAGACAATTAATTAAAGCAATTCCAGGAAGTAAGGATTAACTGCCACTCTTAGTTTAATGGTCCAGTCCATCATGGTTAAACAGTCATGATGTCAGGATCCTGAGGCAGCTGGTCATAATGCATCCTCAGTCAGAAAACCTGGATGACTTCTGTGGCTCACATTTAGTTTTTCTTTCTTCTACTCAGACCAGGATGCAAGAAATAGAACAAAGGTATCTCCCTTTAATTTAGATCTTCCCACATAAATTAAGCTAATCAACAAAACAATTTACAGACATGGCCAGCAGTTAGATTCCCTGCAAATAGAGATTTTTTAAAGCTTTGGATAATTTTCAAATTTTACTTTTAATTAAAATATGATGCTATGGTTTCTCCTCTTCTCTCCAGGACTCCACCATGTCTCTTTCTAGGATCCCTTGCTCCTCCCTATGGTTTCTTGCCCTTACTTCTTTCTCTCATTCTTCCTTCTTTCTTTCCTTCCTCCCTTCCTTTTTTCCTTCCTTCATTTCATTTGTCTCTTCTTTCCTTTTTCTTTCTCTGTCTTTTTTTTATACGTGTATATCCCATCAAGGTTAACATCACAATCTGCATCATCATGAACATAAAATCAATGAGTTCACTATAAAATGACAATGGAAAGCTACTAGGCAAAGCAAGTGTTAGGTTCATTTTAATTTTGTGGAAACACTATTATGCCCATGACATGTTGCTAAGTGAAGCATAAATTTAATGCACATGCCTTTACATAGCTCCAAATTAGTACTATGTACTATTTCTGCAGAATTATATGCAATTATCCTATGTACCTCATACTAATCTTGCAGTGTAATTCTGCCTTCAGTCTCAATAGTCTGTAAGATTCAAAAAACACCAACAAAAGAGAAAATGTTGGCCCTTCAACTCTTGATAAAGAGCATTGCCACACTTACTACCTCTGTTTCATATATAATGATTAAAAAGAACATTATTCTAAGAGTTTGGCTATCTTTACTGGCAATCATCACTATAATAAGGATTCTGATGAGCCAGTGTTACAATCTACTAAATTAATACATCTACTAATTTAGCCTATCCATAAAGAAGTACTAATGTTCAAACATGGTCAAAAAAATGATGTGTGTGATGAACAATGCCTTGAACTGTGAGAGAGGCTCCAGGATAATGGGCAGAGGGCCATTTACCTCAGGTGCATTCTGTCCCTGGATTGTTCTTGGATGTGATTTTTGTGTCTTTTGTGACAAACATTTACATCCAATTTATAAGACACATTTATTCTTGTTGGATGTCAGAATATAGCGATAGAAAAAAAAATCTTGTCAGTGTACCTTGAGTCAGGATATAGGCTTCTACATGGATTTTGTACTTTCCTACATATAATATGTAGTTTGTGCCAAGCAATTTAAATTGGCCTGGCCTAAGAAAGTTCTGGGGAAAAGATGCTCTGTCAATATTTAGTAATGCTTACTAGCATTTATTTAACTGATCTTTTCTCTGATAATGCCTTTCTGAACTCAAACAACATATTTTGGGTCATTGCTCTGGATAGGCTAAATTAGTAGAGGTACTGAGATACTGAGTAGAAGCAGTCATCTGCTATTATCACACTTATCTTAAAACTACTGTTCAACCCAGTGTGATTGTACATTATCTTCTCATCCACCACACATTGAAACTCACAGTGACAAATCCCATAACATTCTGTATTTTAAAGTTTGAGAACTATATATTTCACTAGAGTGAATAATCCAGCCATGTAGACAAACACCAGGATCATATCAACCTCTTTCCCTCCCTTTCTCAAGAATTTTCTTGTTCCTCCATTGTTGCAAATGCTCTGTGCATTATTTTTAACTTATTAAACTACTTTCTTATAAGATATCTAGCTATACTACTTGCACCAACTTATTTTTTAATATGAAGAATGGCTTTAATTCCATTTCCTATTTTTGGTTCTGTTTGGAATCTATAAAAGCCTTAAAACTCATCATCAGTCTGCCTAACATTTGTGTTTCTTGAATTGTAACTCTAATCAGCCCAAATAACGTCCTTTCACTTCTTAGTAAATTTGTTTCTCTTAAGCACTGAGAGTTTACTGAAAAAGAGAACTATTCCATGGGACTGAAAGAAAGGATGGAATAAGAGATGAAGCATAAAGGAGTCTTGAGAAAGTGAGAATGTAAGATGCATTTTTTGTTTTGTGACGGATTATATAGTCATTTTTGGAGACGGTACCATAAGGTGCTGAGAATAAGGTATATTCTTTTGTTTTAGGATGAAAAGTTCTATAGATAACTGTTAAATCCATTTGGTCCATAACTTCTGTTAGTTTCACTGTGTCTCTGTTTAGTTTGTGTTTCCATGATTTGTCCATTGATGACAGTGGGGTGTTGAAGTCTCTTATTATTATTGTGTGAGGCACAATGTGTGCTTTGAGCTCTAATAAAGTTTCTTTTATTAATGTGAGTGCCCGTGCACCTGGAGCATAGAGGTTCACAATTGATAGTTCTTTTTGGTAGATTTTTTTCTTTGACGAGTAAGAAGTGTCCTTCTATATCCTTTTTGATAACTTTTGGTTGAAAGTTGCTTTTATTCGATATTAGAATGGCTACTCTAGCTTGTTTCTTGGGACCATTTACTTGGAAAATTGTTTTGTAGCCCTTTACTCTGAGATAATATCTGTCTTTGACACTGAAGTATGTTTCCTTTATGCAACAAAATGCTGGTTCCTGTTAACATATGCAATCTCTTAGTCTATTAATTTTTATTGGGGAATTGAGTCCACTGATGTTAAGAGATATTAAGGAATAGTGATTGTTGCTTCCTGTTATTTTTGTTGTTAGAGGTGGAATTATGTTTATATGGCTATATTCTTTTAAGTTTGTTGAATGGAGATTACTTTCTTGCTTTTTCTATGGTATAGTTTCTCTCCTTGTGTTGGAGTTTTCCATCCTTTGTAGGGCTGGATTTGTGACAAGATATTTTGTAAATTTTGTTTTGTCATGGAATATCTTGGTTTCTTCATCTATGACAATTAAGAATTTTGCTGGGTATAGTAGCCTGCTGTGGCATTTGTGTTCTCTTAGGGTCTGTATGACATATACCCAGGATCTTCTAGTTTTTATAGTTTCTTATGAGAAGTCTGGTATAATTCTGATAAGTCTGCCTTTATATGTTACTTGATCTTTTCCCCTTACTGCTTTTACTATTCTTTCTTTGTTTTGTGCATTTGGTGTTTTGACTATTATATGACAGGAACAATTTCTTTACTGGCCCAATCTATTTGGAGTTCTGTAGGTTTCTTGTATGTTCATGGACATCTTTCTTTATGTTAGGGAAATTTTCTTCTATAATTTTGTTGAAATTATTTACCGGTCTGTTAAGATGGGAATCTTTGCTCTCTTCTATATCTATTATTCTTAGGTTTGGTCTCCTCATGTATCCTGGATTTCCTGGATGTTTTGGGTTAGAAACTGTTTGTGTTTTGCACTTTCTTTGACTGTTGTGTCAATGTTATCTATGATATCTTCTACACCTGAGATTCTCTCTTCTATCTCTTGTATTCTGTTGGTGATGCTTGCATCTATGACTGCTGATCTCTTTCCCAGGTTTTCTATCTCCAGGGTTGTCTCTCTTTGTGATATCTTTATTGTTTCTATTTCCATTTTTAGATCCTGGATGTTTTTTTTCAGTTCCTTCATCTTTTT
>NW_022196905.1:195656322-195703452 GCF_008632895.1 Mastomys coucha
CTTTAAGAGTTTCTACCTGTTTACCTGTGTTCTCCCATATTTCTTTAAAGGAGTTTTTTATGTCTTTCTTCAAGTCCTCTATCATCATCATGAGATGTGATTTTTAATCAGTGTTGCTTTTCTGGTGTGTTGGAATATCCAGGGCTCATTCTAGTGGGAGAACTGGGTCTTGATTTCTGTTGCTTATGTTCTTGTCCTTGCCCCACGACATCTGGTTATCTCTAATGTTAGCTGGTCTTGCTGTCTCTGACTAAGGCTTTTCCCTCCTGCAAGCCTATATGTCAGTACTCCAGACCAGTTCTCTCTGGGAGACCAGTTCTCTCTGGGAGGAATTTGGGTGTGTAGAACTATGGCACAGTGTCAGTTCTGGGCACAGAAGGAAACCGGGAATATACTGTCCCAGGCTGCTCCTCAGTTCTGGTGTCATGAAGGCTCAGGGCGGGTTCCTTGGAGCAGTTGTGGAGGTCTTCCCTGTGTTCACAGGCTTGTCAGAAATCCTGGGAGACCAGCTCTCTCCTGGAGGTACTTGGGTATGGAGCACTGTGGCACAGGATCAGTTCAGGGCACAGAGTGAAACCGTGTATAATGTATTTCTTGGAGCCAGACATTTTCTATTTGGGCCGCTATCTTCTCCCTTAAGAAGAAGACTTGCTGAAGTCTTTGTAGAGATTCTGGTCTGAGATACTGCACTTGTGGTCTATTCAAGTTCTGTCCTAAAAGAATGAGTAAATGGAGAAGTCAACAGAAGGAAGATGAAAATAAATAGTTGAGTGAGAGAGAATTGTGTCACCTACTTGGGCCAAAAATAATCTTCAATGACAGACATTCATCCAGGAACTTATTTCTAAAGAAGGAAGAGGAGGAGGAAGAGGAAGAAAAGGAGGTGCAGGAGGAGAAGGAGGAGGAGGAGAAGGATAAACAGCTTCACTGATGATAGATGAGAACTACAAGAATACATATTAAGAATTCAATTAACAATTATACTAGCTTGGTAAGGGATAGTACTAAATTCCGAAGTAGGATTCATCGCCTTATCTCACAAGGCTCCATCCTCATAAGGAATGCCATGAGACAGTTAATGATTGATAAGAGTGGGAGACTTAATCTTTCCCAGATTTTAATGAGCCCTTAATTGGCTATCAGATATTAAGTGTTTAGTACTAAATTCTTATACATGTGAGCAACACTAAGTAGATTCCATAGTTTGTATTTATGTTTTTAAATATATAAATTAATTTATAAGTTAAATACATATGTTATACTTTGAAATAATTAACTTAAATAAACATATGTATTATTTAAAGAAGAAGATATAATGAATTTTAGAAGGAGGCAGATGGGGATACAGGCAGGGTTGGCAGGATGAGAGAGAGAGAAGAAATTATGAACATAATGTATACACATGTGAAATTTAAAAACATAAATAAGAATTAATTCCTATCTCCAAGGAATCCAAAAGGGTTCAAAAGAATAAAACCTCCGTAACTGTCTCAGAAATTGAGAACCCCAAGCCATGGAGTTTTACAACTGACCTGTCATGCTCTATGTGGCCTCCCTGCTGTAGAACTTAACACTATAGCTGGAAGAAGGAAGCAAGAACAATTTGTCATTAAATTTAGATTCTTACAACATTCTTGTTACCACAAGCATTTGAATTACAGAGTCAAATTGCTTATAGTTCTAAATGTAATGAGAAAATGTTTTCAGTTATCTTATAGTGACCAGAGTAAACAATGATTATAGTTTTCCACCGAGGGGCATGGTTAGATTATTCCTACTGAACAAACTTATACTCACAAATGACTTTTGATTCAAAGTTATTATGTTAGTTTTTGTTTTATCTTATTATTCCTTAGAACTTTGTTTCCTCAGGAGAGACAAAAAGGAAGTAGATGTGGATGAGCTGGGGAATGGGGAGGAATTGAGAGCACTAGAGGGAGGGGAAAACCTTATGAGGATACATTTTGTGAGAAAAAAGTTTATTTGGGGGAGGCTCCAGGGTGTCTATGGGGTGACTATAGCTGAGACTCCTAGTAGTGGACAAAATTGGCCCTGAAGTGAGGAAGGACTCCCAGTGGGATGAGGATACCAACCCACCATGAAACCTTTGACTCAATGGATGCCCTGTCTAGAGACCAACAGAATATACAATATAGACAATTGGCCCAGCTTGAGACCCATCCTTTTTTGCAAGAATCAATCCCTGACATTATTAATGGTACTCAGTTATGCTTGCAGACAGGAGACTGCCACAACTGTTCTCTGAGAGGCTTCACACACCAGCTGCCTGAAGCAAATGCAGAGACCCACAATCAAACATTAGAGAGAGGTCTTGGAGTTCTCTGGGGGAATAATTGAGGGACCAGAAGGGGATAAGAACCCCACAGGAAGACCAACAGCATAAAATAACTTGGATCATTTATTGTACCCAGGGACTGTACCACCAACTAAAAAGCATACATGGGCTATACCTAGGCTTCACTGTACATATGTAGCAGATGTACAACTTGGTCTTCATGTGGGTTCTACAACAATTGAAGCAGGGGCTGTCCCTATTGCCTGCGTATGGATCCCGTACCCCTAGTGAGCTGCCCTATCTGGCCGAAGTAGAAGAGGATGTGCTTAGTCCTGAAGAGATTGATGTGCATGGGGGAGCAGGAGATGATACCCATAGAATATGCCTGTCAGAGAAGTTGGAGATGGGGTGCTTGGGACTATGTACGGGAGGACTGATAGGATGGGGGCACTGATTGGGATATGAAGTAAATAAATAAATTAATGAAAAAATAAATAAAATAATGTCCTAGATATAGACTATTAATAAATGTCATAAATATTTTATCATCTTCTAAGGCAAAATATTTACAGGATATTTATAAGTATTTTCAGTGTTTTTGTCTACCCCATGATTACAAAAGTTTGGTATAGTCAATTTAGGTTGGCCTGACAGTAGTTTCTTTAACTTTCTGCATGAATATGCATGGCAAACTCTCATCTAATTTCCCACCTAATAATAAAATATCCAAAAGGAGTTAAAATAAAAAAAATCAAATCATATTTAAAAGCTCCAGGAAGAAGTAAATGCATCATAGTTTCCATTAATATCTCCTTCAACTCTAACCCCTACAACATTCTGCAGCTCTCCAATCTTCAATATTCCCCCCCCCAAAAAAAATCTTTACTTTAGGTAATAAACAAGTCATTGGCTTTATCGAAATAATAAAGTCTACAAATGTCTGTTTTAAATATGCATTTTCAGGATATATAAAGCTCAGGTTAAAAACTGCAATCACTGAGTATACTTTGTGTACTGCATGAGGACATTATTCTTAGCTGGCCATGATTTTATTTTCAGAATCCTTGTATACTGTTATTAGAACAATAAAGCCAATGTACAGTCTTGTTACAGTTTTAAAACTGTACTGTGTCTCCCTTTCTGTGACTCAGAATCAGACTCTTTAATTATTTGTCAGATCCCTAAGCACTCACCACAAGAAACCCCTGAGGTGTCACACCTTATTCTGGTACCCAGGTAGGGTTCCCAAGCTCCTCTTCACAGTCCCCACCTTCCATGAGGACTTGCCTCAATGGCTTACAGTCATTTGCCAAAGACAAACATCTCCTCTGTACCTCACCACCAGTCTGAAGGCTGAACTTAAAAAGGGATATGTCCAACAGTATGCTATGTTAGCCTGCTCAGAGAATAAAAACCTATATCCAATGAAAATAAGCATAAGATGATGACAGGATATCATCAGTCACATCAATGGATGTGGTAAACTATATTCTGGATGGATCATGGTAAACTATATCCTGTTCAAGGTACTCCTCAACCTTTAGTAATCAACTTCCCACTATTTAGGACAACTTCTACAGTACTGAAGAATTTGTACTACATTCTTTCTTACCTTACTTGCTTGATTTTCTTTTTTTCATTTTTTATTAGATATTTTCATTTACATGTCATATGATACCTCATTCCCCAGTTTCCCCTCCAAAAAATGAAAAATAAATAAAATAAAAAAACAAAAACAAAAACAAAAACAAAAAAACCCCTGTTCTCTTCCCCCTCCTCCTGCTCACCAACCCACCCTCCTGGCCTACACTGGGGCATAGAACCTTCACAGAGCCAAGGGCTCCCCTCCCATTGATGACCAATTTGGCCATCCTCTGATACATATGCTGCTGGTACATCTACACAATAGAGTACTACTTAGCTATTAAAAACAATGAATTTATGAAATTCTTAAGGAAATTGATGGATCTGGAGAATATCATCCTGAGTGAGGTAACCCAGTCACAAGAGAACACACATGGTATGCACTCTCTGATAAGTGGAATGTGAACTCTTTGGTTGGTGGTTTAGTCCCTGGGAGCTCTGAGGGTACTATCTAGTTCATTTTGTTGTTCATCCTAAGGAGCTGCAAACTCTTCAGCTTCTTGCATCCTTTCTTTAGCTCAGAAGATCGGAATACACAAAATACAATCCACAAACCACAAGAAACTCAAGAAGAAGGAAGACGAAAGTGTGGATACTTCATGGAAGGAGTTGCAGAGGCAAACTATGGAGCAGCAACTGAAGGAAGGACAATCCAGAGACTGCTCCACCTGGGACTCCTTCCCATATTCAATCATTAAATTCAGATACTATTGTGGTTGCCGGCAAGTGCTGGCTGACAGGATCCTGAAATAGCTGTCTCCTGAGAAGCTCTGAAAGTACCTGACTAAGACAGAAGTAGAGGCTCACAGCCATCCATTGGACTGAGCACAGGATCCCCAATGAAGGAGCTAGGTTGTTGTTTTTTTCTTTCTACCATGATTTGTCAGGAGTAAATTTTGGTTTTTGGAGTTAGTAGTAAGTGCTTTTACTCACCAAACCATCTCTCCGTCCTCATATTTTTAAATATATTCACATTATTCCAATTATGTTTTATATATAATTTTACTAAACTAAGATTATCTTCTCAAAGAAAAAGAATGTAGTTCTAGATTGCTTCAAATCATTCATAAATATCTTTGTGTCTAAGAAGTCATATATAAATATTACTAAATCATTATCCTATATATGTACATATCTGTTTAGGACGAACAACAAAATGAACTAAATAGTACCCTCAGAGCTCTCAGGAACCAAACCACCAACCAAATAGTATACATGGTGGGACTTACTTGATTTTCAGACAGCGTTTCTCTGTGTGTAGTACGGGCTGTCCTAGGACTCACTCTGTAGACCAGGCTGGACACAAATTCACAGAGATCTGTCTGCCTCCAAGTGCTGGGATGAAGGGTGTGCAGTGCCATAGCCCAGCTACATTCTTTATGAGTAAGCACTCATAAAGGCCCTACAAGTTATGTGTGATAGTTTTTAATCTTTCACTCATAATTATTATATAAAATACTTATACTTTATAAAAGTACTTATACTTTATAAAAGTAGCCTCTCATTAAAAGAAAGAGAAAGTGAAAGGATTGATTTTTTATTGTTTGACATAGGATAAAAAATTTCCCTGTAGCTTCAATATTTTTCAATTTTTATCAGATTTTCAATTTTCATCAGATATGAACAAGAGACTCT
Source organism: Mastomys coucha (assembly GCF_008632895.1). NCBI lineage: Eukaryota > Metazoa > Chordata > Mammalia > Rodentia > Muridae > Mastomys > Mastomys coucha. Next base: position 195,661,898 of record NW_022196905.1, read on the forward strand.
CCTGGACCCCACAGCACAAAGAGATGTCAGAAGTTGTATACAGCCATTTATACATGTCAGGTTATGTTCACTAGGTGAGCTAGCAGGGCTAAAAAGCAGTATGATTGTCAATACTAAGGGCCCAGATGAAGGTAACTCCTATGAACTTATAGGAGCAAAGATGTCAATGGTTTATGAGTTACCTTCTGACATGAGCAGTACTAGGGAGGCTCAAGGAATGCAAACAGTTTGATTTTAACAGTATAAATATTTTAGAAAATATCTCTCACTTCACAATACGCCATTGTAATACTAAAAAAAAAAAATTTGAAAATTGTTATAAGAAAGTGTGAACACCGAACAATGTGAAGCTCAAAATCTAGGTGACAAAGTAGCCACTCATTAAAAACAAGAAAAAGTGCCCCTTCCAAAGAACCCTCCATAAGCAGATAACAAAATTACTGGCCAGAGTTGGAGAGAAATACTCAACTGCTGTTCTCAAACTGTTCCATTTTGTTCAAGATCAGGAGTACAACATGTTGATGTTTTCATTCTTCTATGGAGCAAAAGAATCCTAACTAAAAGCCTTCAAAAGAGGAAGTAGGAAAGAAAGGAGAGGAGGGGAAGGAGAAAGATTCATGGTGGCATACTGCTGATCACTGAATCAAAGAGGTTTCTCCTACCTCCTCTCAAAAGAACATCTGCTTTTTGAATAATTTCTCTTTTTGAATAATTATATTTTAAAAAGGATTTTATTTAGGCAAATTCATGGGTCCTGAAAATATCATCCTGAGTGAGGTAACTCAGACTCAAAAGGACATGCATGATATGTACTCACTAATAAATGGATGTTAGCAAAACAAGCAAACTAAAAACTCAAGATACAATTCCCAAAATAGAACTCAAAAATGTCAACAAACTGAAGTGCCCAAGTGAGGATGCCCCAGTTCCACCTGGAGGGAGAAGAAAGCAATCACAAGTGGAGAAGGAGAGAGGGATGGGGTGGGAGTTGGGGGGAAATGGGAACCTGATCTGGTATTGGGTGAGGGAAAAGGACTGAAGCCCCAGGGATCAGCAGAAAGAATGGAAACAGGCAACCTTGAGAAATAGGGGATTCGGGGGGGGGGAACCCTCTACAATGTACCAGAGACATGGGAGGTGACTCTCAGGACTCAAAGGGAGGGACCTTAGACGAATTACCTAACAGCAGGAAGAGGGAACTTATAGAGCCCACCTCCAGCAGGAAGACAGGACATCAAGTGAGGGATGGGGTTGCCATTCCAGAGTAACAATTCTGAACCATAATTGCTCCTGTCTGAAAGAATTACAGGGATTGAAATGAAGAGCCTGAGGAAAAGAAGTTCCAGTGACAGGCCCAAAGTAAGATCCACCTCAAGGAAAGGTCCCAAGACCTGACCCTATTACTGAAGCTATGGAGCACTCACAAAAAGGGATCTATTATGACTGCCCTCAGAAAGACCCAACAAGCAGCTGAAAGAGTCAGATGCAGATATTTGCACTCAACCAATGGACAGAATGAGCTGGTCCATGTTGAATTAGGGAAAACTAAAGTAGAGGAGAAGGGTGATCCTGCAGGAGGACCAGCAGTCTCAATTAATCTGGAACCCTGAGATCTCTCAAATATGGGACCACCAAACAGGCAGCAAACACCAACTGATATGAGGGCCCCAACACACATACAGTAGAGGACTGCCAGGTCTGTGTTCATTCAGAGATGATGCAACTAACCCTCAAGAGACTGGAGGCCCCAGGGAGTTTAGAAGTCAGGTGGGGTGGGGGTGTGGGATCATCCACTTGGAGACAGAGGCCTGGGGAGGATGTATGGGATGTGGAGCAGTCTGAGGGTGGACAGGTGGCAATAAAATATGGAGTATAAAAAGTGAATTACCTAATTTGAAAAAAAGGATTTTACGTAAAGGCATGGGTATTTGTGTAGTATTTGTACATGAACACAGCTGCCTGTGGGGATCATGAGGGTTCACTGGAGCCTCTAGTACTAGATCTATAGGTTAGGTGGTGGTGATCTCTGAATGTGGTTGCTGGAAACTGAATCCTGGATAAAACAATAAGGTTTATCCCTGAATAAAATTTGACTCTTTCATATCCACTTACAACTCACTGTCTTTCCAGTGCTAGACATTCAGCCCAAGACCTAGTATATGCAAAACACTGAAGTGGTGTGGAACTACTCCCAAGTCCTCAGTAAAACTCCACAAGGATTTATTCACCTGTGCTTGGAAAAACACATCAATATTTGCCCCATTTGCGCTTTTGTAAGTTCATTACTTGCTCTGAAAACAAGTTTTTTTTTTTTTTTCAAAAAACTCTGAGTAGTTTTAAATTTCACAGAAGATTTATCACCTTCTCAATAATTCATGAGTACTTTCTTTATATAGATTCATAAAGGTTTTGAGAAAGAAAAATAAAACACTATTTCAGAGATGGCCAACTAACTACCTGAACACACATGTTCATATATCCTGTTTATTCTCAGTATATTGCTATTACACTGGAAGTCAAAAGAAAAAAAAAATGAATTAGCTAGAGGCACCAGAGGGCGGTTGGAATAAATCTTTACCTAGTCTCTCTTTTTTTTTTTTTTTAACCTACATGCTCCTGAAGTAGATCCATAGCCAACAAATCAAATTTCAGATTGCCCTAACTTCAGGAAACACATTCAATTCTCTGCCTCAATAGAGTGGAAATGTTTTCAAAATATTGCTGATTTATAAGCCTTCTCAAACAAAAGGGGGATTATTGGCTCAGTACCATTAATTATATTTGCTTTTAGTTACTTTTTAAAATGTGAGAAGAATTTCTATCAGCTCAGAAAATGGCTCCTACTAAATATCCTTTGATCAATGAAAATTAATGTTTGTGAGAATCAAGATGCTTGGCATAAAACCAAATAAAATTCAATTGACTTTTAGGAACAGAACTGAAGTAAACATTGGCTTTATTTATCCAGAGAATCAGCTTTCAGGAAGTAATTCATGATTTATTCTTTTCTAAAAGATATACTGGATTTATTTTAGGATAATCTAAAGTAATTAATTATATGAACTTACATTTTATTTTGTGAAATTGGCTAATAGTACTTGAAGTACTATTTAGGCTTTCTTTGAATTATACTTTAGCAATCCAGTGAAATATATGGAAAGTAAAATGATAGTTGTTGACAATAAAAAGAGGAGAATGACACTTTCAAGTGGCATTCAGAGTTTATTGTTTATAAATATATATCTAGGATTATTATTTTATTTCATTAATTTTCTATTCTTTAATTGCTATCATCCTCTATATCCCTGCATGAATGATAAAATGATAGGAGGAAATACTTGTAAAAATGGGCTAGCATGATTTTATGCAGGTTAAAACTGTCATTTTCATTATAATTTAACCAAATGCAGAAACAAACAAACGCACACACACTGCATTCTCCATAGTAAAACACTTAAGTATTCAGCTTAAGTGTTAGTCATATTGCATTCAAAGGCAATCTACCAGATCAATGACATCACCCCTACATATGGTCTTCACTCTACTTGCTGATTAGATGAATATGAGGTGAATCATACAAACACACACATACACACACACACATACACACAAATACATGAGAATAATCCTTTTTTTATACTTTTCTTTCAGGGAGCATTTGGTCATCAATTGCAGATTCCAGAAAAAATACATATTTCATACTGGCCACTGATATATATAAAGCAGACTACATGATATTTATTATCAAAGAAATTCTATGGAAATTTATTTTCTATGTAGTGCTGGAGATAGATCCTTAGATTATAGGCCAATATTTTCAAAAATTCAAAATTTAGTCTATTGCTTTTTCTATATAAGAGCTATCTCTTCTTCTTGGCTGTATACATATATGTTTTCTCATTTAAGAGATGATAAAAAACTAATGGTGAAATGAGTTTAACATATTTTTGTGTATTAAATTATGTATTATTAGAACTTAGGAAAAAATGAATGCCATACGACCTTCAATTGTTTAGGTTATTCCAGTTACATTTAGTCAAAAATGTAAAATTCTAAAATCAGCATTTTATAATTTATTTGCATCTCTGTTTTGTTAATAGAGATAGCTTCTTCTATTAGATTAGTCTTTCTGTACTTGATAGAACCCTGAAGACCTTAATGTTTAATGGCTCTGGAATCTGGAATGTTTTGAATAAATAATTTTAAGAAACACACACATACATGCATGTGAGCACATGCACACACACACACACACACACACACACACACATGAACATACATATACACACGTACTTTGCTATTTTAAATACACAAGATTCCTTTAACCACCAAGTTTGCAGCTGAAATGTGTTTTAGATCAATATTATGATGTTTATGTAGAAATGTTTATGCCTTGAACATGAAAGCCTATACCAATTCTAATGCTGTCAACTCAATTTGTCATAGAGGCATTAAATAATAATTCAGTTTTTAAATTTATCTTGTCTATGCCGTAGACCTATTTCATGTGTTGTTATTAATAATTATATAACTTCTGAAAGTAATTTTATTTATTATTAAACTCATAATATAATTATTGTAATTGGAGTTTTGTTTTAAAATATTTTATTGTTAAAGAGTTGAAAGCCACACAAGACTAATAATGCTGAGACTATTCAACATCTTTCTCTCTGTTCTAGGACACAATGAAGAAAAAGAACTTCTCAGAATTAAACCTTACGCTCTGGGTTCTCTCTGAGTTGATAATACTCATAAGACTCAAACATAACGTGTATACACACCACTTACATATGTGGACATGGTTATAAGATAAATTTTGTAGCATTACATTCCTTTGCATCTCTAATCCTTATAAATGTTGCCATATTTCCTACCATAGTTTTTGTAACAGGTATTATGCTGTCCAGTTGTGTCTGAGCATGTTTTTTTTTTTTTAAAACTGGAATGTAGCAATGAAATGGAACTCTTTCTAAATGTACTAAGTGAAAGCTGCTGCAAAAGTGTATTCCTTCATCTTATTGTGAAAGTATATGTGAGTGTATCTTAACGTGTCCACATTTCAATATGGAAACAACTTTGATTTACTTCTTTTCTGTTATGAAATCTATGTCTTCAAGTCACTTTCGGAAGAACATTTTGTAATTTCAAGATCACAAGTGATTGTTTAATGGCTCCTCTCAGTGCTTTTATCAATAAATACTGATTTTCATATTTTCGTTTTTTATTTATTCATTTTATATCCTACTCACGGGCACCCTCTCAGTAACTCCTGCCCACAATCCTTACCCTGACCCCCTCCCCTTCTCCTCTGCACAGCTAAGGCCTTCTTGGGTATCCCCTGAGTCCTGGCACATCAAGTCTCTATGCGGCTAGGCAGTTCCAAAATAAATAATGGCGTATGTAAATTCTGAGATATGAATATATTTTTCAAAATTTGAACCTAGTTGTGACAGCACTGTTTAATACAAAAGTTTTTTTTAATTATTTAAATAAAATGCTAACTTATTTTAGGCCAGATTCTTATTTTATGCTGGCCTCTCGTAGTGAGAATAGTTCATTCTCCTTTAAGATCCCTGACTTCACTAGCCCTGGCTAGTTGCTTGTGTTTACAATGTCAGGTAGATTTCTTGTTTCTGTAGAGGGCCAGTTGGTTACCACCTTTGTGAAATGTCCCCTTGTCAACAAATCTGTTTCTTTGTTAAGAATGAATAATAATTGAATGACTCTGTCATTTCAATTATTAAAGTTTTATTATTTAACATATGTAATAGGCCTAGATGCCTGCAATTTTGTATGCTTAAAAAATAAATTGCAGATAATTAGTGTCTTTCTAAACATTGACTTTAAGGAAGATGTTGCATGTGTATCCATTTGGCATTTCACTCATTTACTTGGGCTTTTAAAAATTATTTTTCTAATGTATGCATATTCTTTTCAGTGAACTGAGGATCCTTTTAGATATTTTAGCTGCATAGAAATGAACTCTATTGTTTTGTAACTTTCTTTTAAGAGAGTCTTGGATTTCCTGAACCAAAAATGTGAAAAATGGTTCCAAGTGCTGGTGTTTGGGTTTTCTTAGATGATTAGAGAAAATTTTAATTTGTTCTTGAGATTTATACACATTTTAAACAGTTTGTCCTTATAACTATCTTTTGGTAGTATTTTCATAGGCTCTTGTTGAAAATGAAAGTGAAATTATCCAAATACTGGTTGATTTTATGTCAACACAATAAGAAGCTAACATATTGTTTAGTAAAGGACTTGAAAAAAATTGTAACCTATCATTACATGATAGCATCCTTGTCAGACTTTGGATCCATTCGTGCACAAGAGTATTGATGTATTTTGGGTTTAATTTTCCAGTACCTTTGTCTCATAGTTAATGATATTGAATATTTTTCTTTGTAATCTTTAGCCAGTCAAAAACATTCATTCTTGAAGGGTCTATCCAATTATTTCTTGTTCAGCAATCCACTTAATATTTCATTAATATGTTTTTATATGAAATTTACCCATTGGCAAATCTACAACTGGAAGGTATTATAAAAAATCCACAGATCATTGTAGTTGCAGCTAAATTTTTCCTTTGCTTGACACTCACTCTCATTTAACTAGCCTGAGATAAATACCAAGCTACTTTCTCTAAATGCAGATCAAATTACTTGTTCTAGATTTCAATACTTGTGAAATTATACTATACATTATTTTGTGTATGGCAAAAATGCTCAGTATAGTGGTGGTGAGACTCAGCTATACTTTGATATACTATTACTCTGTTCATGTTTATTTCTTAAGTTTCCCATTATTAATATTTATAATAATTATTTTATAGTTCAAAATTCCTATTATTAATGTATTGTGTGTGTTTCTGTGAGTATGCATGGTGTGTGTGTGTGTTAAATATATGTGTATGACACTGAACTTGTTTGGAGATTAGGGGACAGCGTTGTGGAGTTGGAGTTGGTTCACTCCTTTCACTGGTATTGGTGTTCATAAAATTGAATTTGGGTCATCTGTCTTATATAGGAAGCACTTTTGTGTCAATACTTGCTGGTATCTGTGCATTCATTTTCTGAAAGATCTTGTGCTATTTTGGTTACATGGTATAATAACACTTAACTTTTCTGAATATGTTTGTACAATGATTCCTACTGACTGACGTACAACTATATATCACCAGTATTTGTATGCTTTTCAAAAACCTGAAAATTATTTATATCCACACAGGAGTATGAGTTTTTGGTTGCTGTAAAACTTTGAAACAAATGCCATTTTTAACCTGTTTAAATTTGAATACATCTTGGAGACAGAGGGGGCTTCCTCAAGGACTTTGTATTTAATGATCCCTAAAGATGGTGATCATCTATTTGCATACAAATTTGTCAGCATCTTTGCAAAATAATAGTTCAAATATTTTAAACTTTAAATATTTTGTCTTATTATGAGAAATGGATAGTTATTTATGTATTCTGTTCATGAATAACTTTAAAATATGTATCAAAATGCTCTCTACTCATTAGCCTTTAGACATAAAATGCAAACAGAGCTAACTTAGGAAGCATTTATAAAACACTGATGTGAACAAAGTTTCTTTTTAAAACATACTACCTTTTAATTATCATCATTATTATTAATTATTATTATTATCCCCATTATTACTTGGATCTATTTATTATTATTATTATTATTATTATTATTATTAAATTTTAAATTCTACCTTATGGGAATGAATGATTTTTTTGTGTATACGTATGGATACCATGTGCCTGCCTTGTGTTCATGCAGGTCACAAGAGGGTACTGGATCCTCTGGAACTGAGCCACACATGGTTGTAGACTCATGCACACTCAGAAATAAATCCATATCCTCTGTAAAATCAATGAGTATTTTCATCTACTGAGCCCCTACAACAAACTATTCTTAAACAAAACATACAATTTATAATGGGACATCTTGTAGTTTAGTCTAATTGATATCATCCACACTTAATTCTTTTACTTCTTTACACTACTATTTTTTCAAAGTAGGAAGATTGCAACAAAATAAATGTCTACCTGTTTCATTATTTTAATAATACCAAGTAGAATTTCCCTCCCAGTCAAATCAAATAATTCAGTTTCTCATACTACTAGCAAGGGATTTACATTTCAAAATTTGTTATATATATTTCATTTTATACCTCCTCCTCTTCTTTATACTTTCTACCTGAACAAAAACAAAACACCTCTAAAGAAAATAACCTTGTTTAGCTATATCTCTACATTTAAAGAAAATTGTTAAATAATGACACATTTTATGTCTCATTTCTCCTAGCTCAGAAATATTAACCTACTATCTTCTGAATCTCCTTATTTTTTGAAAGTCTCATATTAATACTCAACACATAGAGTCCTGTCAGAGATGAGTGTAAACCCTCAAAATTAAAATAGCAAAAGGCATAATTATATTTTATATTATTTTTTAACTAACATTCTTACATACTTTAAAAATAAATATTCTGAGCATATAAATCAGTAGAATATAAGTATATGCTATTATGTGATATCTGTACACACCAGAGGGAATATCTGAAATTATAGGGATTGTCTAGAACATAAGAGAACTTGCTGCTTTGGTAGAAGACTGGAGGTATTTTATAACACCCACATTTGCAACTCAAAATCACCTGTAACTCAAGCCAGAGGATCTAATACTCTTCTCTGGTCTCTGTAGGCAAGTTCACACATATACCATTCTTCTCACCCTCATTTCTCTTAAATAGAATAAAAATAAACCTAAAAGAAAAAGAAAACATTACTTCCAAGTATTCTCAAATTTGAATTTACTATTTTCAGCTCTAATCATAAGCACTCTTTCACCTTTGCTTAAACATTGTTAACCTTTTAAACATTTGCAAAATATTTCAGGAATAATTGACATTTATTTTCAACTGCCTTATATTGCAAAAATCATTGTAATTACTTTTTCTAATGTAGTTCAAACCTCTGTAAATTACTGGCTGAAAAACTTCAAAGGTCTTCAGACTTTAGTTTTACTTGGTAATTTCTTCTTGGTAATTACTTATAAATTTTATAATATATGTAAAGAATGCACTTATAAGGAAAAGCCAGTGTCTTATTTGCTCTTTAAGTACTCACTTAACTAAATAAAACACAGCCTATATTTCTATATTTTCATAATTAATACCAAAAATTTAATTATAAGGCAATTCTGAGTGAACAAGGAGTCACAATTTAGCAAAGAAACCTAGTGCCAACTCTCTACCACTTCACTGCTTTATGTCCAGCAAATATACTCCTATGGACCTTAGTTTTGTTTGTAATTAAATTTTGGATAGATAAATCATATCAAAGACTTACATTCTATATGTTTTAATGGGAAGTTTCTAATATTCTTTGTATTTTCATGCATAAAAAAGAAGACCTTCTATTTAATGTAAATAATTGAAAATACTACACATCAAATAAAAACATTTTATCCACTATGAGTAGGATGTCTGTTGGACAATTTTTTTACAGGTAAAGTAGATGTGAAGGTGCTAGGCAAATACATATGTGACAGTAATGATTTGTTGCTGACTATAATTCCTATTATTGAAAATAGAATGTTTTTTCACATATTATATCTTGATTATAGTTTTCTTTCCCTCTACATCTTGTAATTTCTCCTCCCCTCCCCTCTTGTTTGGATCTACCTCATTTCTGTCTTTCATTAGAAAATGGAGAAGCGTCTAAGGGATAATAATAAAATAAAAGATAAAATAAAATGAAATTAACACATTGAAGTTGGACAAGAGAAACACAGAAGAAAAAAAGCCTGAGAGGAAGTATAAGAACCAGAAAACCATTTGTTTCCCATAGAATCAATAAATAGGAAGCCATAACATGTACACAGAGGACCTTGTCCAGACTTCTGAGGCCTCTGTGCATGCTACTTCAGTCTCCATGAGTTGATAATGAGCTTTTCTCATGTTGATTTCTTGGTGTCCTCCATCTCCTCTGACTCTTAGACTCTTTTTGCCTCATCTCTCATGGGGTTCTCAGAAGCTTGAGGGGAGGGATTTGATAGAGATATCCTATTTAAGCCTGAGTGTTTCAAGGTCTTTGCATAATGTCTGTAAGTTACTTTATTTTCCCCCTCTGCTGCAAGGGGAAGTTTTGCTGAAGCTAAAGAAAATCAATATTTTGTCCTTTTATTGAAAATAAGCTTTTTTCAATTAATTAATTTATTTTTTCATTTTACATCCTTATCACAGCACCTCCCCCCTCTGTGTCCTCAACCTATAGACCCTTCATCTCCTTATTATCCTCTAAGAAGGGAGAGTGCCCCTCAGGTCAACATCAAGTCACTAAAGGATTAGGCACATCCTATCCCACAGAGGCCAAACTAGAAAGTCCAGTTAAGGGAATAGAATCTACAGGTAGGCAGCAGTCAGGACAGCCCCTGCTCCAGTTGCTGGGAAACCCACATGAAGACCAATATGCACATCTGCTATATATGTGTGGAGAGTTAGGGGTAGGGGAGTAAGGTCTGGCTCATGCTTACTCTTTGGTTGGTGGTTCAGTCTCTTGGAGCTCCCAAGGGTCCAGGTTAGTTGACTCTATTGATCTTCCTGTAGAATTCCTATCTCCTTAGGGTTTCTCAATCTAACTCTTCCACAAGACAGTTTGTGCTTCATTTAATGTTTGGCTGTGGGTCTTTGCATCCGTCTCACTCAGCTGCTCTGTGGTGCCTCTCAGAGGAGAGATATGTTAGGCTCCTATCTGACAACTGAGTATCATTAAGTCAGGGGTTGGTTCTTGCCCATGGGAAGGGTCTCAAGTTGGGCCATCGTTGATTGGCCACTCCTTTACTCTCTGTTCTATCTTTTTACCTGCACATCTTGTAGACAGGATTGATTTTGAGTTAAAGGTTTTGTGGGAAGGCTGGTATCCTTATGCTACCTGGCTACAGAAGGTGGCCACTTCAGGCTCTATATCTCCCACCACTGGGAATCTCAGCTAGAGCCACCTCCACAGACTCTCTAGAGCCTCCCTCCCCAAAAAACATTTTTGCCACACAATGTATCCTGATTAGGGTTTTCTTTCACTCTGCTACTGCCAATTCTTCCTCACCTTTCATCTCATCTATATCCACTCTATCTCTGTCTCTCATTAGAAAACAAACAAGCTACTAAGGAATAATAATAAAATAAAATAAGATAAAACAAAAACAACATATAAGTATTAGACAAAACAAACAGAAGAAAAAGTTGCTGGCCAGCAGCAACAATAAGAATGGGTTTTCTGGAATATGGAGTTAGGAGAAAATTGGCAAGCCATCTTTATGTTACCTTAATCCACGTGGAAGGTCCTTAAAAAAATTAGACAGCACTCAAGTGTGATCACTCAGCCATCTTTCATTTAATAATAATCTTTGTTACAAGCCAACAAGTAGAATAAGTGAGGCAAAACCCCTCCCCCAAGTTCGTCAGCATGCAGGCCCAATCAGTAGCTCCTTATTCAATCTCTGGAGGTGGGACTTTCAATGTAACTGGAACCAGGGTAGAGGCGTGGCAAATAGCAGGAGGTGGGCAGAGAGGTGTGGTTATGAGAGACAGGCAGGGTAAAGCAGGAGGGTTACAATTCCTCCCTTTTTATTAGAAACAGCAGGTTAAAGGGCATACTCAAATGGTACAATCTTGTACAGAAAGTCTTATGGTGCTTGAAGGTTATAACCTGTGGATAATACTCTACTGAACGGCATCCTACCTGTCATCAAGGTCACATGCAGCTCGTTTGATTCTACAAACTGGGCTTATTATGTGTTTATTCAAAAAATACAGCCATTTAGCACGTATCTCTGTCTTAGGTTGACACCACCAAAGACCTAGCCGAAGAGACAGATTATTAAATGCACATCGTCCGTGCCTATAATGTCAAGACATGCCTTTATTGCCTGCAAAGTCCAGGAACTACCACAGTCTCTCCGGAGTCCACTTTTCTTGAAGTCCATGTGAAGCAGTGCTTTTATGCTGATGGGAAGCTGGGCCTAGACACCTAGTTCAGTTGCGAAATAGTAGCTCCCAAGCTAGGAGCCTCTTTAATAGTTTTGCCTTCAATAGGCCTTTAATTCAGTTGTCAATGAGTAAATTTCATGTTAGAAACTCTGAGATTGAGCTTGGATAAGGAGGGCTCTGGGACTGAGCCTGCTTTTAGATAATAGGGGTCTGAGAGTGAGCAAATTTTGATTGTCTTTGTACTCCGGGAATGAGTCTGCTTGATATAAAAACTTAAAAGTTTAAAAATAACAATAACTTGAAGATGTCTCAGGTACTTTAGTTGCAAAATAGCTACACTTAGGCCCAAGGCTTGGCCTTTAGGTATAGAGGGAATCCAATGTTGACTCTTAGAAAAAGGTGGAGTCCATTTCAGCCAAGCAAACTTTGCTGGCCAGTAAAACGTTCAGCCAATTGTGTTTTGTGCCAAGCCATTCTTGGCACAAAAACATATCTATAAAAAGATTTTGTGTCTGTATCCACTTGACAAATTAATGTATTAGGCCGCCATTGTGTACGAACACCAATGGAACCCCTTCCCCAGATCAAGGTGGGGTTAAGAAAAACAATGTGTTAGTAAGTGGAGTGACATGCCAATCCATTATGGATTTTTCAAGGCAAGCGAAAGGCAACATGCCTTTAAACATGGGCAAAAAGCGAAGCATGTCTTAAAAGAGGCAAAAAATGAAATATTATTCAACACAATCAAAAAAGCAAAACATGTCTTTTAACACAAGTGAAAAACAAGACGCTCCTGGGGTGGAGTGCAGTGCAGTGCAATGCATATTCCCCCTCCTTTTAATATTAAAATATAAACTTCTCAAAGTGCGAAGTGCACATTGAGTAAATGTTGTCTTTGAGACTTAAATTATTTTAGAAATATGGGTAATAATAAATTGTTAATATGTCTTAAATGTATGACTATAATAGTCAGTTCCATAAGGAACATTAAATATAGAAATATAGTATAGCCAATAACCAATTAATATATCATTTATGTTCAAGCAATAATAGCTTGAAAGCCTGAGAAGGAATAGTCATATGTGTATATTTCAATTTTAATTTTGAAATCAAAAGTATATTTTTAAAATGTCTAGATAATACAAGTAATAGAAAATTTAAATATATATGTATCTATATATGGGCGCCAAAATATATAAGGCTTAATTTTAATACTTAATAAATAGAAACTATAGCGCACAATTTGATTATATGTGTAGACCCGAGGAGAAAATTATGAGAATAAAACATGTGACTTAGTGCTGGGCAAGATGGCTCAGCAGGCAATAGCACCAACTGCTCCTCCGAAGGTCTCAAGTTCGGATCTCAGCAACTACATGGTGGCCCACAACCACCCATAATGATACCAGACACCCTCTTCTGCTGCGTCCAAAGACAGTCACAGTGAATTACACTGGAGCAAGTAGGATCAGCAGAAGGTCTTGGGTTTAATTTTCAGCAGACACACACGATAGCTCATGGCCGTCTGTATAGTTACAGTGTACTCACACACATAATATAAAACATGTGACTATATATAAATTTTTTAATAAAAGGGCTAAAGAGGTGATATATTGTTATAGGACATATATATGTTTATAAGAATATAAAGTACAAATTAAAACAATTTGTTTATTTTAGAGAAATACCAACATAGACAAAAATCAGGGAATTCTACTGAAATAGCCACAGGGAACGGTAACCTCTGCACGGCCCGCCTCAACCTGTGTAGTACCTCCACTTCCTGGGGTGCTTCTATTCCATTCGTTCTGCACCCTGGAGCCTACTAGGAAGAAGATTGTCTCTATATATTTGGAGTTAGTCAACCCTGTATAACCCTGCAGCCCACTTACTCACCGTGAGAAGTGGCTACGCCCATTTCTGGGCCAGCGTGGCCTCAAACTACCCCTGCAAAACTTGCCGTACTCTGGAGGAACCCACTGTACCCTGGTGGAACCTGCCGTATATCCTTAATAATTATTTAAGAGATCTCTGCTCCTTTCTTCTCCAATCCAGCCCCATGTTTGGGAGCCACCTATTGCTGGCCAGCAGCAACAATAAGAATGGGTTTTCTGGAATATGGAGTTAGGAGAAAATTGGCAAGCCATGTTTATGTTACCTTAATCTACATGGAAGGTTCTTAAAAAAATTAGACAGCACTCAAGCGTGATCACTCAGCCATCTTTCATTTAATAACAATCTTTGTTACAAGCCAACAAGTAGAATAAGTGAGGCAAAACCCCTCCCCCAAGTTCGTCAGCATGCAGGCCCAATCAGTAGCTCCTTATTCAATCTCTGGAGATGGGACTTCCGATGTAACTGGAACCAGGAGAGACGCGTGGCAAATAGCAGGATGTGGGCGGAGAGGTGTGGTTATGAGAGGCAGGCAGAGTCAAGCAGGAGGGTTACAAGAAAAGAAGCCAGAAAAAGCAGAAAAAGAAAAAAACAGAAGTATCTCTCCTTCCACCTCTCTCTGTCTCTCTCTTTCATTTTTCCCATCTCATTGTTTAAGCCAGGCTAACCTTTACTTTCTTATCTTCCTGCCTCAGCCTTTGCAGCGCTGGAATTCTTGCATGTGCCTGTTGGACATAAGCAGAGGGATCCATAAAGTCACACTGTGGGACAGGTCTCAAGTGGGAGGTTTATTTAGGGAGACTGGGAAAGGACACAGGGGCTGCCTCTGGGTGGAGGAATGAAGAAATGAGGAGAAGGGAGGAGGAATAGTACCTTTTATCATGGATGTGGAGCATGAGCAAGAGGAGTACACAGATAAGGGTCAACAGTGGGTGTTGCAGCATTTTCTCTGTCCCATCACGTTAGGGCAGGGACAGGCCTGTGATTGGACATGAATAGAGAGGTAGAGCTAGAGTTGGAAGAGAAGAAAGGTCAGGAGCAGGAGGAGGAAGATTTTCATCATGGCGTCAGATTAGAAGGATGAGTCAGACCTCTTGTGGTTATAACCAGGCTAAAGTTTTTACAATCTTAAATTAATTGGGTCAAAATATTGTCTTTATTACTTGGTTCTGAAATTATTGTATTGGCATCTTATAAATTGTGATCTATTATTATATAAACCTGATTGGAAATTAAAGCCTTAAGAGTCATGCATTACCTACCAGGTACTAGGCGCTAGCTAGATAAATATTTGTGGGGTGTGTAAGGTATTGCGTTTGAGCGAAATGTTGCAAATAGGTGGGAGAAAATAACAAGAGCCCGCCTGGACATGGTGATGCTGTACAGTACCTGCTCAAGAACGTGACACAACAGGGAAAGGGAGTTTGTGGGGTGGTTTCATTTTTTAAATATTCCCACTACAAGTGGGAATATGTGGCTTCTGCTAGTGATGACATGTCCTGTTGTCACTGGGCCCCTCAGATTGACTGTGACATATTATATTAGACTTTATGTTATATTTAAATATTATATTGCATGACTCACATCCAGAGACACACTGGATTACATGTGCTTACTATATCCTTTTCATTATGCTCCATTTGTGCAAAATGTTTTGCTTTCTGCTTACCAGTCATAGGTAAAGCATCTGAATTATACTTTTTTATACTAAAGCATCTGAATTATACTTATGGATTAAGGTAGAAACACAATCAGCTCTTCTTATGACAGTGTTTTAATTCTCATAATTTATTATCACTCGCACACTTGACTCTTTGATATCCTTAGGAATTCCCTGCTATCTATTCCAAGAAATATTCCACAGATTTAACGGGTTAAAATTAGCTCTCTTGCTCTGTCTTGCCAGGCTGTCACTCTTTATTACACAGGGTTTTTTATTGTTCTGTGTCCATAAACCACCACTTTTTCTACCACTTGTCACAAAAGAACTGTAGACTTTTCTGAACAAATCCTATCTTTTCTGGATAAAGGTTCAATTTGACCTGAAGGTCATAGTGTTTGAATGTCAGCTTCTATATTTTGTGACATATCAAAATTCCCAACTGTTAGGTCACAGCTAATCTTCCTAGGAGTTAGGTACATGAAACTTAGAAGTCTATTCTGAAATATGATAAAAGATCAGCAGAATGAAGAAAATTCTGTTCTTATATTCTGGGCCCAGTGATCTAACACCATACAATTCTTATTATATGAGAATAACTTTCTTGGGTTGTCTTCCTACTGTGTATGGTACAAATAGATACTAAGGCTAACTTATACAGCTCTGGAACATCTTGTTTTATGCTGAGAGTTAATATATTTTCCTCTTTGATAATAAGTGCAAAACACTTAACCTCTTGTGCAGGCAGCCAAAAACCTTAGAGCTAGCTGTTTAAACTTAATTAAAACAGCAAATATGACCCTTTTCATACAATGTCTTATGCAAACCCAACTTTTTACTGTGTCTCACTTTAATTCCTCATATTGGCTTTTTGAAAACTCCATATTAACTCACTTGGAATGAGGATAAGCGTATGGGTTTCATTCCGAAATGTACTTATTTATGATAACATCTTCAGTATAGGAAGGTACTCTACACATTACCATGGGTGAAATGCAAACACCAACTGAGGCACATCTCTTATAATCTACAGTGGTATCCTAACTGCAAGATATGCTCTTATAAAACTCAAACAGTGGTTGAGTAACTAACCAACATCTGATTCGTTGAAGACCCACTCTACATTAGAGAATCCATCCCTATCATTGACTTTGTGATCAAGAACTAAAGAATAGATAGCCCAGGGACCATGGGTAAAACCAACTACTTATGTTCAAAGCAAGAGCAAGAAACAATAAAACAAATAAAAAACAAAAACAAAAACTTTAGAGTTTTGTTTTAGAAAACAAAATCATTAGCAAAAATTCAAAACGCATAGCAATAAAATGACATTCTGCTATACTCCTAAATCAGTCAGTGCCTTGCTTGGACATCCTCAGAAAAGCTTCCTTTTGCAGCATATGGGAACAAATACTTAGACTCCATATTATGCAAAGAGTGAAAGCAACTTGGAACACTCAGCTCTAACCTCTATACTAGATGTCTTTTTCAAACCTCTCCCCTCAGGGCTCATGGAACCCTGCAGAAAAGGAAGTGAAAAGGGGAAAAGCTAGAGGGGGTAGAGAACACCAAGAAAACAAGGCTCTCTAAATCAACATGACTTAAGGACATATGAACTCACAGAGATGGAGGCAGCATACACAGGACATGCATGGGCCTGCACACAGTGGGGTTCCAGAGATGAAAAAAGAAGTGGACACATAGCTCCCAGCCTTAACCCACAAGCAGTCTCTAATTTATAACCACTGGAAAATGAAAATACAGTTTTCTCTGAAAGAGCCTCACTGGGGAAAGAAACTACTCTTAAAGGAAGGCTGTGTGCTTAGCAGTAAATGGACAGCAGCAGCAATACTGGATTTTTTTGTCATAATTTCATGTTAAGGCTCTCCTGTTCCATTAAATTTTATATATTTTTAATTTATTTAAATATGTTTCTCTTTTTTCCCTTTAGAATCTTTGCATTTGTAGTACAGCTTCAAATTTAGTGTTTTTATGGGACTCCTGGGTATGCAAATGTGTGAGTATCTGTTTTCTGTACCTTCTCTTGAGCTATTTTTCTTTTGTTTATCTTCTCCCATTCTGATGTGTTAGTCTTTGTTCTATCTTATTATATTTTATCATAGTTTGTTTTATTTATTATTATGCCTTAGAAGTCTGTATGTTTTCTAATAAAAGACAGAAAGGGAGTGGATTTATATGGGAGAGGAGGTTGGGAGGAGCTGGGAATAGTAGAGGGAGGGGAACCAATAATGAGGATGAGAGAAAAAAATCATTTTTAGTAAAGAAAAAAGTTATATAAAAGTACAGGAAATTATATATGTAGGTTGATGATTTTTATGATCAGTTCCCCCTCTTGTCATAATATCATGTCATTAACAATTTACTAATTGAATATCTTAAATTTGTATATTCACTTCTACCAAACTGAGGTCACAGAAAAGGAATAAAATAAGACAACTATGGACTTCACATTAATATAGTTGACAGAATTAACTATCACTCACAAATCAAGTGTTTAGTGAATATTGAATTCTAAATCTAAGGCAAGGTTATTTTAAACTGATTATTACTATTATGTACTGGAAGATAAAAATGGAAACTTTTTTCCTGAAAGCCCCAGAACGCACACTTTTATCATGATTTCTACTTTCATCTCTACTTCATTTTTGTCTCACGAATGCTAATGATTTGAATATAACTCCAGTGAACTTAGATTTTATTAAAATTCAATGTCATATTATTTCTGAGGGAAAAATGAGAACAGTTCCTGGCAAAAGCATTTTAAGAGGACTGTTTGACCTGATAGCCTGCACATGGTCAGCACTCCCTCAGGGCTTAGTTATTTGGAATGGTCACTGTTGTTGAGAGGCTACACTTAGTAGAGATGATTTCTTCTCTAGGGTAATAAAATGCAATAATGTGGGAATAGAGATATTCTAGTATCCCAATAAATATAAACTGACTTAATGAATAAAAATTACACCTTTCAGAAAACTACATTTGTACCATAACCCAAGGAAATAGACAACGTGAACAACCAGAAGCTATACCATGTATCAAATATTGGTTAAACAAGCAAGGACTGGTTAACTGTACATAAGAATCCTTCATTCCTTCTTAAAAGGATACTTCACTCCTTCTTAAAAGGGGGAACAAAATACCTATGGAAGGATTTTCAGAGACAAACTATGGAGCAGAGACTCAAGGAAGGACAATCCAGAGACTGCTCTACCTGGGAATCCTTCCCATATCCAATCATCAAATCCAGACACTATTGTGGATATCAGCAAGTACTGGCTGACAGAAGCCTGATATAGCTGTCTTCTGAGAGGCTCTGACAGTACTCAACTAATACAGAAGTAGAGGTTCACAACCATCCATTGGACTGAGTACACGATCCCCAATGAAGGAGCTAGAGAAAGGACCTAGGAAGCTGAAGGGTTTGCAGCCCCTTAGGACGAACAACAATATGAACTAACTAGAAACCTCAGAGCTCCCAGGGACTAAAACTCCAACCAAAGAATTCACATGGGGGGACTCATGGCTCCAGCTGCATGTGTATAGCAGAGGATGGCTAAATCAGTCATCAATGGGAGGAGAGGCCCTTGGCCCTGTGAAAGTTCTATGCCCCAGTGTAGGGGAATGCCAAGGCCAGGAAGTGGGAGAGGGTGGGATGGTGAGCAGGGGGAGGGGGAGGGAACGGGATTATTTTAGTTTTGGAGTTTTTTTATTTTATTTTTTTTTCTTCTTTTCTTTTCTTTTTCTTTTGGAGGGGAACCTGGGAAAGGAGATATTATAAATAAAGAAAACATCTAATAAAAAAGAAAAAAGAAAAAATCCTCAAGTGTTTTAGAATTTGCCAAAGATTACATATGGTTACTGAAAAGAATTAGTAAAATGTATGTTTTTTTTTTTTTAATTGGTTGTTCACGGTACAGTTATTTGAAAATTTTTGAATATTGATTCAATACTCAATCTTATGTTTTTTCTTAAGGTGGCATATATTTACACAATACTTACCTAAACCCCTCTAAGATTTACATACAATTTTCATTACTGCTGTTGTTTTCTACATATTAAGAAAATCATAGTGAACATAGTTATATATAAGCGGAGGGAGGAAATAGCTTGCATGAGCTTCTGTCCTTTGCAGGGAGCTTGGGCATATACTCTGCCACGACCTCATAAGATGCAGCACATTGCCTATCCTTTTTACTACTTCAGCATCATGCCAAGAGGAAATAGCATCTGCTCAAACCTCTGTTGTTTCCAGCCTGCTGAGGAAGGTGCTTACAGCAAGTCTGCAGTCTAGCAAAGCATGGTTATGCACTCTTTCAATTAAGCCAGCCGCCCATGGAGTCTCCTCTTGTAATGCTCCAGTAAGAATTGCAGTGCATATTGAACTGGAAACAAGGGAGCCATCTCTTTCCCATAGAAACACAGAGTAAGGAAGTGAATTGCTTGTGTCATGTAATAAAAAGAACATAGAGCCTCAGAGAGGACTGCCCTTACTTCTAGGTCCTGCTCTGTAACATAAAATTGTGTCCCTTCATCAAAAGCAGTGCCTTGCCTACATCAAGAAGCTGGTAGAAAAATGGGTCTTCATAATAATATAAGACAAGATCTTTAATATGCAAATTTTTCTACATTTGGTACCAACTGTGTACCACAGGGACTTCACAATTTTATACTTCAGACAAGATTGTCTTAAGAAATCCATACACTCTCAGTCAGTTTTTCCTCTCAGCATTCCTTTGATAAGTCTTCAAATGAAATTGCCTGAAAGGTTTAAAGACTTTAATCACCAAGCCCCTTGCTCTTCATTTCTCTCAGTCTCCCTTGTCTTTTCTCCTGACACAAATATATTCCAGATACTATAATGGCCCTAAACATTCCCACTTAGCCAGAACATTGTAGATGCTGACCCTAATTTGGCTCCAATATTTCACAGTAGTTATAACCATTCCCTTTTGTCTGTGTAAGAATTCTTTACCGTAAAAGAACATTTAGTTCCCAAATACTCACTGCCCTCTTATGCCTAAATAAATGGTTGTCAAGTAGGTTTTCTTTCTCAGTGACAGTTAAAGGTTTTTAAGACAGATGGGCTCATTAGCTTGAGATATTTAAAGGCATCTATCCTTCCCTAACTAATTCTTAGCTCACAGGTTTTAAAAACAATATTATAATAGAGACAGACAAAGTTATTCAATATAAAAAATCCTTGATTAATACTTTTCAGTTTGAATTTTTAATTCAAATAAGTGAAATTTTTATAGATGGTAATTGGCCTAAAGTAGGTCACTCAAATTGGTACTAACACAATTTATATTTTTACTTATCTCTTATGTTTATTTATATTTATTGTACCAAATATTTATAAATCTCATAGTACCATCAAGAAGAATAGAGAAAATATTTTACATATGTTGATTTAAGACCTTGAAGAAAGTCTAGTTTTTGTTTCATAGAACACTAATACCACTGTTTTCGGTGTGAAGGTCTTTATAGTTAGGTAGACAAAATGGCTTCTGACGAGCTCCTTCATTGTGATTTATTCCTGTTTCTTGTTCAGGATACATGCTTTCTCCTACTTACTGTATCTACAATTCATTCATACACAAATCTTAGTACAAAGCCAGTACATTTTGGAAGAATTTCTGTAATAGCTACTCAGATAAAAGAAGAGGTTTAAAATGGAATGGAAGAAAAAGATGGTAGTATATATAAAACTTGTCCTCTTCAAAATTGATCCACCTCAGAACTTGGAACATGAAAATTACAATTATTTCAAATTGACACACTTTAGAGGCATATTTTTGTATGCTCATGACCCAGCAAATTTTATTTATGAAAAGCGAAGGAGCATTTCCACTTACATAAGTCAGAATTGCTATGTTTGTAGAATTTCCAGATAGGTAATCATGCCTAGATTTAGCTATGTTTTTAGAACACACACACAATGACTTGGTATTAGCAAGAAGTGATGAATTCATCCAGCCAAAAAACTAACCAGATGAGGCCCCTTTGCACCTGAAGTTGATTTAAAGCAAAAAAGAAACAAGTAACTATGTGATTAAAATACATGAGGATGACTCATACCAACAACCTGCCTCTATGATATCTATGTACAGAGCCAGAAAAGCAGAAGATTGAATTGTTCATCCCATATGCTGTTTTGTTATTGTCCTTGTTTGAGATAAGATTATATATAACACCATCTAGTCTTAAGCTCATTAAGAAGCCAAGACTGCCTGTGAACTCTTGATTCTTTTATTTCTACCTCCCAAATCTTAGAATTATAATCACAGGACACCAGTTGTTTTGTAAAAAGTGTGATCTTATAGACCATCATTATTTAAGCATCTCAAACATTTTTTGTCTCATTTAAGTAATGTTATAAACTGCATCCTTATTCTTTATGTATACTTTTGAACAGTCCGAGCATCTCATATGATTCATTCCATTCATTAAAATAAAATATGAATAACTATCTTTAGGTGATTGCATATTCAGGGAAAGTAAATCCTTCTAGGTGATTTATAATCATGAAAACTTTTTTTTTAATCTACTGGAAGTTCGAGAAACCAAATACAATTTAAGAACTTTGCTGCAGTGTTAATGGCTATATTCATGTTTTTCTTCATAACTCATGAAAATGAATTGGCAAGAAGCATAGAAGGTAATCTATAACTCCAGCAAATTTTAGCTCTCACTTGCATCTCCAGCATCAACATTTTCCTGATCATTGCACCATGCCAGAACAAGTACAAGTCATAAGAACAGCTTGCATGTAAATGGTGTGAGCCACATCCACTTTCTGTTGAACCAAGCCAATACAGGATGGTGGGAAGAAGAAATGAAGCTTTTGTTCCACAATATCACTTCTGCATATTAACAAACAGGGTGGTATTTTCTCTATTGCAACTGTTTTAAATCTTTGACCTCTCATAAATAAGTCTTTAGATACTGTGCCTTTCCTTGTGCTTTTCTAAACCATTTAAGGACTCTCCTGTTCGTACAAATGGCACTAAAGGAGCATACCATCTATTCCCTGACGGTGTCAACAGACTTGTAGTCAAATTCTTTGTTTCCTCTTTGTTCCACAAAGAACTCAAGGGCACACACACACAGAAGGGATAAGCATAATCATATCTATTGAGGCAAAAGTGAAAGCATACTCCCAAGAAGGAAGTAAGAAATCTACTAGTCTGAAGCACTCAGTGTTCAGAGTTCTCATGGATGGAGGCCTTTATAGGTTGGAAGTAAATTTTATATCAGTCCATCACAGAATCTCTTAGAAATGGAAGGATATTTCCAGGAACTGGGGGAGGAGAAAAGATTTGACCAAATATTGAATCCAGTGAATTTGTTTAGAAATATCATGAGGTAGGGCCCTGTTTTCCCTCTTTCTGTCAGAATTTTTGACATCTAAATTCTCACAGGAATGGGCAATTATGACTATGACATTTCTGACAATCCAATCTCCAAACAGTTCTGAAACTCAAGATCTTAATTCTCAGACTTACCAAAGCGATAAACATGTGCCTAGTGCCATGTTCTTAGTTTCTTTCCATGTTTCTGTGGCACAGTACTCCGACAAAAGCAACTAATGAGTAAATGGTTGTTATGGCTCACAGTTCTAGGATATATCCCATCAAGGTGAGCGAGGCAAAGCAGCAGGAGCTGAGTGCAGCTGGTCATAAAATTTCACATCTACAATCTTGAACTTATAACAATGAATGGACGTTGCTTTTTAGTACTCTTTATCTATTTATACATCCCAGGATTCCAGACAATCAATGGGGATTTCTTACAATCTCAATGAATGCAGTTGTAATAATAATACATATTCATGTCTACAATCCCACTTTCCATGAGATTCTAGATTTTATAAAGTTGACAGTTAACCCAAACCATCACAGTATCTTATCTCAACAGAACAACTGATTAATTAACTTTTATTTACAAACTGTATAGGTGGGTCTCATTAAGATTTATTCATTTATAATATAATTGTTTGTATAATGTTTCATAGGATTTATATTAATTTAAATATATTCCTCATTTGGAAAATTTTATTAGTTTCCATTTTTTGAGTCATAAATGACTCAATGGTGAACATATCTCCGTTTGGAGCTTGTTCTTTGACTAATTTCATCCAATTTATTTCTTATGTTAAAATTACTGGACACAGTGTATGAATAATTTAAAGGCACTTAACTAAAAATAGAAAGCTGCTACCAATGTGTAATGCCAATTTGGAGTTTGACTAAACAGCATTTAAACAATGATTCTCTAGGAGGATTGCCAGTTTCTAAATACATTTTTAGTAATGCTATTGCTAGCTAGGTGTTTTGTCAACTTGACCCAAGCTAGGAAAATCTGGAAAGGAGCCTCAATATCTGTGGCCAGTCTATGGATGACATTCTTGTTTCATGAATGATGAGGAAGGATCAAATCTATAGTGGGCAGTAGCATTCCTACACACGTGGTTTTGTATAAATCCTTCAAGATCTTCCTATAAACTAATTACAGACTCTGCTGAACACCATGGTAAGATTCAGTTACAGCCATAATAATAGGTCTAATTGCTAACTCACACACAGCCAGTCAACTTTTTTGTGACTGTGGTAGAATACCTAAATTAATCAATTCAAAAGGAGAAAACATTTGAGTTCACTGTTTCAACGATGTAAAATTGAGGTCACTTGGGCATGTTTTTTTGTCAGTCACATGGCTAAGTGTAGAGCAGAGGGTATTGTTCAACACTTAGTGACCAGGAAGCAAAAGAGAAAACTGGACTAAATTCCCAGTGTCCTTTCAAAGGGACATCTTGAAAGACTCAACTTGCTTCTTGTAAGCCCCATCTCCTAGTGGTTTCATCAAATCCTGGTGAAGCAATCATCTGGTGACTTAGTTTTCTGCACATGAGCCTTTGGGTGGCATTTATGAATCAAACTATAACAGTCCAATTCTGTAAGAATCATGAATGATTGATATTCGGGTCTGGTTTTTGAAAAGGCTCATTTGCTGAGTGCATCCACTTAATTTTCTGTGCATCATACCAAATAATTGCTTTTCCATCTTTTTTTTCTAAGTGAAAATAAAGCCTGGCCTCTTATTCCACAATGCATATGAGTGACTATAATGAATGATTAGGACATGATATCTTCAATTAACTAGTTCCAGATGTGCAAGTTGAGCATATGGATTACAATCCCAGACTCTCACTCTTAGAAAGCAGAACTGTGTCTCACAGAACTGCCAAAGAAACTGATACATGCTCCATGCAAGCTAAATCTCAAACTCATTCAGTCTTTCAGAATTTCTATGTTCATTTAGTAAATCAACACTGAAATTCTAGCTAAACTTTATAACCTTAAGGCCTGAGAAAGCTGACAGATAAAATGTCTTGTTTGCTGAATATCTATTGGCCAGATATCTGTTCTACCAAAATCATAATGAAGGGTGTAATGAGGGATAAATAATGCTTTTTCATTTCAGTCTACTTGCTCATTGGTTAGAGAGGTCAACCTTTACTTAATTTGCCCTAATTTGACCTGACTATCAATCCTTGTTATGCTCCAATGCCATTAATAAAAAAAGTTAACTTTTCTAAGATTTAATTTTCTTGTCTGTAAAACTTGGATTTCTATTTAGGAGACTATGATAAACAAGGCAGATGTTTTCAACCTCTGAAGGTTCTATGCCCCAGTGTAGGGGAATGCCAGGGCCAGGAACCTGGAGAGGGTGGGTTGGTGAGCAGAGGGAGGGAGAGGAAACAGGGTTTTCTTTTACTTTTTTTTCTTTTTTTTGTTTTGTTTTGTTTTGTTTTGTTTTTTGTTTTTGTTTGTTTGTTTTCAGAGCAGAAACCAGGAAAGATGATATTATTTGAAATGTAAATAAAATACACAAATTTAAAAAAGTACTTATCATAGAGTAGGATTGGTATTCAGGATTTATTACAGGTAAATAATATTTGAAGCTGATTAATTTAAGAATTATTCTTTCTACAGCTTTAAGACACTTCTAAGATTATTCATTTTGTTTCTAGAATAGAAAAAGGAAACTATTGAAACATTTAAGCATACTTTAAGGATGACCTTTTCCATTAATCAACCTTTAATAGCAAGAGTGACTCCAGGATTTCCTAGAACTTACATTATTGTGCACTTATATTTTAGTGTCCTGTCTGTACATTTTCCCCTTCTATTCATTTTTTCTTCTGTTATTTAATGTGGAACTATATGACCCTCAGTGCAATGTGATGTTGCCATCTTAACTATCAAATTAATTATTAAACATAAGCTTCTCAAATACATTCCTTTTGAGTTCTTGAAAATATTTATAATGGTATTACGTATGACACAACTCATCATCAACACTATTAAAAAAAGTATTGTAGCAAATACCCTTTCCATTCATATAGCCTTTCCATCAATTTTTATGTGGAAAAAGAAACGTTCAGATATCCTTCCATCCTCAACAAAAAAAAAAAATAATAAAATAAAATAAAATAAAAGGCCCTCTGACCTTCACTGTCACTAGATGACTTAGCCTATTGTTAAATACAGCTAGTGATCAGAAAGCTATACAAGGTCACCTATTCTGTTGTTTAAAAGTTTTACTTGCTTAGGGGAAAAATCTAAATATTTCATTACCTATATCTCTGAAAAAAAATCCATCATTTGGCCTTTACTGTGATCTCTGGAGCAAATAAAACATGTCTGTGCCTATCACCCTTGTGCATTTTTAAAATGCTGCTGAAGGTAGAATTTGTTAGAAGAACACATATAAGTTTAATAAAACCTGAGGCAGAAACTTAGCAGGAAGTGACTCAATACAGTAAGATGAAAAGTTACAAGAAAAAAGTAAAAAAAAAGGATAGCTTCTTTCTATATATCCTCTTCATTCTTTTCTGTGTTCTAGCTGGTACTCTTTAGCATAGGACCAACAAAGAAAGCCTGTGGTATTAGAAACAATTAACCAATGAACTGTGGTTAATTGGACTACAGTAAAGCAAGACATCTTTTACTTCTTTTCTTATCTTCCTTTTTATTACTTGTAGGTACTCTACCTTGAACATGGGGATTCATGAATGTCAGGAAAGCATTAAATTATTAAGATATATTCCCATATAATTTTAAACTAAAAGCTCCTCTTTCTCCCTCCCTCCCCTCTCTCCCTCTCTGCTTCTTTAGAGTTTTATACAGAATCTTTTTGATTGTGTTCACCCCTCACTCAACTATTCCCAGAGCCACTTTTTTGTATGATTTTTTTTTTTTTTTTTTTTTTTTTTTTTTTTTTAGTTTTGTGAACCCATTGTGGACCAATTTATCCTGCCAAAAAATCATGTATATGTGATGTTCCAATGGAATGTAGTGGAGTTCCCCAATACCACACTCATAGGGAATACTCAGTTTGGGGGAACTAACAATTGCTAGTACCTCCATGGATTCAGGGATGGGACTTTGTGTCCAAGTTCCATCTCTATGTGAGGCATTGGTTTGGCTTGGGCTTACCCAGGCCTTGGCGTTACTGTATCAACTGCTATGAGTTCATATGAGCAGCTATATTGCTTTATCAAGAACACATGATTTCCTTAAAGTAATGCACCACCATTCCCCTTTAAAATTATTTTCATGAAAATCTTAAAAATTTTGTATTTAATAATTTATGTGGTCAAACAATGCATCTTGATAATATATGATCCCAATTCCCCCTTGCATTCCTCCCAGAAGTCTTCAGGAATTGAAACTAAAGTTGCTGAAAGTGAAGGAGCTGCAGGGCGAGCTAATTATAGGTATATAGGCATGAGTTAGGTAGAAAGATGCAGATAAAGATGAGCAACATCACTGAGTGCATCCACACACAGGTAGAATACAAGGGAAGACGTTCATAAAGTGATACATCTATTATAGTCTGACAACAGAGGAGCCATAAAAGTGCAAAGGAGCATCGTAGAAATAGAAGAGGGCTACATTATCAGAGAAGCTGTCATGATGTATGATAAATGATGCTATCAAAAAGGTAGCATTCCGAGAATGAGTCAGTGGAGACAAGCTGAATTCTCTGTCAGTACTTCCGGTACTGCAGTGCCTTGCTCTAATATTCCCGTTTTGAAGCCACACGTTCAAAATATGATTACATTTGGAGAGTGTAACTTAGAGGTAAAATTGAAATTAGTGGAATCACACCTGCTTGGTCTTAATTCATGAACACTGATATGCTAAGAGGAAGAGGAGACAGCTGAGTCCTCTACCTTGAGAACAGACAGAAGGCTGTTTTCTCATGGCAGCTTTTGCAAACTGTTTATGATGTACTTCTACTTAACTTGTTACATGTAGTTTTGTTACTAAACAAATATATATATTTCTAACTCAGATTTATTTTAGGAAGTGGTAAATTATATGCCGGACATAAAATTAGAAACACAGCTTACTGAAAGAAAACAGGTCCACTCAGAAGACAACTGTGCTCTGTATGTATTTACTTCAAAGATCAGAGTTATGCATTTTAGTACAAATGATTTTTGTTGAGGGAGAGATTAATTCCTTTTCTATAAGTCAATCAATCTACTAGATATAAAGATGCAGGTGACCTAGATCAGGGATTTTTATCAAAACTATTCAGGACAAATAGTTTCAAATTCATTATTTGTTTGAAATTATGCCATCATTCCATTATGTTGCTTTATTAGATTGTACTTGTGTATTCAAAACAAAGTAAGATTAATAGACCTGCAATCCTAATGAATACACATTAATCAGAAATCCAATTTTAATGACTGGTAAATCAATATTACATATTCGAAGATACCCTTGGTACAAAGAAAATATATTGTGTAAGGTGCAACTATCATTTTAAATTTCCCAGTTACACTTCAGAAACAATTACAATTTCTGGCACTTTTTGCTTTTACATGTTGAAAATATCTTATTATTTTTGTAAGGAATTCTTTCGTTATATTTTGACCATAATAACTGCTCTCCCAAGTTCTTGCAGATATATCCTCTATTCTACACACAACCAAATTTTGTGTCAGAAGAAGAGGAGGAGAAGGAATTGGAAGAGGAGGAGGAGAAGAGAGAGGAGGAGAAGGAGGAGTAGGAGAAAGAAAGAAAGAGAGGAAGGAAGGAAGGAAGGAAGGAAGGTAGGAAGGAAGAAAGGAAGGAAGAAAGGAAGGAAGGAAGGAAGGAAGGAAGGTAGGAAGAAAGAGAAAAACAACCCATGAGCTGTAAATTTGCTGCCTAAATATTTTGTATGTGTGGTCATTGACCAGAGGACAGTTAAACTACCAGGGCCCATGCCAATAACAAAACAAATTCTCTCTCTCCAGGAAGCAATTAACTACCAATAGTTTCTCAATTTTATTAAATTATAACCTGCAAATAATACTAGTAGTTACTGAGGATTTTGTTTGTTTGCTCATTTTTAAAATTACTTATCATATTTAAGCAACGCTCCCAATCCAAATCAAGGGTTTACTATTTACATTGTTATTTTGTATTATACTCCACTAAACACACACTGCCTGTGAAGTTGTTGCTAAGGCCGGCAGGCAGATCACTGTCACTCCTCATCTTTCCAGAATCCTTCTGAGCATTTTAAAAGCAGTAGTGATACAGAATTTGTAGTTACAGAAAGTTGTTTTATGGAAAAGAATGTTTGAATTGGGTAAGATAAAACAGGAGAATAGTTTAGGAATTGTGCACATACTGAGAACAGATGAATGTAGTTATTAATGAAATGTACAAGAGAGGACTAGAGACTATGGAGGCAGATACACAAGAGTTGTTGACTGAGTAAATGTGAGATATAATGAGATATTCGCTATAGGTTTCTGACATGGACAACAGCAATATTTAATTATAACTTGCCATAAACTCCCACAACCCTTCAGTAATTACCATGCTTTATATAAAATACTAGGAAATTATAAAAAGAATAATTGTGAAAAACTTGCTTCCACTTTAAAACAAAAATGTCTGTTTGCTTTCTGAGGTCTTGTAAACAAACTGTGCATGAGTACCTACCCACTTCACTGTACCTCATTCTGACACTTTGAATACATTATTTCTACAAGCTTTGTCAACAAAATATTTACTTCATAGTTGAAAGAGTTAAATCGTTGCTATTTGGTCACTTACTCAATTCCTTTAGGATATGATGTTGGTAATAAATACATCAGCCAAAAAGTTAAACAGATAATCAATAAAATATATTTCTTTTTTATTAGATATTTTCTTTATTTCATGTCAAATAATATCTCCTTTCCCAGTTTCCTCTCTGAAAAAATAAAAAAGAAAAAGAAAGGAAAAATCAAAACAAAACGACAACAACAACAAAGAAACCCCACTGTTTTCTCACCCTCACCCTGCGCACCAAGCCACCCTCTCCCACTTCTTGGCGCTGGCATTCCCTAATCAGTGTGAACAATGATGAATTTCTGAATTTCCTCATTAATTTTAAATGATACAACATACCTTTATATTTTATGTTCTATATTAGTAATATTTTAATACAAATAAGTTTTATAGATCTACAACATAATTCTATTGATCTGTACATCGTAACTACACTGATAGATGACCCCATTCCAGAAAAAGAACACTGCCATCTCTGCCAGTAGTTCCTCGGAACATGCCATTACACCATGACAAATAGAAAGGTTATTACCACTCTGACCTTTATTACTTGTTCTAGTTTTGTTTCCATTGCTATGATAAATGCTATGACCAAAAACAAATGGAGGAAGAATTTTTTCTTTTGGCATATAGTCCATTATTACCAAGCGAAAACCAAAGCAAGAACTCAAGACACAGACCTGGAGGCAGGAACTGTGGAAGAGGCCAGGAATGAATACTGCTTACTGTTTTGCTTCCCCTAACTTGCTCAGCTAAGTTTCTCACTCAGCCCAGGCCTACCTGCTCTGCCTACATTAGGCTGGGCTCTCTTACATCAATGAGCAATCAGTAAATATTCCCCCAGATAAGCCCATAGGCTTATCTGATAGAACCAGTTCCTCAATTCAGGTTCCCAATTCCAGCTATGTCAAGGTAACAGCTAAAGTTAATAATAAAACTACTCTGGACTTATTTGTTCCAATTTTATAAATTGAAAGTGGATTTATAAATCATATACTTTTATAGAAAACACCATTTGCTCTGCAGCTTTATCCATTCACTATCTGTGGGATTTAACTCATAAAACTCTGCACCCAGATTGCTTTGCTCAATGTAGTTGCTACTTAATGACTTTTTATATGAAGGAGCTGTAATGTATCAACAATATTAATTTGATTCTATTGTGGTGTTGCTATGAAAACACTATTAAAACCATTTACATATGTTTATAGGGTATGCATTATATACTTTTTTTTTTTTTTTTTTTTTTTTTTTTTTTTTTTTTTTTGGTTTTTTGAGACAGGGTTTCTCTGTGTAGTCCTGGCTGTCCTGGAACTCACTCTGTAGACCAGGCTGGCCTCGAACTCAGAAATCCGCCTGCCTCTGCCTCCCAAGTGCTGGGATTAAAGACGTGCGCCACCACGCCCGGCCGCATTATATACTTTTATTGATAGTATACTTCCAAGCGGGATGCTGGGTCATCTCTGATACATATTGTCAAGTAGGGACTTATTAAAAATAATAACAAAGCATACTTTTATCAATAGGATGCAACTCCGTTTTACATAAGGAAGAATTGACATAATCTATATCTAAAATTTTGATATGTGTATATGTAAAATTTCATCATAATTTTGTCATTTCATGGCAGGTAACCTTGTCATAAGCTATTAGCCATTTAGATTTCTCTACTATTTATATTTTGAAAAATTGTTAATTATTTTATTGATTCAAAACATTTAGTTACGATCATTTACATGATGGAATTTGATTTACTGGTGAACTGTGTTTTTAGTTGTATTTTAATAAATGAAACTGACATGTAACTTTACATTTTCATAAAAACCCTTCTCACTTGTTAATAGAACACTTATGTAGTCTTCATGAAATAATTTGAGAACTTTTCACTTCTTTTCTATATTCTGCAAAGTTTTGTGTTTGAAGAAAGCATCTATCTATATGTGAAGAAGTTTGTAAAATGTTTTACATATTCATTTAAATTGCATAATGTGCTTATTACTATTTAGACAAGATCGGGTGCGTTCAGGGTGGTATGGCCGTAGACTTATTACTACTTAGAATTTATAACTGTTTTGTCATTTTGTTAAATTGCATTAAATTCATATTTTAGTCCCTATGAAAAATTTCTAGTTTATTTCCATAATTCCATTTATACTATGTTATTATAAATAATTTTATAATATATACTAATTTTTTCAAAAGGCTTTAATAGCTAATGCTGAGAAGATGTCTTTTGAGGACTATAATCCTATAATTTGGGAGGACAAGACAGGTGACTGAGAGTTCAAACCCAGTCACAACTTTCTAAAATGTGAGGCCGTTTTTTCACCAGTTATATTCACACAAGGACCAATATTCAGATAACAGAGAACCACAAAATTTAAATAAGAAAACAAAGGTGCTGATCAATCAGTAGAAAGTGAAATATACACTTTTCAAAAGAAGAAATACAAATGCCTAATGATGTTTTTCAAAGTGTTCAACACCCTTGTTATAGGAAAATACACGTTTAAACTACTTTAATAAACACCTCATACTAGTCAGAATGACAAGCAAGAAATAAGAGAATAAATACTGGATATGGTTTGCGATGAGAGGGAACAATATATCTTTCTTTACTATTCTTCCTATAAAAGGAGTGCACAATTTTCATTTGTGAGACTCAATTCTAAAACACCCTTAACAAATGTAACTTAAAATAGAATTTAATAGCATACCGAAAAGTTATAGAATAAAGAAATTAATTGGGATAAAAATTTCAGAGTTATGGCCCCAAAATTTCCCCAGCCATCCATATGAATACTTTGCTATATCAAATGTAATGGAATTTATTATTGCAACTTAAGTTAATTTGACAAAATTAAACAGACCATTAATGCCAGTAAAAGCTGTTAATGAATCTCTTTATTCTCTATGCTTTAGTTATTATCATACTGATAAAATAATTAGAATTTTCTTTTATTTCCATCCTAATTAAAGTCTACATTATGCTGGTCCTCTTGTAAAATAATATGTCTAAGACATGGATTAGCAATTAATGATAATAAAGTT
Source organism: Mastomys coucha (assembly GCF_008632895.1). Taxonomy (NCBI): domain Eukaryota; kingdom Metazoa; phylum Chordata; class Mammalia; order Rodentia; family Muridae; genus Mastomys; species Mastomys coucha. The sequence continues at coordinate 195,694,647 of NW_022196905.1, forward strand.
CACATCTTGATATTAATGGCTTAAACTCTATTAAATATTATTTTTTTTAAAATAGTGAGGTTAGCCTTACTGGGGTTATTGGTGATGATAGTGGTACATGTGGGCAAAATGTTGATTTATGTTAAAATAAAGATAAAGTGCTTGGCAGATTTTCATAAACTTGAGACAGGCTAGAGTCATCTAGGAAGAGGGAACGACAGTTGAGGAACTGCCTTTATCAGTCTGACCTACTGTCAGATCTGTGAGGGATTTTCCTAACTTATGATTGGTTTGGAAGGGATAGCCCACTGTGTATGGTGCTATTCCTATGCAGGTGATCCTGGGTAGTATAAGAAATCAGGCTGAACAAGCCATGGAGAGCAGTCACACAAGCATTCTTCATGGTCTTTGCTACCGTTCTTGCCTTCAGATACCTTCCTTGAGTTTCTACCCTGACCTGCCTTCATGATGGACTTGTAAGCTTTAACATAGATGAATGCACTATTTCCAAGCTGCCTTGTGTCATAGTGTTTAGCACAGCAATAGAAAACAACTTAGGATAGAAATGTTGTAGAAAATGAAACTTTCCATCTGTGATAGGAACTTTTCCTATAGGTATACAAGCTATACATTAAGCATTACTACCTTCTATACTAGTGTGCTATTACTGTGTAGTTCACCCTTGCCTGTAAGATTCAGACTACACTAAAACAATTGAAAAGTAGAGTTGAGAGTTTTCCACTAAAAGTTTCAGGCATTAGGGTTCTCTGTGAAATAAGTTTTCACTTGGAAGTAAAATAAAACATTATTTTTTTATCCTAGAAAACTATTCTTGACATCCACAATAAAAAAGACTGAAATATCAAGTTCTAAGGTGAGTTATTGAACATCAAACTAAATAGAATTATCTTTCAATAAATGCTGTAAGTTGGCATCATATGCGTGAATGTGAGTGTCAGAACCTGAGTGTTTAACACTTATAATCTTCCTTCCTTTGCTGCATATTATAAGACGTTTATTGAATGGGGTTTTCAAGATAAGGTATTCAATTTTAAGGAAAGTTTACATAATGAAAGTTTAAGCCGTTCCATTGTCTCTAATATGAAGAACAAAACTATTGTCAGTGCAATCTAAAGTATGTTCTTGAACTACACCTTGTCCTGGGAGATTATAAATGAATTGGAATGCAAAGAAATAAGTGATTCTAAACAGAAACAAATTTCTTTTATGTCTTCTCATCCAAATCTATCAGATTTTTATGAGTACACTACAGAATTCTGTCTATGAGTACTCTACAATATTCAGCAATGAGGTATTATCAGCTTAATGAAACCAAAACGTGAGCATGAAGAAACGCTTGCTCAGACATAAGTCTACCTCCTTGTTACTGTAGGACTCTGAAATTTTCTTATTGTCTAAGCCATTTTTCTCCTTGGTGAGAGGTTAATATAGTTACATTCACTGTGCTAACACTTTGGTATCTTTAAATTGTTGTTTTAAAACATGTGAACATCTGGTAATTTTTATTCAACTGCATCTTATTAATGTCTGTTGAGATTATAATGAACATATGCCAGTTAGTTATTTTAAGTTTTGTTAAATTAATATCAATAGTTTGGGGATGCAAAACATGTAAAGGATATTTTTCTCATAAAAACTGCAGCACTGTAGGACTGCACAATTTCATTCATGGAACTAAAAGTGTCCTTGAGCACTCAGCTTTTCAAAACTTTGAGCAATTTTCTAAAGCGAATGAGGAGAAAGTATCTCTAAAGACACCATAGAGCAATTATCTAAAGCTAATGAGGAGAAAGCATCTCTAAAGATGCCATTGCTGCCAGTTATAAGTACATGTATAATTACACTCTTCTTAGCCCCTTAATAAATGTTTAATTAAAATATAATTACATTGCTTGCCTTCCTTTTCTCCCTCCAACCTTAATGCAGAGAGGCTATATATGATAAATCCATAGCCAACATTATTTTACAAAGAGAAAATCTCTCAGAAATTCCAAATGAAGAACAAGACACAGATATCAGTATCACTACTTATCTCCAATATGGTGACAAAAGCACTAGGAAAAAGATGAGGAAATTAAATGAATGCAAGTCTAAAAATAAGAAGCCAAATTATTTGCAGATGATATTATACATAAGAGGTCCTGTTAACAAAGTAGGTGTACACAGGATCAAAAATTGCAAAACATCAGTAGCATTGTCCTATGCCAGGAAAAAGCATGCTGAGAAGAGAATCATGAGCACACCTTCATTCACAACAGGCTCAAAGACAATAAAATATCCTGGAAGAAAGCCAACCAAAGAACAGGAAAGCCTCTAAAATGAGAACTTTAGACTTCTAAAGAAAAAGAAGGGAAAAATACTAGAAAATAGAAAGAACCCATAGGCTAACAAACTGGTAGAATTAATATTCTGAAAATGAACATCCTAACAAAAGTAATTTGTAGAACAAATATATTCCCAGTTGAAATATCCATATTAGTCACTGCAATAAAACAAATTCTAAAATTCATGTGCAACAAGGAAAGACCGCAGATAGCCAAAACAATCCTGAAGAAAAAGAGTGATTCTGCATGGAATGCTGTTCCAGACTTTTGGGATAAATTATAGCTCTATAGTAATAAACACAGTGTGGGACTGGGATTGAAACAAACTACATGTAACACAGTCCAATAAAATAGATATTTCACGAAAAGGCCAAAAATACATTACTACTAGGGAAGCATTTTCAAAACATTGTGTTGAGAAAATTGAATATCTGAATACACACGAATGAAATTAGACCTGCATCTATATCTCTACATAAATATTAACTGCAAATGGATCAAAGATCTCATTCTGAAATCTGATATACTAAAACTGGTAGAAGTAATCACAGTTAGTACCTTGCAAAGTAATGAATAACTTATGAATAGGACACCAGTTGCCCAGGACATAAAGGTAACGCTGGACAAATGGGTTTCATAAAAGAGAAAACTTCTGTACAGCTAACAAAACAACCAATTAAGTGGATAAGGAGAATCATAGAATGAGACATAATCTTTGCTGGCTATGTATTTGACAGAGGATTGATACCCAATGTAAGTATTTATGTTCAGGTGGAAAGACATCCTGTGACTCAGAAGTCCAGGAACTATACAGCTCTCTAGGGGAAAAGGTATCCAAATGGAAGAACATCCTGAGACACAGGAGTCTAGGAATCACACAGCTCTGAGGTGGACAGTGTCCTAATGGAAGGGCATCTTGAGTTATGGGAGCCAAGGAACCACATAGCTCTGAGAATACCTCAGTAGAGTTACTGCAACTCCAATGGGAGAATATCCCCAGCATAGCTGAGAAGCTCAGGAGCCTCAGCCCTACTCCACACTTTGTCATGTCTTCGTTTCTTCTCTTTTTCTCTTCTTCTATTCATTGCTTCTTGGCTTCTTCTGGTGAGACAGTCAGACTAGGCGTCAAATCTCATAAAAGTGGTTTATTAGAGGGTCTAAGGTGTAGAGGGATGAATCTTGGGGATGGCTGCCCTCTGCTCCTAGAATGGACAATGGGAATTAGAAAAAAAGGGCAGGGCTTATATAAGATTTCTTAGATTTATATAAGGTTTCCAGATGGAGGATTGGTGGGGATTCAAGTTCTTGGCTTGGGGATCTCAAGGATGGTTGAGTTTTCCTGTTCAGGGATTAATTGGTTCTCCTGTTCAGGGATCAGTGGAATTTTCTGAGAAGCTCAGGGATTGGTGGGTTTTCCTGCTCTATTCCTGGCTTTTTTCACCCCCTTTTCCCTGTATCAGGCTGATGGGTTAGGGTGGGGAGTCCTTTCCAGCCACAGCCAGCTTTGACTGAGACACTATCTCCATGGAGCTGCTGAGGAAGGTGGATAGGCGGTGCTGACACATTGGACAGCTCTTGTTGGACAGCTCCCGCAGTGGTATTTCACCAGGACTATAGATTGAGGCAGGAAAGATATCATCACTATGGGCAGTTCCTGAGGGCGAGTTCCTGCTGAGGTGGGAAAGGAGATATTGCACCATGGGCAGCTCCTATGACAGCTGATGGCTGCGCAGCCGCTACTGCTGCTGCAGCTGCTGCCTGCTGCTGAGATTTTGACAGGATCTGCCATTTTTGACAGTTCCTGTGAGGGTATCTTACCTGGGCAGTAGACTGCGGTGGCAAGGAGGGGCTGGCTTCTGGTTTGAAGAATTTTGTGGAGTGCCACTTAGGGGCGACATCCATATTAAACAAATAATTCAAAAGCCATAGTCAAGGAAGCAATGGCCTAACTACAAAGTGAGCTAGGGAATATAAATATAGAAGTCACAATACCATAAATAGAGAGACAAATAATACCTTAAAAAGTGTTTATTATTAGTCCGGGTAGTGGTGACACACGCCTTTAATCCTAGCACTTGGGAGACAGAGGCAGGCAGATTTCTGAGTTCGAGGCCAGCCTGATCTACAAAAAGAGCTCCAGGACAGCCAGGGCTATACAGAGAAACCCTGTCTCAAAAAAAAGTGTTTATTATTTTTAGCAACTAGGGAATATCTAGAAAAACAACCTATATGTCTTTCAACAGTTGAATAGGCCATCACAATGTACTATATTTATGCAATAGAATAATATTCAGCTGTAAGAAATAAAGAGGTTATGAAAATTTCAGAAAAATGGATAGAAATGAACAAGATCATATTGTGTAAGATGACTCACACACAGAAAGACACATGCTGGATACTTTTTCATTTGTGGTTGCTACTTTCATTTCCTTGGATGTGAAGAAAATATAGCCTGAAAAAGTTAGAGAACTGTAAAGGGACCACAAAAGAGGGTCTTGAGAGGTCAATAGCTGGGTATGGGTGATGTGAAGCAGAAAATTGGAAAATGAAATTATGCCATTTGGGCTACAACATTCCACTCTCGAGCCAAACAGTACCAAAAAAAAAAAAAATCTGCATAAGATTTATTTAAACCAGTACGCAGGCAGTCCAAACAAGTCCCCAAACAGTATAGGCACCCGTGGCTGCCCTGGCTTGCCTCTCAGAATTTGAAGGTAAACCCCTATTTCTGAAGAACTTGTGCACTTAGGACTCAGGATTCAGGTGCACCTAACCTCTTTCCTGTATTCCTATTCTCACTGTGTCAGACATTATTAATGAAAGCTGCAAAGAGAAGGAAGCAGTCAAGAATCCTATCCATTTGTGATGCTATGAACCTTACCATTACTCATTGTGATAAGATATTCCTAATGGTGCAATAGTGACATTCATATCTTTGCAGTAACCAACAGCTGTCTAATTGGACTCAGGGCTTATTGAATAGGAGAGAAATCATTCCCAGTATGATATAGATCCATAGCAATTGAGGTCAGACTTCTTAGAAGAGTAGCTCCTCCACATTAAAATATTTTTTGAAACATTAAATTTGGAACTCACTCTTTCAACTGAGATGACAGTAAGCAAGTCCCCAAGACTTTTCTGTCTAACCCCCAGAGCTGGTATAAGTTTCAGCCTCCAAATCTGCCTTTTTACATAGGTGTTCAAAAGCTGAATTTAGGTTTTCATTGTTCATGTGACAAGTATGTTGCTCTTTGAACCCTACCATCAGCTTTCAGTATAGATACTTTTAGATTCCCACCCATGTTGTCCGACTATAGCCATGTAACTGTATGACAGAAAAAATACAAAACAAAACAAAACAGAAAATACTAATTTTCAAAAAATATCTTTTTATAAAATTTTCTTCTAAATCTTTAACCTTAAAACTCACAAGGCTATGAATAAAGATCCTAATTAATTATGTCTAAGTTTGGGATAACAAATATTAATAAGCATTGTGACATGTTTGCAAGCACTTCTTTACATTTTTTTTCTGGATTTTGCATTTCCAACATAACATCACAGACTTACAGCTCTTTTACTGTTTTTGCAATCAAAGGCAGGCTATTTTTCTTACTAAGTCAGTTGTTTTATGTTATACTTTATAAACAACTAATCATTTCATACATTTACATCTTAAAGGATATCCCACTTCCTGGTTACCCCTCCACCAACCCCCATCCCACATCTGCCCTTCCTCTCCCCTCTACCTGTATGAGAGTGCTCACCCACCCACCCACACTCTCCTGCCCCACCACTCCAGCATCCCCCTACTCTGGGGCATCAAACCTCCCTGAGACCAAGAGCCTTCCCTCCCACTGCTGTCAGACAAGGTCATCCTTTGCTATATATGTATCTGGAGTCATGGATTCCTCCAGGTACATTCCTTGGTTGGTGGTCTAGACTCTGGGTGGTCATGCCAGCCTATGTTGTCTTCCAGTGGGGTTGCAATTCCCCTCTACTCCTCCAGTCCTTCTGCCAACTATAGGTTTGGATTATGACTTATTCAGAAAACCTAACCTTTTCAGAAATAGAAAAAAATGTTTTATCCTCAAGTCTAAATATTCTGTACAAGTTACCACAATAAGATGTTCATGTGTAATTGTCCAAGCTTGTGTTTGGATAAACAGAAGCTGAAATAGAACCTAACTATTTCACAGGTTTCAAGTTGAAGGTAAGAGATATTCATAGCCTAGTGACTCTCCTTTGTGGCCAAGTAAGTGTGACAATATAAGCTTTACCACACTTTGTCAACTTAGCCATTAAGCTCACTGAACTAAACTGAAGAAAATGCACACATAGGACAGTTTTAATTTGATATTAGGTGTGATCTTCCTATCCTTACATCTATTAGATTTACATTAAAAGAGGAAACACAGGATTAAGGTCTCAAAAGTTGAGACAATATACATGAAGAGATTTTATTGTTTAGAATTTTCTAAACATAAATTGGAAAGAAGTAAAAATCATCATAGTGTTCTATTATATTATTCAGTTTAGAAGCAGAGAATACAAGATCAATAAGAGAAATTGGGAAAAGCATCCCTTCATCGGCAAATGTAATTGTTGCTGTCCCTAAAGTTCTAAACATAATCACATGCTACTGTAAATTGCAATCATTCCCAAAAGTATAGCAACCACACAGATAGTAGTTTAAAGTGGCATAACATTTATATTTATTAAAATATAAAACTAGTTTATGGAACCTGGAAAGATTGCTCAGTGGTTAAGAGCACTGGCTCCTCTACTAGAGGAACCAGGTTTTATTCTCATCACCCACACAGTGACTAACAACTGTAACTCCACTTCTACTTCTGGACCCTAAGGGCACTGCTTAACTGTTGTACACTGACATATATATGAATAAAAAGTCCTTTTAAAACTGATTTACATTTTATATAATGTGAGATCAAAATAGAAAATGCAGTGTGTTTTGTTTTAATTTCTTTGTAAATGATTTTTAAAAATGTTTTTCATACCCATATTCAGTCATCAAATGCAGACACCATTGTGGATGCCAGCAAGTGCTGGCTGACAGAAGCCTGGTATAGCTGTCTCCTGAGAGGCTCTGACAGTACCTGACTAATACAGAAGTAGAGGCTCACAGTCACCCATTCGACTGAGCACAAGATCCCCAATAAAGGAGCTAGAGAAAGGACCCAAGGAGCTGAAGGGTTTGCAGTCCCTTAGGACGAACAACAATATGAACTAACTAGTACCCTCAGAGCTCCCAGGGACTAAACCACCAACCAAAGAGTACACATGGTAGGACTAATGGCTCCAGCAGCATATGTATAGCAAATGATGGTCTAGTCGGTCACCAATGGGAGGAGAGGCCCTTGGTCCTGTGAAGGTTCTATGTCCCAGTGTAGGGGAATGCCAGGGCCAGGAAGTGGAAGAGGGTGGGTTGGTGAGCAAGAGGGGGGGGGACAGTTTTTTATTTTATTTTTTTATTTATTTTTTATTTTTTTCAGAGGGGAAACCGGGAAAGGAGATATCATTTGACATGTAAATAAAGAAAATATATAATAAAAAATAAAAATAAAATTATTTTGCATGTGAGTAAAAAAAAAAGTTTTTTAAAAAATATAATTTGATTATGCTTTCCCATCCTCCACAGTCTACCAAATTCTTTTTTTTAATTAGATATTTTCTTTATTTACATGTAAATTTCTCCTTTCCCAGTTTCCCTTCCAACAAACAAAGAAACAAACAAAAATGACAAAAACAAACACTGTTGCCTCCCCCCTACCCATGCCTGCCACCCACACTCTCCCACTTATTGGCCCTGGCATTCCCTTACACTGGGGCACAGAACTTCACAGGGCCAAGGTCCTCTCCTCCTATTAATGATCAAATTTGCAATCCTCTACTATACACATGCTGCCAGAACAATCAGATCCCTCCATGTGCAGTCCTTGGTTGGTGGTTGAGACCCTGAGAGCTCTGAGGGTACTAGTTAGTTCATATTGTTGTTCGTCCTAAGGGGCTGCAAACTCCTCAGCTCCATAGGTCCTTTCTCTAACTCCTTCATTGAGGACCCTGTATTCAGTTCAATGGATGGCTATGAGCCTCTACATCTGTATTAGTCAGGTACTGTCAGAGCCTCTCAGGAGATAGCTATATTTAGGCTGGCTTGCCCTTCCTTCAGTCTCTGCTCCATAGTTAATCTCTGCAACTCCTTCTGTGGGTATTTGGTTCCCTCTTTTAAGAAGGAATGAAATTTCCACCTTTTGGTCTTCCTTCTTCTTGAGTTTCTTGTGGTTTGTGGGTTGTTCTTCCTGTATTCCAACCTTCTGGGCTAATAACCACTTATCGGAGAGTGCATACCGTGTTTGTTCTTTTGTGATTGGATCTCACTCAGGATGATATTCTCCTGATCCATCCATTTACCTACGAATTTCATAAATTTATTTTTTTAATAGCTGAGTAGTCCTCCATTG
>NW_022196905.1:195703462-195728749 GCF_008632895.1 Mastomys coucha
CATTGTGACTGGTGTGAGGTGGAATCTCAGAGTTGTTTTGATTTGCATCTCCCTGATTCCACCAAATTCTTATGACCCACCTATTTCTCTCTCCCTCCCTCTCCCTCTCTCTCTCTCTCCCTCTTCCTCCCTCCTTCCCTCCCTCCCTCTCTCCTTACTTTTTCTCTCAAGATACACCAAATCAAAAAATAATAGGATAAAAAACACAAAATTAAAGGAACAACATTAAGGTATACAAAATTTACAACCTATTCTGTGATATTCAACTTATCCCAAGTATGAGGCCCTCCCTGGAGTGTGGTTGATCGTTTTAGTGTCACCATAAGAGAGAAAACTAATGTTCCCTCTCCTACTAGGTATGAATTGCAAATATATTCTGGGTTAGAGGTGGGACTTTGGACCCTCTCTCCCTCTTCTGTGCTTGGAGTTTGGTCAGCATGAATTGTGTAGGATCTGTGCAGGTTGTAACAGTCTGTGTGAGTTCCCCTGTGTGTCAGCCTGTTGTATCAGTAAGATGCTGGGTTTTTTTTTTTTTTTTTTTGAGTCATATCTCTGTCTCTTAATTTCTTTTTATCCCTCTTTTCTGCCCAGGTTCTTTAGCCTTGGAGTGAGGTTCATAAAGACAACTCATTTAGAGCTGAGAACTCAAAAGTCTCTGACTTGCTACACATTGTGCATGTGTGTGTCTCTGTTAATTTCCAGCTTAAAGCAAGAAGCTTCTCCAGTAAGGACTGAGCATTAGGTATTGATCTGTGAGTTTAGCAAGATGGCATTACTCCAATTTTAGAAGAACTGATTTATCTTGTAACTGCCCTGTCTGGACAGAATGAATATATTTTAAAGAAATACTATATTTCCATCTCTCTGTGGCTATAGGAGGATTGAAAGAATGAGCACACATACATGAGAAAGAGAGAGAGAGAGAGAGAGAGAGAGAGAGAGAGAGAGAGAGAGAAACAGAGAAACAGAGAGAGAGAGAGAAGTTCAGTTTTCAGCACCTACAATAAGTAGCTCCAGATCTAACTGATGTCCTCTTCAGTTTTCTATAGGCACCCATTCACATGTGTGGCACATGCTCACACAAATACATACACATAAATGAACTTTTGAAGAAGTCTAAAATTAACCTTAATACTGGCCTTCAGAATGTAGCTCAAGATAGCTTTAAGCTCACTATATAGCCTATGCTATTCTGAAAATTCTGTTCTGCTTTCCCAAGTACAGACTTACACGAATCCATTAATAAGTCCAATGAATATGATCTTTATTGAGACTTTTCAAGTATTTGGTTGTATTTTGTGTATGAAATAAATATAAACAATATTTTTAATAAAGCTGAGCTTTTTTTACCCTAAGCTTTAAAAGTATGTTTAAAAAATAGGTCTTGATATAAATTAAGACCTCTATTTTTTTCCACTGGACAGTACTGACAACATCTTTATATGCTTCAGGCCTAGGCTACAGAAATGAGGTTCTCCAGATGCTGCAGCAGGGACACCTTCCAGACGTGCAAGTGAGGATTCATTAAACCTTTCCATTTAACTAATCCTTATGTTCAGTGGAGATATGTGAAAAGGACCAGATAAACATAGTGTGTAGGGACAAAAAGTAGTCAATCACTTACATTGTATAGATAGATTTTCAATCTACATGTAAGTACTTAGAGCATGTATTATATTGTTGACAGATGTTTTTCAAGAAATGTTCAGTTATTGAAATGTAATTTTTCCTTTCCCTATAACACATACACTAAATATTATCACATGTTAGTGTGCTTTTTATATTCAGCCTGTTAATATCAAAGTTTTGTTTGCTTACTTAAACTCACAGCTGACTATATTATAGAATCTTCGTTTCATGACTCAGAAAGACTCTTAATCAATAGTTCATAGATAACTTGATGCTGGAACTATTAAGACAATGATATTTATTTATTTATTTATTTATTTATTTATTTATAAAGACTCAGTGTCTTCACATAACAATTTGTTCAGAATTTAGCTGGAATTCAGATTTTCAGGCTGGAAAAGTATCTAAATAGACCATCTATGGCAACACCCTGGTAAATTTCCACTGTGGAAGGAGCATCTTGTACTGACTGTTCCCCAAGAGACAGAATAACATCTCCAAATCTTTCAAGGCAAAACAGAACTGCTTAATTATCTTTTATGAGTTTAAATGTCAGGTAGATTTGCACATAGTTGATATTATACTCTTTTTTGCAACTATTAGATTGAAAGTATAATTAAACTGTATGTGTTGCTATTTTTTATTGCTCCTTGTCATTGATCACAATCATCAATGGACAATATAAATAAGTAGATTGAAATCCTCAGCAAAATGTACAAATGACTCTTTATTAGATGTTAAATTATATATGTATAGTTTTATCACCAATGAGTAATATTTTTATCATGTTCTATAAATGTCTTCTTTTACTGATATTTGGGTATGTGTGTTTAAGTATATGTGAAGGTTAGCTAAATCAAAGCTGTTTACAATGAGTTTACCTAGAAAATTATTTACAGAAATTTGTGGAAGGGACTATATATAATATATATATATATATATATATATATATATATTATATATATATATATGAGTTTCTTGCTTTGAACACCAAAATCTCATATGCACTTTTTAACAAATCTATTTTAGGGAATTTTCTTCAACATAATAATTATTTCCATCCTGACCAACATACAGAACATTTTATCATGATATTGTTACTTATCAATGCTAAATCATAAGTAGATTATATTGGTTAAATTTCTGCTTCTCTGATAAATGCTCTGACCAAGACAGCTTACAAAAAGACAGGTTTACTGAGCCTTCGATTCCAGAGGGTTACCATTCCATCCCAGTGAGGAAGGCTGACAGCCAGAACAGGAAGCTGAGTTCTCATATTTTCAACAACAAACTCAAAGCACTGAGAGTAGACTGAAACTAACTCAAGGCTTTTAACTTTACAGCCTATATTCAGTGTTATTCCACCTCCACTAATGTGACTCCTCTTAAACTTTGCCAATAGCATCACCAACTGGAAACCAAGAGTTAAAATATCTGAACTTCTGGAACATTCTATTTCAAGCCACTACATAGATAATCAATTAAAACTAACAGCTTTTACTTTGGGATGATACATTTTTCAACTAGAACACATATCAGAAAAAGAGGATGTTCAGGGGAAATTATTGATAATGTTTTATATTAATTTTATCAATAAACATATGTTTAGCTGATAGTATATATGAGGAAATCCTTGAGTGTCAGAATTACAAGTGGAAAATGAAATAAAAAAGGTCATTGAGATGAGGACTTTCTACATTATATTTTTTTTCAATTCCAGCATAATAGGAAACAATATACTGAGAACAGAGATAGCCTTTTCTTTGTGATACCTTAAGCTCTGGTCCCTAAAACAATAGAGTACAACACGGGACTCCACAAGCAAGATCTATGACACTTGGAACTTATAAGCTCAACTCAACCCATATATATACATGGGTTATATGTATATACATACATATATACATATAAGCCATGTATATATATATAAATATATATATATATATATACATACACACACACACACATTTCCCAGCTTTTCTTCAGTTCTATACTTTGCAATGTTTCTATAGGAAATATAGAAACTAGCTAAAAGGACTCTTGTTGCTAATACTGCAAGTAAATTCATTTTCTCTATATACTTTTAAGCAATTTTTCTTGTTGTTTCTGAGATGTTAGATTCAGAATCAGAAAGACAGTGTTGTTTAAATCTACCCTCACAATTCTTGTATGTGATGATTTTATGTTTCTGGAATTTAGAAAAATCTGCATACTCTGGAATTAAGACTTTAAATATTGTAAAATTGTGCAGTAGAAAAATGCAGAGAGTGTCACAGCTGGGAGATTATAATGTAAAATTTCATTTACTTAAAAAATTGCCTATCAAGAAAATTAAACCCTTAGAATTGGGATGTGTTTTTGTGATCAAAATCCTGCTACATTTATAAGACATACAGCAGAATAATTAGTCTCAGTTTGAAAGTAAGAGTTTGCAATTTCTATAAAAAATATCATGTAGGTTTTTATTGAATGTGTAAATTGCTTTTGGTAGGCTGTTCATTTTCACACTATTAATTCTACAAATCCATGAGCACAGAATGTCTTTCCATTTTCTATTGTCTTTATTTTTTTGTCAGAAATGTTAATTTTTCATTTGAAAGGTCATTCCCCTCTTTGGTTTGATATATTCCTAGATATTTATTTCCACTGAGGCTAGTATGGATGGGAATGTTTCTCAGATCTTTATCCTTAGTATTCTTGTACTGGTAGATAGAAAGATGAATCTTTGAGTTGATTTTTTACCCTGCCATGCTTCTGAAAACATTAATTCTTTATGAAAATTTTCTGATGGTATTGTTGAGGCTTTATGTATAATATCATATTATCTATGAATTGAAATATAAATATGGCTTTTTAGTTTCCTATTTGAATACCTTTACATAAAACAGTTGTTTTGTATACACTAATACATATTTCTCATATATTACCCAAATATACTATATTATTGAGGTATAAAATATAGCAAAATTATATATATGTATAAATATATATGAGTTTATCATATACATACACAGGTATGTATATAATATACACATATAACAGAAACATGGTAAGAGAAAGAAGATCAGGATGTCTGTCGTAAGAGAGTATCTTCTAGATACATATGACAGGGAAGCTATATCCATGAAATATAACAATATGTTTGTTTAAACAAGATCTGTACAATGATAGTACTAATTGACATGTTAGCATACACAGAAAATTTCACAAGGCTCCATCCATAAATAAATAGCTATAGGCAATCTATCGCTTCTAAGAGAGTCAAAATAAGCTTGCTCCCATGATAAAACACTCAAAATGTTATCCAACTAAGAGTGAAGGGTGGTAATAATCTCATAGCAGGCAGAATTATTTTTCCACACTAGACTCATGGATTATTTTATCATGTATATTTTTCATTAACTACTATTTAGTATAAATGTAGCAATATTGTCTACCTTATGGTGTTATACTTTTTCCATCTACTTTGGTTATTTAACATGATGAATATATGCAAACTTTTCTGTTCCACTCTAACCTATCTCTTGAACTTCTCCTTAAAATCTTTTCAATCTTTAAATGTATTCTCTTCGGTTTAGTGAAATTTCATGTTTATAATCTTGGTATCACATTGAGTTCATTGCTTTATCTACTAACCTATATTTCTATAACAGAGAATATTTCTTGAAAGCACATGCACTTCTAACCACTATGTTGTCACCTAGAAGTGAGACTTTATAATTTGTTTACATAAGTTTAGTAGTCTTCACATTGGCCTATGTCTCCCTGAACATGCCACAAGACACTTTGAAATGGACACTCTATGCTGTTCATTTGAAAACTATGAAATGGTTTACTTGTTTTTAAGAGTTCAAGTCCTCATAGTTCACGCATGAGTTTAATGTCTCCCACTCTTTCTCCCACTCCTCCTTGTAATCATATTAAATGTTCCTCTCCCTCTGGGTCTCAGAGTAGAACATTTCAGAATGACCAATTTCTTTTTCCATAACTTCTGTGAGTTATAAGATGTAACAAAGCAGCCTTAAACTGTTATTTTTGCCTCTGTCTCCTAGATATTTCCCTAATTTTATAGAGATTCGGCCTTTTTACAATGGTGCTATCAATGAAATTGTCAATATGGAAGGGGAAGTAATTCACTGGGACTTATCCCTAGGCAAAGGACTACACGTAACTCATAACTACTGGGAGAAGGAGTCCTTTTCTGTGGATGATACCTGTTATGGATGTTCAATGCAGAATGCTCAACTTTGAAAGAGTATACAAAATAGCAACAAAAAACACCTCAGCAGGCAATAATCATACATATTTGTGCATACATATCATATGTATATGCACATGCACATACACATACATATATATGTACACATTAACAACAATAATAATAGAAGACAATGAAAGAAAAAGAAGCTATTATCTTAAGAATGAGAGGGAATGGCAGGTTCTATGAAGAGTAGTTGAGAAAGACTAGGGGGAAGAAAAAGTGATGTGTAAAAGCATCCTCATGGAAGCCTGATAAGATACACACACACACACACACACACACACGCATGCATGCATGCACACTCACACACACTTAGAAGAGCTTAATTGAAGTTATGCCACATAGGCAATAACTGTCTCCTGACACTATTGCTGATGGTTTCCTGTGCTGTACAGAAGGTAGTTTGTTGTTGTCTTGTTTGTCTAATTTTGGATCGGTTGCCTAGGCTTTTGGTACACATCCAAACAGCAGCAACAACACACTTCTTTTGGATCATTGTCACTCACTAGCTTCCCTGTTTCCCTTTGGCAGCTGTTATTCTCAGGTGTTAGATTTTCACCTGTTGAGGAACACAGATATAGTTTTTTCCTGTTTGTGGATATCTTCTTCTCTTGGATGTGTCTAATGAATACTCTTGTTCTCTGTTACTATGGTAAAGTTATTCATATCCACAATTGAATTCCTTGTATCTATACCATTATGGACCTTTTTTATAAAGACATACATTTTTGGAGAGCTTAACACTAAAGAATAGTATATATAGAAGCTATGTAATGATCTTCTCTGGATCAAGCAGTGAGTATTGTATGAGAGTTATAGTTTTTAGAAGTTTCTTACTCACATAAATCAGAACTAAGATGATTTACAGTCAGATTCTTTTTCATTAGCACCTTGATTCTCTGGGTATCATTGCATGAGCTCATTTTCATAGTTGCCTATCTTTCTGTGGATTCTGATAGTCTTTAAATATGAGAAATTTCTACATTATGAAAGCCTTCAGAAAATAGCAAAATTGCCTAAAAATTGAACATAAGATTTCTTATAGTTTTCATCATGAGTTAGCCTTTAACAGTGAAACCACCTCTTAAGTCTGATAAAAGATTTTTTATTTCTTTATAGATATATCCAACACATAGTAATATGTAGACACACATGTAATATTCACATGTATGAATGTATTTTATTTTTATATGTTAAACATCACATTTCACTGAGGAAAAACTAATAAACTAACATTTAGCTAATCTTACAAATCTCTGGTTATAATAATTCTTTCAAAAATCATTATTGACTCACATGAACTATTAAATTTTAGAACATAAAAATGAAAAAAAAATCAATGTATTACAATGTAATGTATCAAGACCAATTTGATTTTCACAAGTGACTAGCTCAAGTGGAATTCTTATGAAGCACTTGCTTAAATAAAGCTTTAAAAGATTTTCTTATGATAGATAACTTTTCTTGTTAGGACTCATATAATAGGTTTATCTTATCAAGCTTAATGAAAATTGAAAATGTCATTTCAAAAGCTGAAATTCATTATATTGAATTGTTAACATCTCTTATTATAACCAGAAAGATTTTATATTCTAGAGTTTTAGTTGAAATTTCACTCAAGAAAATGTGATTATCTGTCAATGCAGATTTTATGTAGCTATTTGAATATCTATCTTTAATTTATACTTCAATAGTCCATTAAAACACAAGTACCTTTTTTGAATTGAACTAATTAAATATTTCCCTACTCTATTCTGAGCTATGTATTATTGCAGAGTATAGCTTTTATTTTTTTCGGTATATGTAAGTGATGTTAAAAGATGTCATAGCCAGGTGTAGTGAAACAAAGCTGCAATTCATCACTCAGAATATGGAGACATGAGAATCAAAATTTCATGGTCACTTTGAGACAGGATTTGTGGTCAGTAAAACCATGGTTGTAAGAGATGTCTCAGGACAACAATAATTACAACAAAACCAAAATCATGAAACAATAAAATAGATACCATACTTTAAATCTCATTTTTAATTGATATTATGAATTTATAGTAGCCTTCAGTCTCTGCAATAATACATATATTAAGCTAGCTCAATCTTCTGTAGTCAACTATATTTTATTTATACAGTACTAAAATAGAAATTATCTACTTATCAGTTCAGTAGTAAATGTTAGGTGATAATTAATTAACAATCATTGATGATTGCAATATGCATATTTTATGTATTACAATGGAAGTGACTGTATACATTTTCTATCAAAAACCATTAGCTGCTAGATAATTATGTAATATATTCTCAAGTTCATGACAAAAATTTTGTGCTTTGCATGCTTCAAATTGTATGAATGTAAATAAAACCTTATATTACTATATGTAGTAGTGTATTTTATATATAAGTTTGGCCCAGAAAGACTATCTTAAATGAATAGACATGAACAATGGTGATGACAACAGGAGGCTGAAACTAGTTAAATGGGGTCAGAACTACAAAGCAGCCATATCAAGAATGTCCTTGCTGAGGGACAGGATGCCTGGAAAGTGTTTGGGTTCCAGTTCCCTTAATGAGCATCTCCTCCTACATGTGGATGCTATATACAACTGAAAAGAAGAGAAACAGCTAGAAACCTTGCAGATGGCCCTGCTAAACTCATTAGCTCATCTCTTTCCTCATACCTCACCCATTTTTCTCATAAATCCTTTAGATTCCCTCAGATTAGGAGCAGGTCTCTAGGGACTTTGCTTTCTCAGAGCTTCTCTTTGCCTCTTTTTGTTCTGTCTCTCTTTCTCTCTGTCTCTCTGTATCTCACCCCCTTTCTTCCTTTCCCTCCTTGAGGTCCCATTTATGAATCTATAATAATTTTCTATTTAAAAATCACACTGTCATCCATGATTTTCATTTTGTAAATCTAAGATAAAAATATGAAAGCCACTGATTTTCATGACTTTGGTGGCCTCCTAATTTTCAGGAACCTTTGAGACATGAGTCAAAAAGGCCCCATTGGTCTCAGACTGCATGTCTCTGTAACAGTAAATGCACAAATTGATGACTATGATAATTGACTTAATTTTGGCAATCATATCATGCTATTTAAAAATCCAAACCATCATATTGTATCATTCATAAAACAAGAAGTTTGTCAAGTATACCTCCTTAAAGATAGAAGATAAAGATTATTTAACCTTTAGTAACTATGATTCACTTTACATTAGGAAGACACTAAGTGCCCTTCAAATCTATTGCACTGGAGAAAAGAAACATTTCTGAAATTTTTCAACTAAGAACTGTCTTCATTATTTTCCATTTTGGCTTAGAAATTTTGACCCTGTAAGATGATGCAATATGAATTAATAAAGCAGAGCATGGTGTATGGACATTGTTGAAAGTACTTGGTCCCTTAGTTTTAAAAAGTAATGAAAACACTTGCATAGTTTTAAAGCAAACATTTGATTGAAACATAAACATGCATATTATAAGAGATAAGCTTAGCACTTTTACTGAGGTGAGTAATTTAACATTTTGCTGTTATCAAAAAGTTATATTGCATTGTTGGTATATGTTGCAAGTATTTTCTTGTTATCATATCAGAGAAATGAGTCTAGCATTAATATTCTAGTTAAAATAATCTACTTAATAAAAAGAAAGATAAAAACAAAAATGCATTGGTAAACTATTTATGCATAATATCCTTAAATATATTTCACATTAAGGTAACATACAAAAAAAGTGCAATTTACTTCACTGTGGGATAACACCATGAATAGGAAGTTGGCGAGTCTTGTATACAAGATCACAAAGTTGCATTTATTATTTTGATCTAAATATAAATACAATTGCTTATCTATCCTTTTGTATTTTATAGATATTTAAATAATTCATAGGTATTTTATCAAAGCAAGAAGTTTTATGATCTCAGTTTACCAGAATGCATTATGCACACATGTAAAATAATTTTGAAGTGTATGAAAGTCCTGGAAAATTATATTTTGCATCTGAAACAGAAAATAATATGTTTTCTTTTTCTTTAAAAAAAAAAAGATAAATGGCTATATTTTCCAAAAATACTGCATGAAGAATATCAAAGCAATCTCCAGATTCATGTGAACAGGATTTAATTTGTCTATCTACTTTTGCAGACACTGGCATATATTGCCTTCCATAGAAACAGTATTCAAGAGTTTTGACATAAATATCAACACCTCCCTATATTTCTATTTGTTATTTTGTTTGCTCGTTTTGTGATATTGGAGGTTGATTGAGGGCCTTGGACATAGTCACCAAGTCCTCCTCCACTGAACCACATCCCCAAAACTCCCATATTTCCTTTTGTAAATGTGACTTTATTAAAGTTGAAATTGTTTATACATTTCATCATATTCTTTCTGTTTAAGATCCTATCCACCTCACACATCACCAACTTCATGTTCATTTTTTTCTAACAAAACAAAATCAACCCACTAAAAAATAATTAAAACAAATAGATGTAAACTACAATAGCAGCCAAAAAAGAGGGAGTTTTCTTTATGTTGTCCAAGGACTCCTGGGAATAAGTTCTGTCCTGAAGTGTGGTTGATATTTTCATTATCACTCCATTAGAGAAAAATTATTTTCTTTTTCTGCAGGTATCAAAAAGACTTCTGCTTAGGAATGTGACTTTAAGTTCACTTTCCCTTTTACATACTACAATTTGATCTGATTTAAACTTGTACAGAATTTGTGTGTAATTCTATAGTCTCTGTCCTTGTTTTGTCTAAAAAAGCCCTGTTTTCTTAGAGTTATCTACTACTGCTGGGTATTAAAATCTTTCTGCCTCCTCTCTGCACAAATACTTGAGTCTTACAAAGAGAAGTTTGATAAACACAACCCATATAGATATTTGATAAGCACAACTCAAGTCTCTGATTCTCTGCATAATGTTCAGTTGTGGTACTTGCATTAGTTATAATATATTCAAGGAAAAAGACTCTCCTATAAGGGTTAAATGATGCTTTCATCTATGGGTGTGACTATATGTTATGAGTCATTTCATTGATATGTTACTCTCGAAGAATAATGGTAACAAGTTTCCTCTTGCTCATTACCTATCTAGTTTCAAGTTATTTGCCACTATAACAGTGTCATGTATGGGTCGCATCTTATAGAGTGCAGTTTAAGTTCAATTAAAAGGTGATAGAGTACTCCAACAACATTTGTCCCACTATTATACCAGTATAATTTGTAGGAAAGTGACCTGTTATACATCAAAGGGCCTGTGGCTGAATATTACTATTTTCTTCTTTGGGACTGTGTGCAGTGTATCTTTCAGCACTAAATCTTACTAGGTACAGATGAAGCTTCTTGTTAAGCATTAGTTTTTCTCCATGTTTGATGATTAGTGTCTTCAGCAATAAGGTCTTGCTATCAGGTTATAGATGGTAACTAATATCCTTTGAAATAGTCTATGATGTTTGGAAATATCTATGAGACTCCTTTGACTAACAAAAAAAAACATGTTGGTCAATAATTTGTTAGCATAGGTTTCTATTTGGGGCATTATTTCCTCAATTATATTTTGAAACATTATCTTATTAAATTGCCCTACATGGTCTTGAACTGAATGTTATGAATGCTGTTCATTGGGCATAACATTGCCCTCACAGTCAACAACTGTGAGTATGCTGAAGTGAACTAAATGGGACTAGGGACATTAATTTCCCTAACAAAATGGAACTGGACTTAAGAAGACCTTCTCTTCTCTAAGGATTTATAGACAGTTAGTGGTTAAGAGTGAGGAAGGCAATGTCCCTTGTGTTTCTACATTGTGGCAATGTGAGGATCAACTAAGGAGGAATGAGGGACACAGAGAGAGAGAGACTTAGTATGGAAACTTAAGACAATAGAATAATATATATATATATATATAGTCTATATAATATATATAATAAATATAAAGTCAGAATTTTATATATATATATACATATATATGTGTGTATATATATACATATATATATGTGTATATATATATATATACATAGTCTAGGGCCTAGGTTATAAATTGTCTCCATAAACTAAATAGCAAGGCTCTGTTGCTGTTGCTGAATATAACATGTATACAACTCATTGAACATGAAGAAGTCAAGCTAGTGACTACATAAAACTTTAAACCCTATATGCTAGTTTGATACCGGAACTACTCTGCATTTTACCAAAGGAGAACGGTACACACCAACAGAGCCATAGTAACTTTGATCAGCAAAGGTGTCTTACCTGTAAGATATGCTAGTTCAATGACAGCTTATCTGGTAGGAATGAGCAACCAGTATCTGATTTAACTGAAGACCTCAGGAGCCTATGCTCAAATAGTACTATTGTGAAAGGCATGAACAAAAATGTACCAATAAAATGATTCCTAAAGACATTCTTCTATATTCATAGATCCATGCTCAGCCTTCATAGAGCAGTCTTCCTTCCACAGACATGAACAAATACAGAAGTCCATGGCCAGACATTATGCAAAGAAAGACACCTTAGAACACTCAGTCATAAATGGTATATTTATCAATTCCCTCCCTTTAGGGCTTAGAAAATCAATTGAAGAAGAGGCAGAAAGCAAGTAAGAGACAGAAGGTATGGAAGACAGAAAAAAAATAATGCAATATAATCAATCCATTTTTAAAATGCACTTATATATCAGCTTATACTGTAAAAATACCTTATATCAAATAATGATTCTTGGCCAAAAATCCTCCTGGGATTCACCTTTCTGCACATCCCTACAGGGTACTGTCCACCTTCAATCTGAGCTCTTATTTCAAGAACATTTTTTTATACCAAACCTCCCTTGAAAGCAGCCTTTTTTAGTCTACAGCAAAGATCAGTTTGGTTTACTGTTTGATGAGATAAAAGTAATGTCTTGCTCTCACTCCCTGGAGCAAATGTCAGGTGAACTTAACTTGAGATCAGTCTGAAAACTTTGAGTTGTCCTCCTGTAATAAGAATGTTGAATGTGTAGGAGATCAAGAATCTTTCAGTTTTGTGTCCAGTAAGATTAGCAGAGGAGGGACTTTGCACAGGAGCTGATATTCTAGCTAGTATTAATGATATTAATAAAGACATTTTCTGGCATCTTCTGTTAAAATCCCAGAGGCTGAATGAGGCTAACTTGAAATATATTAATGCTTACATTAAAAAATGTCACAATAAAATTATAATCTAGTTATAACTGATGAATAATGATGTAAAATCTCCAATAAAATGTTAGAAAATCAAAATCAGCGACATTTCTTTCAAAAACATGTTGGAATTAATAAATCTGAAATGTTTCAAGTCATAAAGCTCATAAAGAATCATTAACATACATATGAAATAACAATCTAACTTCAGAGGAATTCAAGAAAACAAGTCGATTTTGATAGCATCAAAAAAATCACTTAGGAGTAAATTAAATAAAAAAGAAAGATGCCTGGTTCACTACAAATTAAATTATAAAAATTGATAAGGAAACTAAAAATAAAAATATGTGAAAAATTCATTTATTGGTCAGAAGAATTACATTGTTGCGATTTTCATAGTACCAAAATCAATAAGCAGGTATGATGTAGGTCATATAAAAATTCCACTAGCATTCTGCAGAGAGGAAATGTAGATAGGAATATAAAAGAGAGAGCTGATGAGATGGCTTAGTGGTGAAAGGTAGATAAAGGACCTAAGCTTGATCATCAGGGCCTATATAGTAGAAAGAGAGAATTTACTCTGGAAAGTTGATCATGGCATGGTATGGGACACATGTGCCCTCCACCACATATGCATACACATATAAGTAAATAGATAAAATATAATATGTTTGTTAAGAACTATAAACAATTTCTGAGTAGGCAAAACATTACTCAGAATGAACCAAAGTATTATTCATCCTCATTTAAAAATAAAAAATGCATCTGAGTGGTTGTGCTTCATGCCTTTAATCCCAGCACTCAGGAGTTAAAGCAAGGTGGATCTCTAAGTACAGAGTCTACAATGGTCTACAGAGAGACTTTTAGGGCAACCTGGGCTACACATAGAAACCCTGTCTTGAGAAAACAGCAAAACTCTAATACCAATATAAACTAAAGTGTCATAAAAGTAGAAACACAAATCAATGGAACATAAAAAGTCATAAATAATTTAATTATATTTGATAGGTTGATATTTTTAAAATTACACCAATAAGACACAGTGGCGAATGATCATCTTACAGACCTGCAATGAACATGTTTGAAGAAGTGTTCTATAATGGGATGAAGCATCCTTCAGGTATACCTGGATCTTGAGGTAGATCAATTTGTATTTTTGGAAGAACCACCACACTGATTTCAATAGTGGATACACAAGTTTTCACTTTAACCAGCAATAGATGAGTGTTATCTATTTCATACTCCACCTCCCTTGCCAGCATGAGCTGTCACTGTTTATAACAATACTAGCTATTTTTACTAAAATATCAAAAATAATTTTTGACTTATATTCTTTAAGCCTAAGGATTTTGAGAATTTCTCTAAGTGCTTCTTGCCATTAGAATTTCCTCTCTTGAGAATTCTCCGTTTAGATCCGTATCCCATTTTCTATTTGGATTATTGTTTTCTTTATATCTAGCTCTTGATTTTTTAAAAAGAAATATTATTAGGATGTTAGTATTCTATTGGATGTGTGGTTGATAAAAGCCTTTGCATTCCATGGTCCAAATAATGATGTCCTTTGCTGTGCAGAAGTTTTCACAAACTGGAAATTTTTATTGATATGTTCTAGCTGCTGATGTTGCAAGGAAAGGTGTGTGGGTGGGGTCCTGTGCAATGGTATAGATGCCAAAGTGTGCATGTGGAGGTCACAGAATGTACATGCTTATGTATATGACATAAAACAATCACCATCATACTATTTGTATAATATGGAGGTAAAGCACACACACACACTCCAGAGCATTACACTTTGAGTCAAAATATTAACTTGAACACATGACTTAAGAGGTGAAGGTGCATCTCATCAAGAACAAAGGACTGAGTTTAATCCCCAGAAGCTACAAAGTAGATGGAGAAAATAGAAATTTATAAATTGTCCTCTGACCACCACATGCACATTTTGGCCTGTACACCATGGCACAGCCACACACCCATGTTCACATACATGTAAAGAAAACAAATAAAAAGGTAATAATATTTAAGGCCAAAGTAAACTTACTTTAGTTATGTATAATTCAATTATTTTATGTAAATAAGTAGAAAAATGCTAAGTAATTATTTTCATGGGTTATCTTTTAAATGAAATATATTTTCCTTAACAGAGGAAACAAAAAAAAAATGAGAAGGCAATATACGAACTGAATAAATAATATTTGTAAATCATTTACCTAATAAAGGCTTAATAACCAAGTCTAATGAATACCAGCAAGTCAATGGTCAAAACAAAGTGCCTAATACACATCTCTCCAGAGCGACATAAAAAATAAATAACTGACTAGGTATATGAAAAGGCTTAGAAGAAAAAAAATCAACATGTATCATATGCTAATTAGATGACATAGTAGCTTAATTATTCTTCAAAATGTCTCACATAAGAAATTTATTTTCTATAATTTCTTACTAGAAAAGCTAAAGTTAAGAGCTATTGAATAACAAAGATGTTAATAGTTACTGAAATGAGAATCAAATCCTATTATTTTCTTTAAATTTCATATAATTGGTTCTCTTCTCCAGCTGAGAATGATGCCCAAAGGCAAGAAGGCCTATGGGAAGAGGGTGGCCCCTCCCCCAGGCATCAAGAAGAAGCAGGAGGCCAAAATGATGGGAGAATTCCTCTGTTTGATAAAAGTCCTAACTAAGGTCTTCTACATTCGACTGGACATCCAGCCCAGAAGAGCTCTCACATATTTCATCAAATGTTCATGGTAAATCAAGCTATTGAAAAAGGGGCATACTCTGTGAGCAGCTCAAAATACCTCTTTCCAAAACTATTTTACCTATGCCCTGTACCTGGTGGCAAATAACCACCCAGCTGTTTAAGTTTTCCTACGAGTACAGTCTAGAGAAATCATAGAAGCAAGTGCTAGAAAGACAGATGATGAAAAAAATGAGGTCCCCTCTAAGAGACCAAATGCCTTTCAAGCAGGGGTCAATATAAGCACTACCTTTGTGGAGAATGTGAGGGCTCAGCTGGTGGTGATAGCCCAAGAGGAGGGCCCCATGTGAGCTGCTGGTCTTCCTGCTTGTTCTGTGTGCAAGATGTTAGACCCCAACTGTATTATCATGAGGAAGGTTACATGGGCGGGCAGTTGGTACATGGAAAGATCTGTACCTTTATTTTCTTCACACAGGTTAACTGGGAAGACAAAAATGCTTGAGCTAAACTGGTGAATGCTATCAAGACCAATTACAATAACAGATACAGTGAGATCTACTGAACTGCGGAGACAATGTGCTGAGTCTAAATTCTGTGGCTCATGTTACCAAGATAGAAAAGGCAAAGGTCAAAGAACCAAGAACTAAACTAGGCTAACTTGCCCTAATAAAATGTGTAGTTACCCTAATAATCTTCTTCTATTTTCAGCTGCAACATTAATGTAATTACTCAGATAATCATCTAACAATCTACTAAAGTATACAATCAAGATGAGAGAAAGCCACTTTTGTGTGATACACAAATATAATCCTAATAGGAAAAGCAATATTTATGAACAATAAAAATTAGAAGGATAATGAGAAATATCTATGAAAGATTACTACTTTATAGGTGCTAAATAATATCTGGAAATAATGCAAAATCAAAAATTTATAGACCATCAATTATACCTTCAATTTATAAAAATGACATTCGTTAAAAGGATGCTATGTTTAATAACATTTATTAGAACTAGAAAAATGTTTAAAAATATATACTTTAACAGTTGGCTAACCTCTTCAAATGAATAAGATTCCATTTTTGTATTTTTATTCATAACTTAAGATAGTGGATGTTTACTGCATAAATCTATGAGAAAAGAGGAAACAGAGCAGAATTAATCACATGAATTTAATATTTATTAAAATAAATACTAGCTGTATAACTCCATGGTATATAAATGGAATTTTTCAGTAATTGTAATAAAGAACAGTATTTTACATAACCATGTAATAGTAAATATTTCACTTTTTCACTTTTTAAAATATCTTATTTTGTATATAGCAATATAATCTGTGTATTAAAAAACATTATAGTAGAATGATATAATAATGTTTTAAACTTGAGTTAAAATTTAAGTAGTTTAAAGTATACAAAAATTATATTATTTATATAACTTTTATTTGCCATATGTAATTGCAATCTTGGAAGCTTTCTGGTGAATAAGATCACCCTTTCTAGTTCTTTCTGAATTCTGACTAGCTTGTTCAATTCAACTGTTCTAGCCTAAACTCTCCAAGCTGACTGATTCAAATTGGCTTCTCTTGGTTTCTTACTGAATTGCTGTGCTTAGAAAAACTACCTCTGAATTTTACAAAATGAGCTGCTCTAAGTGCACTGCATTCCCTGAAGTGCCCTTCCCTCCCTACTCAGTCTACATGTCTCTCTTATGATGCCTGTCTTTCCTGTCTGTTCTCACAAGAGTTGGGCTTACCCAGTCTCTCACTCATTCTGTTAAATATTTCCCTGATTCATCACTTGTTTGCCACTCAATTAGACATCACTTTCAAACACGACTGTTTCCTTCTATAAACTAACCTCACTTTCATTGTTAGGGATTAAATATGTGTATTAAGGGCTTGTCTGCATTTCAATCAGACATATACTGTCTTTGGATGTGGTCTCATATCAGAGCAGCCATGTTGCTGGGTTAAAATTCCTCTTTGATTTGCTTCTCTAGTTCTCTGTATTGGGTAGACTCTTTATTAGAAACATGTAGTTATAAGCTTCATATTAAGGTATAGGTGTGCTATTAATAAGATCTATTAATGCTAATACATACAAAGACATATACAGACAGATACAGAAACAAATGCATACTATATATAGTAATAATACTCATGTGTTAATAATATATTATAATTAACATTTTATTCTTTTGTGTATAATACTTTAAACCAAAATAATCACAAAAAGAAACTTCACACCGCAAAATAATGATGAAAACATGAATTTGCTTAAGTACATTTTTTCTTGTTAGCAAAAAAGGTTTTATTTAGATGCTTCTGATAGATAATTAACCGTGTAAAGGAATATTTGGAAGTAAATCATGCATAAACATCTGAACTTCTTGACAATTTTAGTAAAAACATATAGCAACACGTTGGGTCCCTCCCTTCTGCCTCAGCTCTGAGACGTCCGCAGCTTGCCACTGGAGACTCAACTCACACCTGCTGTGCCTGAAACAAAGGCTCACTACTCTGAATTCTGCCTTTGAGAATTCCAGAGGAAAGTACGGCCCGCCCTGCTAGCTGGCACGTCTGCAGCCTGAGGTTGTTGACCTCCTCCCCCACCATGAGCTGCACCTCGGGCCACTCCTCTGAGTGGAGACCTGCGGGACACCCTGAGCCGCACCTTCAGCCCAGCAGCCTGGCTTCCCTTTGCCTTCCCCTTTGACTTTGTTCGGATTCTTCCTGACTCCTCCCACATTGCTTATGTTATTCAAATGTCATTGTAACCTAGAGATTCAGTTTTGCTTTCTTGTATATAAATGCTGAAACCCCGAAAAGTAAAAGCAAGCCTTGATTGGAAACCCTCAACTAGGCTTCGTGTCCTTTTGTTCTCGAACTCTGTGTTTCAGGTCTCCTTTCTCCCTTCAGTTGAGGCAGAACCCTGTTCGTGAAACTGCAGGACAGTTTCAGCAACAGGTATATCATCATGAAATATCAGCTATTCTAGCAGGTTGAGGAAAACTAGTTGACAATAAAGAAAATCTACCTATTGCACCTCTTATCCAAAAACCTGGAAGCATTTTGCTTTCCTTACTGAATATAGGGAACTCTTAATTATTTTTTTAATCTTCATGAGACAATATAGTTTAGTATATGTAAATGTATTCAAAATTATTAATAAGTATGTTATGTCCCTCAGGAATAAAACAAAGTTTTGGAAATATAGGTGCACATTTACATAATATTTATCCTGCATTTTAGTATTGCTTACTAGATTTAAAAGTAGATTTAAAGTAATACATGATGTTAATTTTGGGAGATTATCTCCATTTTCTAGAAGAATATAAGATAATTAGAAGAGGAAAAAATGTCAGGCAGAAGGTAAATGTAAGTCACATTCCATTAAGCATGGATATGTAAATGATATTTATTTCTCAATAAATATGTTCAAGCAGAACAATTAATACATTAGACAAAGTGTACCAACAAAAATATGCTAAATATGCTTTTATTCTCCATGAATTATCTTAATACTTTAAAGCAAACATAATGTAATTATATATATATTAAGAATATTATAATATAAAGTCTAACTGTTTAAGTGTTGTTTAGGTAACAACACTAGATAGTATAATAGTAAATAAGTATCTACTATTTATAGGTATGAGTTGGACTGGACTCTGGTTCATATACTCAATGACATTCTGTTGGTTAGGGGGACTGATTTTCTCTTTCCCAGCAGTTATCAATTCCAAATAGTTTTGTGATTAGATTTTTGTAAAAGTAACTTTTATTTACTTGATGTAATTGTCATGTCAAAGGATTACTGCTAATAAGCACACCCTGTTCTAGTTCTTTCTGAGCCCTGGTTCACTGGTTCAACTATTCTGGCTCAAACTCTCTGAGATAACTGATTCCATCTGGGTCTCTCTGCTTGTCTCTGAATTGCTTTTCTCAGCTTCAAACTAACTCCGTTCTAATTTTCTGGCTCCTTCTTATTCTCTGGCTTCCACTGCCTTTGCTGACCTGTACTGAACTGCATGAAGTGACAAACAAACTCAGCTCTACTACTCTGGACTTACTTCACTGACTACCAATTTACTCAACTCCAAACTCACTGACAAAATGAACTCTACTCAATTGAATTGACTGAATTGACTCTTTTCATCCTGCAATGCTTTTAAATAGCTTTTCATCTGAGAGTTGGGCATATCCTTTCTCTGACTCATTCTGTAAATCATTCTTTGATTCATCATTTTGTCTGTCCCTCAATTAGACTTCATTGTTTGATTAGACTAGAGGGATCAAAGGTGTGTACTGAGTGTATGTCTGCATTTCAGTAGGATCATACAGACCCAGAAGGTCTTGGATGTAATCAGAGTAACCATGTTGCTGGATTAAAATTTCTTTACAGATTTTTATTTTAATTTTTTGATAGAAAGAAAGCACATAAATTTGGAGGAGGGTAGTATTTTGAAGAAGTTAGGAGAAACAATATGATAACATATATAAATTTTTAAATAAAAATACAAATTAGTTGTATGCATTATGATCATTAGCACCCTAATATCTGCTTATTGAATGAATGCTTCAATTTTCTCATTTCCATATATTTGATTTCTTTGGAAGGCAAAAAGAGGAAACAAAAAAATCAAAAACATGCTCCATTTTAAATAATTAAAAATTGAGATTATAATATAGTTGTATCATTTCCATTTTCCCTTCAAGCCTTTGGGTAGAAAAGAAAACATCAGTTTATTAAAATGCTTAAATATGTAGAAAATCCCAGGTGTTTTGCACAAAGATTAGGAAACAGTTTAAAGAATATATATATATATATATATATATATATATACACACACACACACACACACACACACACACACATATATGTCTATACAGGTTTTTTTATACAATATATATTTGGAATGTTAAATACAACATACATGCAGCATGTATATTTAATATAAAATCAAATTCTTGGTAAAATATCAGTATATTTTTGGTAAAATGAGAGAAAAGGTATGGTAAATGGATAGTTAAAGTTTCTTAATGAATTTAATTAACACATTGAAGGATGAGTTTTACAAGTAGAATCATAACCTATAAACTTGAGATATCATTATCCTCTTGGGTAGTCATGCTTATTTTATATCTCTGGAGTTTAGGATGCACCAATTAATATCTCTGTGCTTCCAGAATGAAAATAAGAAGCCATTAAAGAATGAAAACTGTTAAACAAATTCATTGCATTTGCATCTTATCAAGTTCATTGATAGTTATAGAATGAATTGCAAAATTAAAATCTGGTTCTCTTATACTTATTCTGATGTATAGCTTACTGATTATCAATACTGAAAAGACAGAATAAAAGATTTGATGCACAAAAAGTGATAGAGAAAGGATAAAAGTAAGTAAACATTTTACAATATCCACATAAAAGTTAGTACTTAAAAAAATTTCAAGGTTTCTAGTGTTCTATTAGAGTCATATATATATAAAAGAGAAATAATTTTGAAATATACATGTATGAAAACATACATGAAGTTGTAAAAGTAATTTTTATTTGTGAGATGTAATTGTCATCTCAGAGGCTTACTCCTAAACAAACTCACCTTTCTAATTCTTTCTGAGCTGAATCTGCCTGGGTCAACTTAGCTGTTTTGGCTCAAATTCATTTCCATGACTTATTCAAACTGGCTTCTCTTGGCTCCTTACTGAATTGCTGTGCTTAGTTTCAAACTAACTCTGGAAATATGTTCTAATCTTCTGGCTCCTTCTCATTCTCTGGGTCATTCTGCCTTTACCTGAAACCTGTCCCTGTACTGTTAGGGGAAAACTGCCTTTCAGCTGAATTCCATTAAATGATACCAAGATGAACTCCACTCACTGAATTCCACTGTATTTCTGAAATCAGCTGAACTATAGTCATTGAACTGCCCTCTCTGAATTACATATTACTTTCAATCATGCTAACTTCCCTTTATATCTAACCTTACTTCCATTGTTTGGAATGAAAATATGTGTACTAAGAGGGCATGTCTGTATTCTAGCCAGATCAAACTATAATCCAGGGTATGTCTGTATTCCAGCTGGATCACATAGACATACAAATTATTTGTATATGATTCTTTGCCAGAGCTCCCACATTGCTGAGCTAAAGTACCTCTAAAATCAGTTAATGAAAAGAGGCTATTTGTTTGAGAAAGAGCAATAAGGGATATATGGCAGTGTTTAGTGGGGAAAAAGAGTAGAGAGAAATTGCATAATTAGAATGTCAAAAACAACAAAACAAATGTCAAACAAAGGTTAAAAATATGAATGTGTATTTCATAAACTCAAAGTTTTTTAATCCCTGAAAATAGAATAAGCACAATCAAGTTCAGTGAAGTAAGATCAAACTGAAATAAAAGAATTCTCACATATAACAATAGAAATAAGGGAATAAACAGTTTAAGAAAATCAGATGTAGGTAAATAAATGATTAAAATGGTAAAATATTATAAGATATTTAATAATAAAACTAAATGAAAATGGATAACAAAGCTAGGAAAAACCGCTAAATGAGAATTAGCATGATTTTCACATGCATTTTTGCTATAGTACACTGATGGCATTTATATGCTGGAGTAAATGAAAGTATTTAAGGTAACTTTGTCCATCAAAGAGGTGGAACTGTCACAGTGTCACATAGTTTTTTAAAAGGAAACTGATGAAAATTCAACACCTTATTTAACAGTTCAAAGACTTGCTTGGTTTATCTCGGTGTAGTAAAATATAGAGGCAGAAAACAGAAGGGAAATGAGGGATAAAATGTATTGTAGTTGCTGATGAATTAGGCATAGCTTTTCTAACCAGTAGAAAATTTTAGTGAGTATTCTTAGGGTTTTGCTATTAACTTGTAGTCTCAGCATCAACAAAGAGAAAAGCTTAATAATAACAACAAAGGAAGAGCACACAGAACTGCCTGCCTACCGAACATTTCTTCAAAGCACTAGCTAACATACATAAGCCTCAAAAATTACTAGGGAAAAAAAGGATACATTAAACAAAAGATATTGCTGTTTTGAGAATATTTCAAATCACAAACCTTAGCATAATTGAACTAGCTAGGAAAGATACAAAGCTTGTGTTCTAGGTTTTGCTTATTTGTTTCTTTTTGGGTGTTTTTTTATTTTGTTATTGTTGCTTTGTTTTGTATTTGTTGCTGTTGTTTTGTTTTTTATTTTAAACTCAGCCAGTCTCTCTCTCTATGTAGACAAGGCTGGCCAGCAACTTTATATGTAGGTAAACTGGTTTCAGACTTTCAGTGACTTTCCTCCCTGTGCTTACTGAGTGCAGGCATTACAGGTCTTCATTACTATTTTGGAGTAATATATTCAGTGAATGTCATAGTAAAACATACATGTAAACACATACTGTGAAAATAGAGTCATGTGGGAAGAGGAAAACTCAACTGAGAAAATTTCTTTGCATATTGGCTCATAGGGAAATTTGGGGATCTTTTCTTGACTGATGATTTATATAGCTGGGATTAACCCACCATGGCCAGTGCAACAAATGGATATGTGGTCTTTGGTTGTATAAGAAAGCAAGCTTAACAAACCATTGGGAGCAAGATAGCAAGCGTTACCCTTTCTCTTCTCTGATTCCCTTTCTACCTCCACTCTTCTCCCTGAGTTCCTACCTTGGCTTCCTGTGATGATATACTATAATCTAGGCACCAAAGAAACCTTTGCCTCTCCATGTTGCCTTTGTTATGGTGTGATATTACAATTGAGAGCAAACTGAGAAACACATGAACTATGTGTCATATCTCATCATAGATCTATATATCCCTATGTAAATAGGATTTTTTGTTTCTATTACTGAATTTACATAGCCAATATTTCTGAAATTGTCATAGTGTAAACTGTTGTGCAGTTCCCAATATCAATATATTATATATTATATAATATATATTACATATTATATTATATAAAAATATTATACATATATATGAATATTATATAAAACATTATATATAAGTTACATATGTGTGTATGTAAGTTATACACATATATACATATATACACATATATAACTTATATGTTTTTTAATATATTTTATATATAATGTATAATATAACATGCAATATGCAATATGTGATATCTGATATCTGATATCTGATATAATATATGTGTGTATATATGTATGTATAAAACAATACTGTTGGGAACCATGAGAGCCCTGAGATAAATATCCTGCCCCAGCTAATTGAGAACCCGGAGATTAACATCCTGCCTGACAATCACAAGGATCCAGCTTTGCCCTGGGAAAAGAACATTCTTGGAAATCCACCCCCTCTCCACCTGTCATTCACCCGCTCCCCACCTGTCACACTGGAGCTCAACCCCAGAAGATCTTGTAAACTTCCATCTCCCTCCTTCCTCTCCCCCTCCCAGATTTTTGCCTTAAATATGGTCGGCTACACTATGTAAATGACTCTTGACAAGCAATGCTTCCTTGAGTCCTGTCGTCTCTCTCGCCCATTCTTTATTCACAGGTTGTGACCCTCCTCGTTCCCCTGAATAACGTGACCTACAGGCCAGGTCAGGTGGCGCCCGACGTGGGGCTCGAGGCACGGGTCACCTCCAGGACGGATTAAGATCGCGATTGAATCCAGGTTCATGACTGACGCTGCTCGCCCAGTTGCTCAAGTCATTAGGTAAGTCATCCATCTTAGACATCTCAAGAATGGGCCATTCCATATCTAAAGAAGTCCGCTTTATAAAGGACTTAAAAGAAGCTCTCAGAGAGAGGGGCATAAGGGTAAAGAAAAAGGACTTGGTAAGATTTTTTATCTTTATTGATGAGACATGCCCTTGGTTTATGATTGACGGGCCAGTTATCCACCCCAAGAAATGGCAGAAGGTTGGTCGTGAACTTAATGAAAAAATAAGACTTGAAGGAGACAAAGCAGTCATGGCAACGATCTTTACATTTTGGGATCTCATCCGAGACATTCTTGAGGGCGCTGATTCTGATTCGGGGAAACGTCAGCTCCTCTCAGTTGCAGAACTCTGTCTCTCATAGTCCTGGCCTGGGTCCCGTCCCCCTTCTCGTCCGCCCTCTCGCTCTCCATCTCAGGCCTCTATTTCCTTTACTCTCATTGATATGCCATAGGAGGATTGTCAGATTCCGCCCTTGTGTGCTGCAGCTCCCGCTGCTCCCCTCTATCCACCTCTCCCCTCACAGGTCCCTCCGGTTCCTTCCCCTTGTCATCATCCTCCTCCCTCTGCGTCTCCGCTGCGGAGAAGGGCCTTTCTAAACCTCTCTGCGCTCCAGTCTTCCGCCAACCGTCTGCGCCCATAAAACCCACCTCTTCTCCCTCTATCCCCACTGCCTTCCTCGCAATTCCCGAACCTCTCGACCCTGGCGATGCTGCGGTCCTTGAGGAGGAACTTCATTCTGAAGATTGGCCTACCCTAACCCTGTCCTCTGCCCCTCCCCCGCCTCCTGACATCGCCTCTGCCCTTCCACCTTCTTTCTTAGACATGAAGACTCGCCTCATCTCCCAAA
>NW_022196905.1:195730490-195731081 GCF_008632895.1 Mastomys coucha
CTAAATTAGATTGGGCAGGATTAGGCTATAATACATCCTTTTCATAGGGCCATTGCTCCCCCTGCACTACAGGCCTATAAGATCACTTGGAAGAGTGACTCCCCTGTCTGGATTTACCAGTGGCCCCTCCGTGTCTTCTTGTTGCTCCCGCTCCTGTCCTGTCTTGTGATTTTGGGACGTGCCTTCTGAGACCCAATATGCTCCCTCCTGGTCCTTCTCTTAGGCACAGTTGGGAGCCCTTAACCGCTCTGATGCTTGCAGTCATCTTAGGGGTCAGCGCTGCCAGCGAAGGCACAGGCATTGCCTCACTCATTACTTCCAAACAAGGCTTTGCCCACCTACAAATGCTTATCGACCGTGATGTCAACAACTTAAAATTAGGTATCCAAGACCTTAAAGACTCGGTCGACTCCTTAGCCGAGGTAGTCCTCCAAAGCCACAGAGGCTTGGACCTGGTCTTCCTCAAGGAAGAAGGCCTCTGTGTGACACTCAAGGAAGAATGCTGTTTTTACTCCAGCAAGGAAGGGTTAGTTTAAAATAGTCTAGATAAAGTCACCCAGAGCCTTGAAGAATGAATCCTGGTATCAGAAT
>NW_022196905.1:195731586-195745327 GCF_008632895.1 Mastomys coucha
TCCAATTGACCTTATTACACAGACAAGGGGGAGATGTTGGGAACCATGAGAGCCCTGAGATAAATACCTGCCCCAGCTAATTGAGAACCCGGAGATTAACATCCTGCCTGACAATCACAAGGATCCGGCTTTGCCCTGGGAAAAGAACATTCTTGGAAATCCACCCCCTCTCCACCTGTCATCCACCCGCTCCCCACCTGTCACACTGGAGCTCAACCCCAGAAGATCTTGGAAACTTCCATCTCCCTCCTTCCTCTCCCCCTCCCCTCCAAGATTTTTGCTTTAAATATGGTCGGCTACACTAAGTAAATGACTCTTGACAAGCAATGCTTCCTTGAGTCCTGTCGTCTCTCTCACCCATTCTTTATTCACAGGTTGTGACCCTCCTCGTTCCCCCGAATAACGTGACCTACAGGCCAGGTCAAATACCATGCTGAAGCAATAAAATTCCAAAGGTATAATGAGAGGACATCAATTGTATCATTTAACTTTAATTCTGATAAAAAGGTCAGTTAATGAATGAAATTTGCATATACTTAAAATTTAGAAAAGTATAAACTTCACTGAGATAACATTTATTTTGTTACACCAGGTAATGACTACTTTTAAAAATCATTCATGTGGGAAAACAGAAATGAATGGAGTCTAATAAATTGTGTTTGAAAATGCACAATTATGTACTCAGATGTAGACAAGCCAGCAGAAAGTCATTTAGAAATAGATGAAGTAAGCCAGAGATGAGATGTTTTTGTAGGAATCTCTAAATTACATAGTTATATTATTAAAAATCAACACCAAGGAGACTTGATAATTCCTCACTGTCTGGCAGCAGATAATATCCCAGGACTGGGTGATTATGAATTCCCTAAGTTCTTAGTGTGATATTTTAGTAATGCATTTCTTTATACAGTCTCATATTAATTTCTCTTGAATTGTCAGTTTTAATAAGAGTTTTGAGAAAATAGGAAAGTTCATTTTGAAATAATTTTATGACAGATAAGAATGATATTCTCAGAAAAGAAAGAAAATATGAAGAAGGCAGTAGTGAAAGTAATTATAATTGACCATTTTGCCTAAGGGAAGTGGGAATTTTTTGAGTCTTTTCTCTTTCATTATTTTTATAAATTTTGCAGTTGTTTTCCTTATATAATATTTATTTGGTTCTGTTTATTAAGAATCTTAAAGATGTCTGTCATATGACAGATAATATGACAAATGCTCAGGATATGACGTTCAAACAGTAAACTTCTTGACTTTTAGAAATTCACAAGCAATATATAAACGTATAAATGTGTGAGTGTGTGCATATGTGTATGTGTAAATTCAAACTAAACTTATCTGTATTAAGTTTACACAAACTTAGGTAAAGATAAGTTCAGGTAAACATCACCAGCATGAGAGTTAATGCAATTACAGTAAACCTTTTTAATCTCCATCAATGGTTATGTTTAATGTAAGGTGAGACTTGACTTGCAAGTACCTCTGTGCATCACAATGAGACATGAATTACTGAAACTTAAGTATACTGTGAAAATGGCACCATGTAAGGTAAAAGACAGGTATGAGCATTCCCTTCCAATGGCTGGAACTTGCCTTTATTCTATAAATCAGGGAACCATTTAAAATGTTGAAATAGTCATTCCACAGTATCTCAATGCATAAATGTATACTATAAGCAACATTTGTTTATGTTTGCTTATATGCAATGTGAACATTTGTTTATATTGTTGTATTGGTTTTGCGTTCAATACATAGATCACATGAAGTGTTAATAATAAGTTACAATTCTAAAAAGAGGAATTTTAGTGAATGGTGTTTTATATATTTTCTAGGTATCATATTAGGGAGCAGGTTTGCATACAATTAAGTCAGAGGAAGAGAAACATAGTAGTATTTAATACTTTTAGAAGTAAATAACAAGATGGAGGTTTAAATTTTTCTATAACCTAATAATGCTGTGTATGGTCCTGAAATGAACTAAATATTGAAATTTATCGAATACTTAGTGACTGCCATCATCAGGGAGATAGTCATAATTGTGCTAGACTCTTGAAAACAGTATAGGTTCAGTTTTGGTCTACTCATTCATAAATCAGAAAATTCTCAACTGATATGTAAACTGTTTGTCTTTTAACAATTAATAGTATATAATAGCTCTGGGCTACATTGTTGAATCTAACTAAATACCTAGTAACATGACCTATCCAACCACATATATTACCAGTATCTTCTCTTTTAAAAGAAATAAGGTTTTCTTCTAAAGTTTGCATCAAAGCATAGGTGATTTGGCATTCTCATCTCTTATAGTTTGATAAATATTCTGTTAGCAAAAGTAAGAAGTAATAGTAATGAAGTACCCGCAGAGAAAAATTGCATAAGCAAAAACTAATTTAATAAGACACAAAAGAATAAAAATATAAGTTCATAAATATTTAAAATTTCTGGAGCTTGAAGGCTTAATGATTTGATACTATTGCCACTATATAAAGCAGCTTGAAATGCTTTGATTAATTTTCTCTCTGCTTTCCAAGATTCACCTCGCAGTAGTCCTTGGCTTATTTTTATCATTGCAGTATGACTATTCCTGCTATTTCAAACCATTATTGTACACAATTATTCTAGAGAATGATTAGCACACAGTCATTAGAACATATTGTAAAGAATATATATTTCTCCTTCCCAAATGGCAATTTTATTTTAGTTTTCCTTTTCAGATATTGTTTACTATTTATTTATTTTTCTTTTTTTTTACGCTCCAGATTTTATTCCCCTCCTGCTCCACCCTCCAACTGCTCCACA
Organism: Mastomys coucha; assembly: GCF_008632895.1. NCBI lineage: Eukaryota > Metazoa > Chordata > Mammalia > Rodentia > Muridae > Mastomys > Mastomys coucha. Next base: position 195,734,386 of record NW_022196905.1, read on the forward strand.
TCCCATACCTTCTTTCTGTACTGCCCTCTCTGTCTCCACTGCAATGTCGCCACTCTCCCCCAACCCAACCAGACCTCTAAACTCCCTGAAGCCTCCAGTCTCTTGAGGGTTAGGTGCATCTTCTCTAACTTAACCCAGACCTGGCAATCCTATCATCTGGAGTATGCTTCCTGATTGGGGATGCAGTATCTGAGAGAGCTTGGAGGTCAAGGTTAATTGAAACTGCTGGTCCTCCTACAGGGTCACCCTCCTCCTCAGCTTCTTCAAGCTTTTCCCTAATTCAACCACAGGTGACATTAGCTTCTGTTCATTTGTTAGGTGCAAATATCTGCATCTGGCTCTTTCAGCTTATTGTTGGGTCTTTCAGAGGCAGTCATGATTGGTCCCTCTTTGTGAGCGCTCCATAGCCTCAGTAATAGTGTCAGGCTTTGGGATCTCCCTTTGAGCTGGATTCTACTTTGGGCCTGTCCCTGGAACTTGTTTTCCTCAGGCTCTTCTCCATTTCCATCCCTGCAGTTCTTTCAGGCACAATTAGGGGTCAGAATTTGACTGTTGGAAAACAACCCAATCCTTTCCTGTATTTCTGTTTGAGGTAGACCCTACAAGTTCCCTCTCCCCACCATAGGGAATTTCATCTAGGGTCCCTCCCTTTGAGTCCTGAGAGTCTCTCCCTTCCCAGGTCTCTGGTGCATTCTGGAGGGTCCCCCAACCTCCTACCTCCTGAGGTTGCCTATTTTCATTCTTTATGCTGGCCCTCAGGGCTTCAGTCCTTTTTTCCCATACAATACCAGATCATATTCCCCTCTCCTGCCACCTTCCCAGTCTCCTTTCCCTCCCAGGTCCCCCCTTCTCCTTCTGTTTGCTTTCTTCTCCATCCTAATAGGGACTGAGGAGTCCTCACTTAGGCCCTTCAGCTTGTTGACCTTTTTGAGCTCTATGGACTGTATTTGGGTACTCTGTGATTTGTTTGGTTTATTATTTTGTGAATATTCACTTATTAATGAGTACATACCATTCATGTCCTTTGGGGTCCGAGTTAACTCACTGAGTATAGTTTCTAGTTCCATCCATTTGCCTGGAAAACTCAGGATGTCCTCATTCTTAATAGCTGAGTAGTATTCCATTGTGTAAATGAACCACATTTTCTGTATCCATTTTCTGTCGTGGGACATTTGAGTTGTTTCCAGCTTCTGGCTATCACAAATCAGGCTGCTATAAACATAGTGGAGCACATGCTCCTATGGCGTCTTTTGGGTATATTCCCAAGAATAGTATTGGTAGGTCTTCAGGTAGATATATTTCCAAATGTCTGAGGAAATTCCAAATTGATTTCCAGAGTGGTTGTACCAGTTTTCGTTTTGTTTTTGTTTTTGTTTTTGAGACAGGGTTTCTCCTGTTTAATCCTGACTGTACTGTAACTCACTCTGTAGACCAGGCTGGCCTCAAACTCAGAAATCTGCCTGCCTCTGCCTCCCAAGTGCTGAGATTAAAGGCATGCACCACCACCACCTGCCTGGTTGGACCAGTTTTTAATCCTAACAGCAATGGAGGAGTGTTCTTCTTTCTCCACATCCTTGCCAACATGTGTTGTCACCTGAGGTTTAGATCTTAGCCATTCTAATTAGTATAAAGTAGAATCTCAGGGTCCTTTTGATTTACATTTCTACGATCACTAAGGACTTTGAACATTTCTTTAGGTGCTTCTCAGCCATTAGAGATTCCTCCATTGTGAATTCTTGGTTTAGCTCTGTACCCTATTTTCTGATTGGGTTTTTTTATTTTTAAATACTTAGCTTCTTGAGTTCTTTTTAAATTCTGGATGTTAGCCCTCTATCAATGTGGGGTTAGTGAAGATTTTCCCCAGTCTGTAGGTTGGCAACGTGTCTTATTGACTAAATCCTTTGCCTTACAGAAGCCTTCCAGTTTCAGGAAGTCCCATTTATCAATTTTTGATCTTAGAATGTGAGTGAGCAATTGGAGTTGTTTAGAAAATCTCCCCCATGTGCCAATTAGTTCAAGGGTCTTTCTCACTTTCTCTTCTATTAGATTCAGTGTATCTGCTTTTTGTTGAGGTCCTTGATCCACTTGGACTTGCACTTTGGGCACGGTGACAATTTTTCTACATACAGATAGCCAGTTAGACCAGCACCATGAAGATGCTTTCTCTTTTCCATTATCTGTTTTTGGCTTCTTTGTCAAAGATCAAGTGTGCATAAGTGTGTGGTTTTATTTCTGGGTCTTCCATTCTATTCCATTGATGAACCTGTCTGTCTCTGTACCAATGTCATACAGTTTTTTTTCACTATTGCTCTATAGTAGAGCTTGAGTTAAATGATGGGGATTCCCCCAAAAGTTCTTTTATTACTAAAATTGTTTTCACTATTCTGTTTTTATATTGCATTTCCAGATGAATTTGAGAATTGTTTCTTCCATGTCTTTGGAGAATAGTGTTGCTATTTTGATAGGGATTGCATTGAGTCTGAAGATTGCCTTTGGTACAATGGCTGTTTTTATGGTATTAATTCTGTAAATCCATGAGCACAGGAGATCTCTCCAGTTTTTGAGACCTTCTATTTCTTTCTTGAGAGACTTGGAGTCATCATCCTACAGATCTTTCACTTGTTTGGTTAGAGTTAGCCCAAGATATTTTATATTACTTGCAGTTATTGTGAATGGAGTTGTTTCCCTAATTTCTTTCTCAGCCTATTTATCATTTGTATAAAGGAAAGCTATTGATTTATTTGAGTTAATTTTATATCAGACCACTTTGCTAAAATTATTGATCAGCTGGAGAAGTTCTCTGGTAGAATTTTTGGAGTAGCTTATGTATACTATCATATCATTTGCAAATAGTGATATCTTTATTTCTTCTTTGCCAATTTCTATCCTCTTGATTTCTTTTCGTTGTCTTATTCTTCTACCTAGCACTTTGAGTACTATATTGAATAGATATGGGGAGAGTAGGCATCCTTGTCCCAGTCTTCAGTGGGATTTATTCAAATATGCCTCCATTTAATTTGATATTGGCTGTTGGTTTGCATAAATTGCTTTTATTATGTTTAGGTATGGGCCTTGAATTCCTGATTTCTCCCATACTTTTAACATGAGGGGGTTTTGTATTTTGTCAAATGTTTTTTCTTCATCTAAGGAGATGATCATGAGATTCTTTTTATTTGAGTTTGCTTGTATAGTGGATTATTTTAATGGTTTTTTTGTGTACTGAACCAACCTTGCAGCCCTGGGATAAAGCCAACTTGATGGTGGTGACTGATGGTTTTGATGTGTTCTTGGTCTCAGTTTGCAAGAGTTTTATTGAGTATGTTTTTTTTATCGATATTAATAAGCAAAATTGATCTGAATTTCTCTTTTCTGGTTGGGTCCTTTTATTAAGTATCAGAATAATTGTGGCTTTATAGAATGAATTAGGTAGTGTTCCATCTGTTTCTATATTATGCAATATTTTGAGGAATGTTGGTATCACACCTTTTTTGAAGGTCTGGTAGAATTCTGCACTAAATCCAACTGGCCTTGGGCTTTTTTTTTCCATTTTTAGATATTTTCTTTATTTATATTTCAAATGTTCTCCTCTTTCCTGATTTCCCTTCTGAAAAACAAACAAACAAACAAACAAAACCCCAAACCTATTCACTCCCCTCCAAGCCCTGCTCACCAAACTACCCTCTCCTGCATTCTGTCCCTGGCATTCCACTACACAGGGGCACAGAGCCTTCATAGGACCAAGGGTCTCTTCTCACATAGATGACCCACAAGGCCATCCTCTGCTACATATGCAGCTGGAGCCATAAGTCCCACCATGTGTACTCTTTGGTTGATGGTTTAGTACCTGGGAGCTCTGGTTAGTTCATATTGTTGTTCCTTCTATGAGGCTGCAAATCCCTCAGTTCCTTGGGTCCTTTCTCTATCTCCATCACTGGGGACCCTGTGCTCAGTCCAATGAATGGCTGTGAGCATCCACTTCTGTATTTGTCAGGCACTAGCAGAACCTCTCAGGAGAAAGCTATATCAGGCTCCTGTCAACCAGGACTTGCTGGCATTTACAATAGTGTCTGGGTTTGGTAATTGTATATGGGAAAGATCCCCAGGTGGGGCAGTCTGTGGATTGTCCTTCCTTCAGTCCCTGCTCCACATTTTGTCTCTTCAACTCCTTCCATGGTATTTTGTTCCCCCTTCTAAAAAGGATATAAGTATCCACACTTTGGTCTTTCTTCTTCTTGAGTTTCTTGTGGTTTGTGGATTGTATATTGGGTATTCTGAGCCTCTGGGCTAAATATCCACTTATCAGTGAGTGTATACTATGTGTGTTCTTTTGAGATTGTTTTACTTCAATCAGGATGATATTCTACAGATTCATCCATTTCCCTAAGAATTTCATAAATTCATTGTTTTTTAATAGCTGACTAGTACTCCATTGTGTAAATATACCACATTTTCTGTATCCATTCCTCTGTTGAGGGACATCTGGGTTCTTTCCAGCTTTGGGCTATTATAAATAAGGCTTCTATGAACATAGTGGAGCATTGGGGTGTTTTTAATGACTTCTATTACCTTATGAGATATAGGCCTATTTAGATAGTTTATCTGATCTCAGTTTAACTTTGCTATGTGTTATCTGTCTAGAAAAGCATTCATCCCATCTAGACTTTGCAGTTTTGTTGAGTATAGGCTTTTCTAGTAGGATCTGATGTTTCCTCTATTTCTGTTGTAATTTCACACTTTTCATTTCTGACTTTGTTGATTTGGATACTGCCTCTGGGCCCTTTACTTAGTTTGGCTAAGAGGTTTATCTATCTTGTTGATTCAAAGAACCAGCTTTTGTTGATTTTTTTCTATTGTTCTCTTTGTTTCTATTTGGTTGATCATGGACTCGAGTTTGACTATTTACTCTTGTCTACTCCATTGGGTGAGATTGCTTCTTTTTGTTCTAGAGCTCTCAGCAGTGGTGTTAAAGTTGTTGGTGTAAGATTTCTCCAGTTTCTTTACCAGGGCACTTAGTGCTATGAATTTTCCTTTTAGCACTGCTTTGTGTCCCATAAGTTTGAGTATGATGTGTCAACATTTTCATTAAATTCCAGGAATTTTTAAATTCCTTTCTTTACTTCTTTCCTGACCAATTTATCATTGAGTAGAAAGTTGTTCGCTTTCTATGTATATATGGGCTTTCTGTTGTTTTTGATGTTGTTGAAGACTAGCCTCAGGCCATTGTGATCTGATAGGATGCATGGGATTATTTCAATCTTCTTGTATTTGTTGAGGGTTGTTTTGTGGCCAATTATATGGTCAGTTTTGGAGAAGGTACCATGAAGTGCTGAGAAGAAGGTGTATTTTTTTTTGTTTTGTTTTGTTTTAGTGTAAAATGTAGATATCTGTTAAATCCATTTGGTTCTTAACCTCTATTATTTTCACTGTGTCTCTGTTAAGTTTCTGTTTCAACGACCTGTCCATTGGTGAGAGTGGGATGTTGAAGTCTCCTAGTACTATTGTGTCAGGTTCCCAAATGGCAATTTTAGATTTAATTCTTGGTAACTTAATTTATGAGGAAATAAACATCAGTTCCCACTTGAATCTTTTGTCTCAAAAGTCTAATCTTAACCAGTTCTAGAAAATAGGGAAGTCATTCTAAATATACAATTGAGCCAGCATATATAAAACAAAGAGTTTGTTAAACCAGCCTGAGAATTATCACAGAACATGGGAGATAGATCTGTGGTGGGCATAAGGATACATTACGGCCATCTAGACTGGCATTTAAAGATACTGTACTTTTATTGATACAGATAACAAAGAACAAATTAGAACAAATATCTGGTTCAGGCTGCACTACTTCACAAACACACACACACACATATACACACACAGAAAGTGTATTAGGTCAGTAAATTATGATTTACATTCCACATATGCAGAGTAGGATGGAGAAGATTTTTCAGAGGCTATTTCCATTTTTGCTTTACTTTCAATTTTAATTTTTTGGCATCACATATTACAGAAACCTGCCACACTAGGTCAGAATGACCTATGTACTTGTTAGCTCACTGCTCTTGTCTCCCAAAATATAGAATACTGTGACCTTTTTTCCAATTTCTTTTTGAAATGCAGTCACAAAATCATTTCTCTGTGTATGCATAATAATGGATAAAAAAGTTAAGCCAAATAAAAATTGGTATAGGAAACAAAAACAAAATAAGTCAAAGATATAAACAAATTGAACTGCATATGTGGAGAGAGAGAGAATTATAATTGTTAATTCACATGTGAAAGAATAAACCTAATATCTAAACATGATAACAACTGATATAGTAAAAAAGCTAAACAGTCATATCAACAGATATAAAAATATTTAAAATTTAAAATTTCTACACTAAATAGGTATATGTTGGTATTTCATCATCAGTTGAAACTCAATAAAATTAAAAAAGAAAGAAAGAAAAAAGAAGAAAGAAAGAAAGAAAGAAAGAAAGAAAGAAAGTTTAATAACCATTTGTCTAGTCTTCCTAAATTGTCTGACACAAACCAAATTCCTAGAAATCCCTTTTCTTTAAAAAAATCAATAATGATGTTGCATATTTTATAAATTAAGAATATTGAACAATATTAACTACAAATATAATATGCTATTTTGTACTTTAAGATAGAATTTTCTTATTTATATTGTTAGTGTTCTATGAGAGGAAGGAAATGTATTTTTAGCTATTAATTAAACGAGGCTTTCATTTTTCACACAATATAATACTATGAAATTAATACTTCACTTATGCTTTAAAAAGACCTAGTTTTAATTTTAATGATATATGAGAACAATGCTTTATAAACTTACTATGGTTTTTTACAGTATTGTTTTTGCTAAATTCATTGTGCCATCTTTCTCTACCTCTTTTAAATTTCCTATCAAAATACTACTGAAGTTCTTATATTTTTTTACACAATTTCTTTCCAATTGCTTTTGACTTGAGACATGTTTTTAAGAAAAGCCAGTAGTAAAAATCACGGAACACTAGGTCATGTTTTATCATAAAACATTAACACAAGAATTTTATAAATATCATTTCTGTATAGAAATGATAATACTACTCTTATCTATAAAACACAGATTTGAAAGCAAAATCTTTTCAAATTGTCTCATTTTTCTGCAAGTCATTTAACAGCACTGTTTTTTTTTTGTTTGTTTGTATAATTTTTATTTTCTTTATTTACATGTCATATGATATCTCCCTTCTCAGTTTCCCCTCTGGAAAAAAATAAAATAAAAAAGAACAAAAAACAAAAAACAAAACCCTATTCCCTCCCCCTCCCCCTGCTCACCAAGCCACCCTCTCCTGCTTCCTGGCCCTGGCAATCCCCCTACAGTGAAAATTGGTTTTTGATAACATTTAGCCTGATTATTTCTTAAGATTTGATAGTAAAAAAACACCCAAGTTATTTTTTAAGCTGTCTTCAGACAACTGAATATTCTCTTTAGTTGTTATTAGTAGAAATTCAAAGAATCTAATAAGCATAATTTAGCAAATAGAACAAAAAGTGGAGGAATGGATTAGTCATATATTTTCCATTATATTTGCTTTGAAAGTGTACTTTTATTTTTGCTGGTAACTTTAAAATCTATTTTATGGCAAAGTGGCATACCATGAGAAGCCCTCACTTAAATTATTTATATTCAATATAACAACATTACTGAGGCTCTTGTATTTTTAACATTCTTTGAAATTGCTTTTGACTGGAGATATGTTCTCAAGAGGTGCCACCAGTGAAAAATAACAAGTTTGTACAGAAAACTAAAACAAGTATAGAAAGTTATAAATATTGGGAAAGAAAATTACTTTACCCTTGGAATTTTGTGGTTTACTTCCAAGGTATATGCTCCTTTCTCATATAAATAAATTTTAAAAATTTCCCCAAGGTATCCTAAGTTCTGACTTTTAAGTTCAATTGTAATATTTTAAAATTTAAAATGTATTAAATGTATGGCTATTGTTAAGTGTAGTTTTGTACTGTATAATTCATATATATACATATATATAATTATTTATCAACATTACAGAAATATATTTGCAGCATATAAAATAGTTAATACAGTCATTATTCTGACATTAGTAATTTTGAATTCTTTATATATATGAAATAAACTAATCACATATAAAATGCCTAACTAAAATACTCTTATCTGAGTTGGGCATGGTAGTCCAAACCCATAACCCTAGTACTCAAAATGCAAAAACAAAAGACTTAGAATGAATTTTATGAGTTCAAAGGCAGACTATTTTAAATTGAAACAAACAAAATGTTTGTAGTAGACAGAAACAAAAAAAAAAAAATGCCTACCATTGTGCTGGAGAGCTGGTTCAGAACTTAAGACCACTAATTGCTCTGCCAGAGGTCTTGAGTTCAATTCCCAGCAACTACATGGTGGCTCACAATCATCTATAATGGGACCTGATGCCCTCTTCTGGTGTGTGTGATGAGAACAACAGTGCACTCACATACATAAAACAAATTAATAAATCTTTTAAAAATGCAGCCAGGTATTGCTGACACACCCCTTAATCCTAACACTTGAGAGGTAGAGGCAAGTGGATTTCTGAGTTTGAGGCCAGCCTGGTCTACAGAGTTCCAGGATAGCCAGGGCTACACAGAGAAACCCTGTTTTGAAAAACCAAAATAATAATAATAATAATAATAATAATAATAATAATAATAATAATAATAATAATGAAATGCATACCATAGAATTTTAGTTTTTTTCTAGAAACATGTTAATACCTTAAACATATTCAAGACAAATAAAAATAATACACTATTCAAATTTCATATCCAGTGATCTCCTTGGAAGAATTTTGTTTTTGTTTTTCATGAACTACGTGTTAACTTAATGTAAGTGGACAACAGCTGCAGCCTTGCTTTCTGACAGTAGGAAAGTTACATGCAGCCAGCTCTATTCATTTCTTGCTGCTGTTGTTGTTCTTGCATGTCAGCAATTTGTGAACATGTTTGAAAGTTAACATTATTTCCCAGATTAGGAAAATTGTTTGGCTGCTGAAGAAAAGAAAAAAGGAAGAAAGAGAATGGGGAGGAAGAGGAAAGAGGAGGAAGAAGAGAGGAAGGACTCAGTTCTCTATAATGAACTCTCAAGGTTATGTAACTCTTTAGTTTTCATCATATACCTAGGGAACTATTTTGTATTCCTCACAAGACAGAATTCCATTCTCCTTTGATTACACAGTTCCCGGTTTAATAGGTACCAATTTAACATTACTTGGGAGGTTATTAAAGCTTGAAAGACTATTCTATTTCTTAGCCTCATACAGTTACTGGAAAGAAATGAACTACACAAAGAGATCTAGCATTATTTCAGATTCTTAGAAATATAAAGGTCCCTAAAAGTTAGTATTTGTATATAATATGGATATAAAATTTACATAAATAATAATTAAGAATACTACAATTAAATTATTTTAATTATACAAGTATTTTCTTTCAGAGAAACAAAAGATTCATAATATGAATTATAAACTCTCAGAGTTTTAACACTGTACAGGGAATTGTTATTTAGGAAGTTGATAATGGTAGCTCTATGTAACTTGGCCATTCTGTATAGTTGAAATTCTATAAACATTAACTAGAAATCCCTTATTTCCTCCTCTACACTGCCATATCAGATCACTATTCTATTTGCTTCTGTAGGTTTTACAGATGGATTACTAGAATTTTGTAGTCTTTGTCCTATATAGTTGACCTATTTAATTTGAGTAGTGTTCTTAAATTTTCCCCAAGCTGCACTGCAATGTGATTTTCCTTGTCTGAGATCAATGTGTTGGTGTTTCATTAAGGAAAGAAAATGATGCTTCTGCTTTGGTTCATTTGACATCAGTCCAAATTTAAATTCTCAATTTCTGTGACGCGTGTTTGACTGGAATCTATAGCTTTAAGGACTGTCTGTAGCCTGTCTTTCCTGTGTGTCTATTTGTCACTCCATATTGCCTGTGTGCTGTGCTGTGCTGTGCCTCTGTGTGTACCTGATATACCCTCCTCAATCTCTCTCTCTCTGTGTCCCTGTGTCTCTGTGTCTCTGTCTCTCTGTGTGTGTTTGTATGTGAGAGAGAAAGAGAGAGAGAGAGAGAGAGAGAGAGAGAGAGAGAGAGAGAGAGAGAGAGAGAGAGAGAGAGAGTTAGAGAGTGAGAGAGTAAGAAAGACACACAGGGAGAAAGACAGAGAGGGAGTGGGAGAGGGAGGGGGAGGGAGAGAAAGATAGAGGTCTTGCCTGCCCATAACAAAGGAATTTGCTCTATATTTATTAAACACTACAGAAACACTGCCTGGGAAATAAATGTAGGATACTTAATGAAAATATTTGAATTTTAGAAAGTAAGAAATTAATTTCCTGATTCTAATTGAACCACAACTACTTGACAATCTTCAGATGTTATCAATCTGTATCCTCACATTTCAAGAGTTTATGGGACATTTGCAGTTTAAGGATGCTTCTACCTGTTGGCTTTTTTCAGCAAAAGATTTCCAAAACACAGTTATTTACAACATGCATTATTCTGGGTCAGAGCATGGAAAAGTACATAATTTATGTTTAAAGATACGCATTTAGCACACATAGGCAACAAAAGCTGACTGTGGGAAATCCAAGGCAGTAAGCTGATACAGTGTTCACTCAAAGGCTGGTTAAACAGCCTGATTGCACAGTAGATTAAGGTTAGGTTTAGTGCTAAGGTTAAGGTTAGGCCCAGCAAAATTTCAGCCTCTTTGCAATCAAGATACATTTTTATGAAAGTGAATCATAACAGATAAATCATGTAAACACCTGGTTATCCAGCACTCAGATTCCAAGGCAGTACTGAGAGTTTGACTCCATTCTACAAAACCATTTCTCTTAACCCCATTTGTTTTATTCTTTATCTCTGAGTATCTTTTAGATAAC
>NW_022196905.1:195745337-195781271 GCF_008632895.1 Mastomys coucha
TGGGATTAAAGGTGTGCACCACCACCGCCCGGCAAATTAAGGCATTTTTAATTAGCATACAAAGTAACAAATTTTCCTAAGTGTTCATGATTAACATCCTTCAAATAAGTTTACATAAGTCTATAGATATTTTCTTTACCATTGGCAGTGAAATGGTATGAGTTTTAATACAGTCCTATCCCATCTATTATGATTTAATATACCATGACTGTATGAATAATTTCATTATTTTGTCTGGTTGTTTTGTACTAAGGATAATATCAAACACTATATTATTTAGAGGAGTCTCAGCTATGTTTGCTCTTGAACGTGGAATAAGCCACTGTTGGGACATAGTTAATGCAAACCCTACTCATTACAGAGCAGAGATAAATGTAAGAATATGTAATTGGATTTCTAGCAGGCTAAGACCGTTAATGTGAAACACACTTGAATAAGCATTGCTGAAAGGTTCTGCCCTACTGGATATAAATCAAAGAGAAATGATAGCTGAAAAGGGTAGCGTGAGTGCAAAGGGAAGCAGAACATAAAGTTGTTAGAGCATGCTGAGAAATTAACCTTAGTAATTAAAAGAAAGTAGCTTCACTATCAGTTACAGAATTTATCAATTTATATTTGTGTCCCTAGGTTAAAGAAGGAGAAATTTTTCATTTATTTTGTAAATAATATCTGCCTAATCATAAAAAAAAACTTAGAGCAAAATCAACATTAGCATATTTCTATTAAATTTGATTCAGTTTTATTTCTTTTGCTGATAATCAATATTTTCTATAAAATTCAAGTAGTTTAGTGAAAAGTAGGAGCATTACTATTTTATTTGGAGCTTGTAATGTGAAGTTGCCTACTATTCCACTTAAATAAAAGATAGATTTTGTATATATTCCACAAAATACTTTAATTGGCATTAACATATTTTAGAACAGTAGTATTTAATATCTTATAGTATGGTTTCACCAAAAGCTTAAGTATAATTATTTTAAAGTTAACAATTTAGATGCAGAGAAAACTTCTGGATGAACTCTTTAAGTTTTGTGGCATAAGCTAAGATAAACTTACAAAGCAGAAATATTGAACAGAAAATTACAGGAAAAAAAGACTTAATAAAAGGCAATTATACATCATTATCGAGAGAAAGGCTTTAATTACATATTGTAGTCAATTTAGTATGGCTTAATGATAGCACTGTGATGATTAACAAGGTTAATACTGTGATACAATTTTTGGAAACATTTCTGTGTACATATCTTTCCTCTTTCTTTGCAAAGCATAGTGATGCAAGGGGTCGAGAAAAGTAGTGAATAAGGCTTTAATGAATGTTCTTCTACATGAACATAATAAAGTACAAAAATTGGTGGTTGCCTTAACTCTCGGTAACTGCAGTATGCCTTCATAGCACCAGGAATAAATCTATGAGGGAAAGACAGGTAGAAAATTAAGATGGTGCTAAAAGAAGGGTTATGCTTCAGGAAGTGGAATTTGACAGCCATATAAAACTTCATATAATTAATAGAACTTGAGAACATTAATGATGATGTGGGAGTGAAAACCCATCAATCCTGAAATTGCCTCATTGTCCTTAATAAATGTGCTTGGGGTAACGTCATATAAGGAAAGAGGTACCTCTTGTAGTTTTTTATTTATTTATTTGTTTGTTTTGTGCTTGACATTATGTTCTAAAATGTGTAACTTAAAGTATCAAATAGAGGAGAACAGAATTAGAGTCTGCCGAGGGGTGTACTTTAAGAAATCATAAAATATAATGTGATGGTAAAACAAAACTATATATGGAGAAATTGGAAGAAGGGTCCAGGAGAATTGTGTAGCATATTAGGAGTACAGGCATAATTTTACTTCAAAATAAGAACATAAAAACAAAAATATATCAAGGAATGATTCTGTGATAGCTATATACTGCCTATAGGGAGAAAAAAGAATATTCAGAAGTGGAGACAGAAAACATAAAGCAGTCGTAACTTGAGATATATGAGATAAAACTGCTTTTATCATGTTGATATACATTTATAATTTATGTTTATTAGTGTGTGCATATGTTTTGGAAGCAGGCATGCCACAACATATGTGTGAAGATCACAGGACAACCATGCAGAGTCAGTTCTCTCACTTAAGCTTTACATAGATTCTTAGGATTGAATTCATGTGCTTTTATACACTGAGTTTTCTCTATAGCCCACTCATTAATATTTTAAATGCATGCTTATTTTCTTCAGTCTGGTATTTATATTCCCATTCTTAATGATCACCCAATACAAGCATTGTTGCCTTTAACTATTAACACTTGTCTCCTAGAAAAACACATAAACAATGAAATTATAAATGAAACATAATTATAAGCATAATGAAAATATTTCTGCAAAGTATCTGTTGCATTCCTTATTCTAACAGTCAGTAGTATGGGTCCAAATTTTTGCTACTAGATGAGATCTTGTTTCTTATAGGAAGGCATGAACATATATTGTGTGAATGCAATTGAAAGTCAGAAGAGGGTTCAGGTACACAGATTGAAGTTAATTCAGCAAAATGGCTGCTCTGACAGGGGGTCACATCCAAAGACCTTCTAGGTCTTTGTGATCAGGTTGGAATGACACTCCTTTAATCCCTCTGTCTGGAATGTAGACACACCCTTAATACACACCTTTAATCCCAAACAATGAAGGTAAAATTAGACTGAAGAAGGAAGCAGTCATGTTTGAATATGATGTGTAATTGGGTGGCAGACAGAATGTTGGATTAGAAATATTTGATAGAATGAATCTGAGATAGGATCTGCCCAACTCTCACAGACAGGAAAAGAGAGGTTACTCAAGAAGAAGGAAGACCAAAGTGTGGATACTTCGATCCTTCTTAGAATGGGGATCAAAATAACCATGGGAGGAGATACAGAGACAAAGTATGGAGTAGAAACTGAAGGAAAGGCAATCCAGTGACTGTCCCACCTGAGGATCCATCCCATATATAGTTACCAAACCCAGACACTATTGTGGATGTCAACAAGTGCTTGCTGACAGGAGTCTGAGATAGCTTTCTCCTGAGAGGTTCTTGCCAGTGCCTGACAAATACAGAAGTGGATGCTAACAGCCATCTATTGGACCAGGCACAGGATCCCTAATGAAGGAGCCAGAGAAAGGACCCAGGGAGCTGAAGGAGTCTGCACCCCCATAAGAGGAACAACAATATGAACTAACGAGTACTCCCAGAGCTTCCAGGGACTAAACCACCTACCAAAAAGTACACATGGAGGGATCCATGGCTCCAGCTGCATATGTAGCAGAGGACGGCCTTGTTGGTCATCAATAGGAGGAGAAACCCTTGGTCCTGTGAAGGCTCTATGCCCCAGTGTAGGGGAATATCACGGCCAGGAAGCAGGAGTAGGTAGGTTTATGAGTAGGGGTAGGGGGTATGGAATAGGGAGGTTTGCAGAGAGGAAACAGGGAAAGGGGATAAAATTTGAAATGTAAATAAAAAACATCTAATAAAAAAAGAAAAAAAAAAGAGCAACACCTGTGTTGAGTGCAGAGTTGAATAAATTCAGTCAGTGCTGGAGACAGTGCAGTGTAATTGAGTTTAATTCCATTCAGTTTGTTCAGCGGAATCAGTTGAAGCCACACAGTAAGAAGAAACAAGATTAGAACAGACTGCCAGAGTTCATTTGAGGCCAAGCAGAGCAATTTCGTGAGAATCTCAGAGAAGCCAGATTGAATCAGCTAGCTTCCAGGTTTATGCCTAGGGATAGCTAGAGCAAAGAAAGAAACATTCTGAGCTCAGCCCAAATAGTATACAGCTTAGAATCTGTTCTCAACTCATCCCATCACAGGAGGTAATAACCACTACTTTTACACAGGTAGGCCTATCCATACATCTGAGTAATATGCTAGAGGATCATCATCATGAATCACTGACAAAATGAGTGACTTTGAAATGGAAAATCAGAGATGATAATGGCTGGTACCTATATGACCACTTAGGAACCAGAGTTGGAAAAATTCTCCCTTATATTCTCTCAATGAGTGAAACAAAACTCAAGAGAGTATAATCAGTCTTCTACAGACTCAATATTTCTATGTGCCAAGCTGGAGATTAGCTCAGTTTGTAAAATGCTTTCTTAGAATTGGCAAAGTGCTAGATTTGATTTCCAGAACGAAATGAATCACCCATGATGGCACAATGCTGTAATTAGGCACATAGGAGGTAGAGACAGGAAAGCTAGAAATTGAAGGTAACCCATGAAATATTCTTTAGATCTACTAGAAAAACACAGAACCCCATACTAACGGTGTGCCTGTATCTTTCCTCCTGAATTGGTGCTCCTTAAAGTACTTATTTGATAAAAATTTTAAAAGTAAGTCAATAGATCTAATAAATAGTCATATAACATGAAAACATTAGCAAACGCAATTAGACAGGAATAAAAGGAGAGTAGCACGTAGGACTTACCTAAGGAATGCAACAAAAACAAGGATGAAAGAAGCAAGCAAGAAAGAATGTATGTGGGATTAAGCATATCTCCTTAGAAGAAAATGTTAAAAATAATGTAAAATCATACTTATGTTACCTGATATTCTGTATTTGTTTTAATCATGCTAGGATCTTTTATGCCCTGATTAGTCACAAAACCAAGACCTTTAAATGTTCTGAATATTGTATACAATGAGGCAATGACTGTTTGAAACATGTCTCAAGGGTCAGATTACAGGCACAAGCTTTAATCTGAAAATCACAGACTATTCTGGGCCAAGGTACAAGTTACAGAGTCACTATAAAGAGGTATTGAATCTCTCACTCTAATTTCTTTTTTTTTTATTAGATATTTTATTTATTTACAAGTCATATTTCCCATTTTCACATACCCCAAAATAAACCCAAAAAATAACAATAAGAACAAACCTCTGTTCCCTCCCCTCTTCCCCTACTCGCCACCTCACCCTCTCCCACTTATTGGCCCTGGCATTCCCCTACACTGGGGCACAGAACCTTCCCAGGGCCGAGGGCCTCTCCTCCCATTGATGACCAACTTGGCCATCCTCTACTATACACATGCTGCCAGAGCCATCAGCCTCACCATATGTACTCCTTGGTTGGTGGTTTAGTCCCTGAGTACAGGGTCCCCAAATGAAGGAGCTAGAGAAAGGACGGAAGAAGTTGAAGGGTTTGCAGCCCCTTAGGATGAGCAACAATATGAACTAACTAGTAACCTCAGAGCTCTCGCTCTAATTTCTACTCTTCAGATATTGAAACTCTGTCTTTGGATTCCTCGAATATAATATAAAGCAACACAATAACCTAAAATATTGCCCACAGCTTACAACGTAAAGAATATTTTAACTGGTAAGAAGTAATCATTGAATAAAGACAAAACAAAGAGAAGAAAAAGCAGTGATCGTGGTGCTTCCAAGCATCCTGATTGCTATGTTGGAGTCACTTTGGCCCGGGACCGAAAATATATTCATGAAAATAGTCATACTACACATGCACAAGATTTTCTTGCCTATCTGGACGTGGCTTGAAAGGTCAGGAAACAAAACTAGGTAGTTTGTTTGCAAGTTAAGGGATGAGGCTGTTATAATGGTAACAACATTAAAGTAGTCAATGGACCACATGATCCTTGTCAACAGTCCTTCCTTCCATCTTCCTCAGATAAGATACAAAAAGGAATGTACCAGTGCTGGTACCTGCAAGTCACCAGCTGCTTAAGTATGATAACCTGAAAGTAATAATAATGATTGGCCTAGTATAATCTGCTCACTTGATGCAATAGTGGCAGAGTATCATGGAGTGACAAATGACCTTCTGATTGAGTGTGTAGCATAAGTTAAAAACCATGCCTGTTACCAATAATGGAGCTAAGAAGCTGTGGTTAGACTCATTCCTAGCCATTTATTGCTATATCCACAGAGTAGTATATCTCTCAAGCTTTACCAAAGAAGTTTCTTTTTTTAGCAGATATATATTAACATATACCACACTGGTCAAAATGCACAGGATAAGGGACTATGGAGCTCTGAACACTACATGAGATATTTATATAACATGTCTTCTTCTTGAGGCTGAGAGCATTGCAGAAGAAGGGGAAGAACATTATAAAAGCCAGAGATGGTGAAAGGCTACAAGGAAATAAGCCTTTTTTCAGACATGGCACAGCATGTACACATGTGAACTCACAAGTATTGTAACATTTTATGATAGACCAATGGAAACTCCAGCTGAACATGGAGAAGTAAGGGGGTCACAAGGCTGAGGAGTTACTGGTTAGTGTTTGTTTGGTTTTTCTTTTTAATTTAAAAATGTGATTCCTGGTAGTCAAATAAGCCAGTGTCCAGAAAGTACTAATTGGACTTTATGGGGTTTAGAAGACAAAGATAAGTGGGTATAAAATTAGAGGTGGATCTAAAAGAATATGCACAATTTGCATATAATCAAAATATAATCAATTACATTCTGAAAGAATTAATTAAAATATTTTAAAAGATACATGAACTGGAGAGATGGATTAGGAGGTTATAAGTACATACCGCTCTTGCAGAGGACCTTAGTTTGATTCTAAGTACATGTGTCAGGCAAGTTACAACATTCTATAACTCTAGTTTCAGGGAATCTTATGCCCTTAGCATCATGTATTTGGAAAACATTACAATAGGTTTTTCTTTAGATTTTTCAAGTAAAACTGTGTAAAATATGGTTATAAAAGAATCAAAAACTAGTGACTTAACATAGCAAACAAAATTACAAAGAATAATCATCAGTGTGTTAAAAATGAGAAGTTACAAAATTAGATAGATTATGTGACAGAGAAATATGAGCGAGAAGTAGAGCAGGGTTGGAATGTTATGTATATAATTTGACTGAGGCAGAAGGCACATCTGGAGATACAGAAGGAACAAATATTTAATACAAAGTATATATGAATAATATGCTAAGCAATCTTGGAAACAAAGTGAATTCCTTGAAAAATACAATTTAAAAGTGATGTAAGATACAGAGAAAATCTGGAGAACCTATACTAATGAAATTAGTTACAAGAAAAAAGCAAAAATAGCCAAAGTTTGAATCTGATAAACACATTAATATATGTAGTTACATCACATTATTTAGCAGAGCCTCTCCCACATTTTTATAATTTTGTTGTTAATATTTTATCTAGGGTGTTTGTGATTGTGTGATAGGATATCCTTTAAACTCCATCTTTTGCAGTCTGAAACAGGAAGACTTTTAAGCCTGAGGAAATCATAAGATATACAAGAAAAAAAGAGGGAAAAAAACATATCCAAAATATTTTAGACAGCAGCTAACACAGTTAACTATTTTTAAGTAAGGTCTAAATTCAGATAAGTACATAGTATTTGGGAATTTCTATTTTCTCATTAGCCGGGCTGTTTCCAAAATTGGTAGACATGTAAACGTTATTAATCATCTGGCTGTAATTTAGCTTTGTTCCACATGCTAGCTTTATTATTAACTCAGCTAGAGAAAATATGCAAAGTTTATGTTTTTCTCTTTTTTCAAAACTAATTTCTTTTGTCTTGTAACAATAAATTAAAACTGACTAACCTTTTCAAAGGTGAACGAGAATTATATATTACTAGCTCATAACAAAAGTCTCTTTTCCAGCAGAGTATCTCAGTAAATAACAAGAGCAGAAAGCAGATATCAAGTACTGTCTTAGGGTTTCATTGCTGGGAAGAGACATCATGACCAAAGCCACACTTCTAAAGGACAGCATACAATTGGGGCTGACTTAAAGTTTAAAAAGTTTAGCCCATTATCATCATGGCAGGAAGGATGGCAACATGCAGGCAGACACAGTGTTGGAGAAGGAACTGAGAGTTCTACATCTTGATCTGAAGGCAGCCAAGAAAGGCTATCTTCAGCAGGAAGCCAGGACAAGGGTCTTATTCCCACTGGGCAGAGCTTGAGCACTAGGAGCCCTCAAAGCCTGCCTATACAGTGACAAAGTACCTCTAACCAGGCCACACCTCCTTACAGTGTCACTTTCCATAGGTCAAGCATATTCAGTCCACCATAAGTACTACTTGTGAAAATTAGTAGGGGGAAATGTCTACATTTTTAGAGCAAATAAAAGACATAGATATGTCAATACATGCACATTATAAATTACTAACATATGAAAATTATGGTAGTTTACCATAAAATATGAAAAAAGTGAAACTATATAAAATACAAAGTAGCAGACTGAAAATTAACAGTAGACCCAATCATAATAAATTCATTGGTGAGTGTTTCCCCTGAAAAACAAAGTGAAAAACATGAAACAAAACACTAAAACAATGGTTTTTATGTGGTGAACTAAAATGAAGGAACTTGGTAAAGTATGGTAGAAAAGCAAATTATGATAACAAACAGATTTTTGGGATTCAGAAACAATATACAGTATAAAATTAATGAGTTATAAATAGTAGGAAACTGAAATGTTGGCTAAAGTAGATGTTGAGGTGAGTCAGATTCAAAGCAAAAGGATGAAAGATAAACATTTTAGATTTAAAAAAAAAAATCTAAAAACAGAGACAACAAACATCAAGAACATGAAATGCAAGGCAGAAAGTGGAAGTGAAAGCCAGAAGTGATAATCCAATCTTCCAATATGTCAACCAATCCCAAAACTTAACTAAATCAAATTCATTTCTTTTAAAGTTTTAACTCAGTTCAATTAGGGAAGCTATATATTTCTTAACAGATGTAAGCATACTAAAGTCATTAGTGTTCCATTAATAGTGAGCTATTAATGTTCATAGTTTGTAGTTAATAGTACATTTGTTTTATCTTTCAACATTTAAAAGTAATGTCATATTTGCTTAGCACATATGAATTATATAATAGATTGTTTGTTCTTTTTAGTTAGATATACTTTAAATTAAGAAACCATCTAAATTTCTTAATACTTTATAACTGGGGATTCCCAAACTATCACAGACCTGTTTTTATGGTTTTATTTTGAGAATTTGTGACTTACTTTAAGCAAGTTAACATTTTAAAGATATTTGTTTATTTTCAGAGATTATAATTATTTCATTTTCTTCTTTTCTTTCCTTCTCAACTCTTCTATATAAACCTGTTTGTTATTTTTCAAATCCATGGTCTATCTCTTTGTTAATTGCTGTTATGTTAATGTATGTATATATGTATTCATCTTGGACAGAATCTCATTAAGGCATAGGCTGTTCTCAAAAGTTCTAGACCTATGGGTTACAACCCCTTTGAGGGTCAGAAAATATAGATATTTATATTATAATTCATAACCATTGGGGAAAACTCTGAGCTCACTTCTAGGAACTGAACACACATCAAACCCTGACCTTGAAAACTAGGATATTCCCGACCTTTCCTGAAGATCAAGTCACAAAATCTCATTAATTCTAGGCATCCCTGGAAAGCACCCCCACACCAAGAAACCCTATAAATCCTGCCTCCTACTTATTTCTGCTTCTTGCCCAAGAACAGCAGATATAGCCACTTTCTTGTGTCTTTCTTAATAAATCTCATGTGAGGCTTGTTATGCTCTGGGACTTTGTGGTATCCAGACATCTTGCTGTTTAACACTGTAACACTGACAATCCCCTTCTGCCTTAGTTGTTGTTTTGTTGCTGTGAAGAGATACTATGACCAAGGCAATTCTTATAAAGGCAAACATGTAATTTTAGCTTGCTTATAGTTTCAATGGATCAGTCCATTATCATCATGATGGGAAACATAGCAGTACCCAAAACACATGGTGTAAAAGGAACCAAGAATTCTTGATCTAAAGTCAGCAAGGAGGAGATTCTCATCCAAAGGCAACCAGGAGGACTCTCTCCTTCACAATAGACAGAGGTTGAAAGAAGGAGACAATAAAACCCAAGCCTACAGAGACACACTTTCTCTAACAAGACTACACCTCTTCCAATAAGGCCACACCTCCTCATCCTGTCACTTGCCATGTTCAACTGACCACACCTTGCTTTTCCTCTACCCGAATCCTCCTTTTCCCCTACTAGCTATTTTCCAAATTTATTCTTTTTTAAATTAACTTTATTATGAACTCATACACAATATATCCATGTGTAAATACATATTTACATCCTTCTCAGTCTGTACAATGTTACTTATATGAATGTTTTCAAGAGTGAGATTTTGGTATTCAATAATCAATTACCATGCTTTCCATGAGAAATACCATTACTCAGTGATACTGTAAAAGAAGGTGCCAAGTGGTTATAAGAGCCAGGACACAGAGAGGCTGTGTATCCTAGTAATGTTAGAAGCTTCTCCATAAAGCCTCACCAACGTGATGATAACCATTGACTGAGCATGGACTATTGTGGTTGACATGCTAACATGGACAGGGAAACTCATGAGATCTCAACCCTACATGTAGAACTACAGGTACCTAAGGAATGCTTAATACCTGACCTGAAAACATTTAGTTTTTGTTTTCTATTTTTCTTTTAGTTTTTGTTTTCTTACTAGATAATTGAATTCCTTAAATACTGTTTGTGTATTATCTATTTACTAGAATATATTTTGAGAAAATCTTTTCACTTTCCAGTTTTTTAATTTCATATATTTTTTATTTTATTACTTAGAAAAATTATTAGGATACTTTTATTCTGTCTTTTTTTAGCAGTTTATTATTTCACATTTTGCCTTAAAGTTACTTTATATCTGTATATTATAGTGTGAGATAAGGGTCTAATTACATATTAGTATCCAAGTTTCTCAAATCATTTATTGAAGAAAGGAGTTTTTTCTCTATTATGCATTTTGCAACTGTTACTGGAAATGTATTGACCATAGATGAGTACATAGTTTGCCAGTTACTTTGCATTGGTTTATGTCTTTTTTGTGATGGTATTACAATGATGTTTTAGTTCTATGATTAAAAATATTTTATATATATATATATGCACATACACACACTTCTGTATTATTTTCTTTTATATATTCATGCGTGTAGAAGCAACAGTCAAGTACTACTACCAAGAACATTGCAAGATAGGAAAGACATAAGATAACTTTGAGAGCATTTGAAGAATGCATCTTCACAAACAATTAATAGAGAGCAGAGACAGAGAGAAAGCTTTTCCATTAGAAGAATGAATAAATTACAAAGAAATTTGTGAAAATACTGAACAGTATTTAGAGATTATTAGCTATGCAGTATGAGGCTAGATTTCCACATGCTCTAGAGCCTACCTCTTGCCCTAATCTTGGCCCAAGCAAGGTAGTAATATTCTAAGAAGTAAGTGTTATGGTATAAAATTTTTGAATTCCTGAGTGTGCAAACAAATGCATTTCTCTGGGTCTATATTTGTTTCTTGTAACTTTTCTTGGGGGTTTTTCTACTCTTTGTTTTGTTTTTCTGTTTGTTTGTTTGTTTGGTTGGTTGGTTGGTTTATTTTTGTGGTTGGTGTTCTATTCTGATGTGCTAGTTTTGTTCTACTTTTTCATTTTGTTTTATTATTTATTATTATCCCTTAGAAGCCAGATTGTGTTTTAATGAGAGACAGAAATGGGATGAATCCACATAAAACAGGAAATGGGGAGGAACTGGGAGGAATAGAAGATAGAAAATATAATATAGATATTTTATATGAGAAAGAAACTATTTTCAATAAGAGGGAAATTTAATAAAAGAAAGTCAAGTCGTTTTCTACTCTTAGTATTAACTATATACCTTAACATCATCTTACAGTCACCCACTGAAGCCCATTCTTTTTTTTGTTATTTCTTCTTCTCTTATCTTCCTAAAAACACAGAATATCAATCAATGTGGGTTAAAATGAGATGGTTCTTCCTCCTTTACTGATTAGGCAATTTATGTTTTGATAATCCAGGTATTTGACACATCTAAGTCAAAGGAAATACTGTTATTAAATTCATACAATATTTCTGAATTCATAGCTTATACCTACTTTGATGAACTTTCTTGTGAAAAGGAATAATAGAGCCTACCTAGTCCTAACATTTCAGATAGCATCTTAAAAAAAAACCTCTCATTTCTGTTCTTTATCTATATTTATTTTTTCTGTTTTTCCAATAGTAAAGTTATATAAATAGATATAAATGTTTTATTATCAAGTCTAAGATGAATATATAAATGAGCATAAATAAATATAGAAAACATATAGGTTCCCACATATAAAATGGTTGTAAACCATAGCTTTCCAAATAAAAGAATATCTTACAATATTTGCAATAGCATTTTAAAATTATTATTTTGGAGCCAACATGAACCTATGCTTGATACTGTTATCAGAATCAAGAAGACAGGTGATAGGACCTACAGGAAAAAAATTTTACAATTATTTTGCTACATGAACACAGTATGAAACTGACTCCTAAAGATTAGTCCTGAAACCCATAGACTAGTGCATCTGTCAACCCTCCTCAGAGAAGTTTGTTTTTGCCTCTGATGGCAAGTAGTTGTGATTTAGTTGTACCATTCCTTGAAATCTCTCTGAACAATTGGTAAGAATAGCCAGAGATTCAGGGTCTACTTCCACATAACCATGATATTAGCAGTCATTTGAGACAAAAGGCTAGTCCTCAAGAAGAGCACACTGGTCCTCCTAGGTGAACACAGAGAAGTGGCTTGATACCAAAATCTTCTTGACCTTAATTTGGACAACGTGTATTTGGATCCTGAAGTGCACATTATCAGAGATCTGAGCCTGGCACTCTCTTACACATATTCTTGCCAGTGACCTTCAAAGTAATCAGTATTTCTGGGGGGGGGGCTGTGGTACAGAGAAAATTAAATCAGGGACCACCTCAAAAGAAATAAAGACACTTATAGCCCATAGGCCAAGCTTGGAGATCTTCACATGTGCTGGGACCTCACCAACAGCCCTTACAGAGCTATGGGCAAGAATGAAGGAGGAGTGGGCAGGAAATGAAGTTCTGCCTTCCTTACTAATTTTAGTGGTCCTCTTCATGTCACAGTCACTCTATTAAAGGAGTAAACTAAAAGTGAAATTCACAAGACTGGTAAATGCAGGATAATAATATGAGAAGGTCATGATAGCAGAATAAAAAGCAGAGTGTGAAATAAAATGTATTAGATAGCATGACTCAATATCATATATTGGATTTGTTGTACCTTTAAGCACTGTTTGTGAACATAGCAGAAAGTGAAGGCTGATCACAGGTTGAAGCTTACAAACCTGGACAAATGACATATGGATTTGTTTTATTATCTAAATACACACATATACGCATACATAAATGTAGTCATTTTTACAAGACTCATCAAAAAATGATCTCAGTATAATGGTGAATTGCAACTTGTCCTGATAAGGGAAATGTTTAATACATATTGACTTGAAAAATAACAATTCTTCATTTCAATTCTGAGTGAAAGTGTATGTAGTCATTATTCAGGAAGGATATGGAAAATACTAATATATATTTCATATTAATATATAATATATAATTTCTATACTAATGTATATTAGTATGCTAATATTATATCATATAATATATTATATAATATAGCATATTATATATTAGTATACTAATATAATATAGCATATATTATATAATATGTTATATATAATATATAGTGATATACTAAAATTAATATTTTATATAATATATCATATTCATATATATACACAGAGAGAGATAAAATATGTTCTGTAGTCACTTTTTCATTTTACTGGCACCAAATCACTACTTGTCTTGTCTTCATCTGTTCCTATTTAAGTGAAAACTGGGTTATAGCAACTGTACTCCAAATAGTATAGTATCTATTGTGGTGGATATCATAGTTCACCTAAACCATCGACAACAGTGACCACTTGGTATCATAGATGATACTCAAAGGTTTTACTCTTTGGAAAATAACATTTTTTTCAAAGCCTAAGACCATGAAATAATTGGAAAAAAATCAAGCTATCGAGGAAAATAATACTTTTTTAAATTTTTTTACATTTGAGGCTCCTTAGAACTGAAATGAACATTCTGAGAAATACTAAGGAAATCATTCCCAAAAGGAGGAAAGAGAACGATTCTTGGAAGTATAATATAAACAGCTCCTGTGATTAGTCTTCAAATGCATCTCATAAACAAGTATGCATATTAAAATCTCTTATCAAATATTCTAAAACTACAACTCACTTTTAGAATTTTACCCATTGTTGAATTCATATCATTATATATATATTCATATGAAACTTAGACATGCAGCATGGTACAGTGCCTATCTGAAAATAATGAGTGTTGCTTGTAACAAATGAAATGCTAGTAACTGCACAAAGTATGCAGGCACTAAATTACATATTATGGAAAAATAAATAGATGACAGAGACCTAAGCTGTTGAACTGAAGCAGAAATTTCAGCAGAATTTTCAGGACAAAGATATATTTAAAATCTTTTAAACTGTAAGCAATACATAGAAAATACGTATCTTGAAATAGTGATCTTATTTAGCATTCATCTGTTCATTTAAGCAGTAATATTTTTGACCAAAGAACAATGTCTCTGCCTCAGCAAAGAAATTATATTAAGAAATCATGGTGTAGCTACAAAAGTGAAAAGAATAAAGAAATGTCTGAATGATGTATGTTGTTCTTGTTAAGTACCACTTCCTATAGCAGGGAGTATAAAAACAGAAGCCTCCAGATTTCATATCTATCACATCCTGGTACCCAGGCATATTTTCCCTCCTATTCTTCGGCCTCCTCCTTATTATTTTTATTAATATTGAATCAATTATACATTCTGGTACTTCACATAATTTTCCTGTCAGTAATAAAAGCTCCCTTTTATGTAAAGTAGTGATCTGTTCTTCATATTTTATTGCATCTGCTCATTTAGTTCTCCTCAATTTTCAAAAACATATCTCAACAATTTCCCTAATAGGTAGGGAACTTTCCTTTTGAAAATCTCTACATACCACATAGGCAAGCTAGTTGTTTGCAATTTGAATTACTAGAAACACTTTCTAAGCCATTAGACTCAGAGTCATCCGATTAGGACCATTCTTAATTTTCTTATTGCAACTTCCCAAATCAACCTTGAATAATCTTCAAAATATTATTTGATTTATTCTTACTTTTCAACCAAAGATAGTTTAATGTTCTTATTAACAGATATTAATTATATATAGTGAGTTTCATTATGACAGTTTCACATGTACATATACTTCAACAATATTATATTTATATGATATACCCCTTTTTATACTCTTTGGTACACTTCCTACTCCTATTAAAATCTCTCTTTCTAATTAATCCCACTTCTACATTCATGTCTTTAGTTTTCAATGACCTAATGAAACACATTAGGGTTGTTTATAGGGGCATGGGTACAAATTGATTTTTCCATAGCTTCCATGTGTTTCTTGGAAAATATGTACAATGTCTAGTTTTTTTTTTTTTTTTGGTTTGGTTTTGTCTTTGTAACATGTCTTTTATATTTTCTATTTACTTACCTATGAATATGACCAGTATTATATACCTATTTCTGTAAGCAAGTTTACTAAGTTTACTAACATATATATATTTAAATAGTTTATCACTACTGATCAGGACTTGGTGTATTAATTAATATCCCATGTAATTTTACATGCTTTGTCCCTTTTCCAGTGTCCATTACTGAACTTGTCATCATTATAGCCTAGCTTTTAACTAAATCAGTTCAATTGTTGTTGAACAAAATATTCAATCTAATATTTGTTTTTGCTGACGTTTGTCACTCATGAAGCCCAGGGCTAACCCTTCTAGGAAAAAATCAGAGTATGTTGAGGGATGGTTAAAAGTTATATCACAAAATAAATTAGGATAATATAACACAAGGATTTATCCTAATGAACAAAGTCATGAATAGGTAATTATTTCAAATATATTTTTTTCTAAATTTTCTCATCAGTACATAGGACTCCAAATGTGGAAGAAAATGTTATTATTGTCAAATTTTAGTACTAGTGATTAAAATCATAAATGTTGAGGTTTGGTCTGTTGTTATGTGTTGTAATGCTAAATACTAATCCTGGTTGCCTCAGATACAGAAGCATCATCTCATACACAAAGTGATGCTATGTAACCTTTCTATTTAATTGAAAATTATTGGTTGAATAAGGATGCTTACAACCTATAGTGGGACAGATGAGAGAAAGCCAGAGTTTTAGTTCTAGGGTTGGGGGTTTAAAGTGCGCCAGTGAAAGAGGATAAGATGGAGAGAAGAGATGTCATGGGGTAGGTTAATCATAAAAACATGGCCATGAGTGCTGGTCTATTGGAGTTAAGAACCTCCCAGTTGGAAAATGGTAATTAGTAACTAAGGGTTATAGATATGACAATAGATGCTAATAGCTTAGAGGGTAGATATCTACCCGGATTTAGTGCGAATTAAGGCTTGTTATAAATATAAAATGTATATTTTTATCTGGGAACTGAATGAACAAAGGTGGGGTAGAAACCCCTGATGCATTTTAATTATTATTGCAACATATTGGCACCCAACATGGGTGTCATTTGTAAAAGTTAGGTACTGGTTCTTCTTCTCACCTCTATGCTCCCAGAAATATGACTCACACTCAAATACCTTGGTCATATAGCTAGACACTTTTATGACAAGAATCATAACTTAAGAGAATCCACTATTTTAACCTATATGCTGGCAGATTTCTTATTTTCAGGTACAATGTGTCAGTCTTCTTACACATTACCAGGCAAATATTCAGACTGGCTATATTCCCTCCCAGATGTCCCATCTTCTATTTCCTGCCTAAGCCATTGGCCATGAGATTTATTATTAACATCCATATAGAAATAGATATTTTGCCTATAATAACAAATGGCTGCTTATTATATAGAGAAAATGTAGAAGCTGCTTCTGGGGTGCACGCCATTTTTCATGGAAAGCTTGTATAAGCAGCAAGCAAACATATCCCTGGAGTTCAAAATCTTCCTTCAGCTCATTAATTGGCAAAAACTTATGCAAGGAGTTGAACAGAACTGATACTGTACATTTTTCCTGGTTGTCAAGAACTTTTTTTAAAAAGGTGGAGAGACAAGAAAATTGAAAATTTGTTTTGGAAGACATAAAAAGCTCCTGTCTCATAGAGATATGTTTTTATTCAGTGAAAAAAAAATATAGCCACAGAAAGACTAATTATGTGAAAAAAATCACTAAATTTTCCTTTTTTATCTGCGTATCTCTCTGTATCCCCTTCCTCCTCTCTCTTGCTTGCCTGCCCTGTGTGTGTGTGTGTGTGTGTGTGTGTGTGTTTTCAAGACTGAGATTCAAGTAGCTAGTCTAGCCTTAAACTCAGTATCAAACCCTGTATAACCAAGAATAGATTTAATTATGGATCCGGCTAGTTGTTCTTTCCTAAAGCTGAAAGTTTAAGTATGTGTCATCATTTATGGCTTTAAGCTAATGAAAATCAATACTATAAGAATTACTTCTACTTAACAACATATTTATGGTCATGAAGTATAATAAAATATGAAAGTTTCTGTCAGTGATCTCTCATACATGTAGTGTAGTAAGACTTCTTTCAAAACACAGACATTTTCATTAAACATTGTAATTATTTTATAAAGCTTATTTTGTAGATAAAGTTTGAATATCTGCAGTCTTATTTCAGTTTTTGATGTTTTGTGCATCTTCCAAACTAAAACTGAGAGAGAGGGTAGGGTAGAAAAGAAGAAGAAGAAGAAGAAGAAGAAGAAGAAGAAGAAGAAGAAGAAGAAGAGGAGGAGGAGGAGGAGGAGGAGGAGGAGGAGGAGGAAGAAGAAGAAGAAGAAGAAGAAGAAGAAGAGAAAGAAGAAATTCAGTCTTTTATTCTTTAAGTTCTTTTAATTTAGAGAACCTTGAATAATTCACCAGTGAATGAGACAGGCTTTGAGTGCTTCCAGGTTCTTGGCATCTTTACAAAATTTGAAATAAAGGCTCACACATATTTTCAAATGTAGCATGGCTTTATTTATAGTGAAGCCATGGGACAGATTAGAAAGTGATACATAGTCAAGATTGACCATGGAGGGTACAGAGATGGCTTAGAGATTAAGAGCACTTGCTATTCTTCTAGTATACACTTTCGTTCTTTGAATCCATATTAGAAGATTCCCAGACACATATAGCTGCTGTTCCAGGATCATCAATTTCCTCTTCTTGCTTCTGTGGGCATCTACAGACAAATGATATTTCCACACTAATCACACACACACACACACACACACACACACACACACACACAAACAAACACACACATACAATGAGTATAAATATTTTATGTCAAAACATTTAGTCCTAAAAAATGTCTCCATCAAATCTATTCCTGAATGGTTCATGGAACCCTGCAGAAGATGGGGTAGAAAGAGTGTAATATCCAGAGGATATGGAGTACATTAAGAAAACAAAGTCTTCTAAACACAGCAAAACCAAGGCACATAGGAACCAAGAGAATGTAAAAGCATACACAAGGTATACCTGTATCTATACACTCCTAGAACTGAAAGGAGTAGACATATAACTCCATATCTAACCCAGAAGTTATCTCCAATTTATAACCACTTGTAAATGAAAATTTTGTTTCCTCCAAGGAGTCTCACTGTGGAAACAAACTAATCTTTAATGTAGACTGCATGTCCAGCAGTATGTGGCCAATAAAATGAATTCAAAGGCACCTTTGGATATTCATTGTCTGAAACAATTGTTTCAGAGCTTTACTTTTAAAGTTTATTTTTAATTTTACATTAATTTATTTACTTATTAACACTACAAGTTTTGCATGCATATGCATGTATATATATATGTATATATGTGCTGTATATGCACACACATATGATTAGAATATATTATATACAAATATCTATTTTCAACAAAAAGAGAGAAAGATTTATTCTGAGTTTTCTGGAAATCGGTCTGGCGGTTCCTCAGAAAAAATGGACATAGTACTACC
Source organism: Mastomys coucha (assembly GCF_008632895.1). NCBI lineage: Eukaryota > Metazoa > Chordata > Mammalia > Rodentia > Muridae > Mastomys > Mastomys coucha. The sequence goes on from NW_022196905.1 coordinate 195,764,258, forward strand.
TGAGGACCCAGCTATACCATTCCTGGGCATATACCTAGAAGATGCTCCAACATATAATAAGAACACGTGCTCCACTATGTTCATAGTGGCCATATTTATAATAGCGAGAAGCTGGAAACAACCCAGATGTCCCTCAACAGAGGAATGGATACAAAAAATGTGGTACATTTACACATTGGAATATTATTCAGATATTAAAAACAATCACAGCATGAAATTCACAGACAAGTGGATAGAACTTGAAAATATCATCCTGAGTGAGGTAACTCAATCACAAAAGAACACACATGGTATATACTCACTGATAAGTAGATATTAGCCCAAAAATTCAGAATACCCAAGATTCAACTTACAGGTATGAAGCCTAAGAAGAAGGAAGACCAAAATGTGGATGCTACCATGCTTCTTAGAAGAGGAAACAAAAAATACATGGGAGGAGATACCGACACAAGTGTGGAGTAGAAGCTGAAGGAAAGGCCACCCAGAGACTGCCCCACCTGGAGAGCCACCCTATATACAGCCACCAAACCTGAATGCTATTGTGGATGCTAGAAAGTGCTTGCTGATGGGAGCCTAATATAGCTGTCTCCTGAAAGGCTCTGCTAGAGCCCGACAAGTAGAGAGCCAGATCCTTGCAACCAACCATTGGACTGAGCACGGGGGTTGGGGGGCAGCGGGGGAGGTTCCTGATGGAGAAGTTGGAGAAGGGACTAAAGGAGTTGAGGGGGTTTGCAGCCCCCGTGGTGGAGGGAGCAACAGTGTCAACAGGCCAGACACCCTAGAGCTTACAGGGACTGGACCACCAACCAAAGAATACACATAGAGGGACCCCCTAGGCTGGCCGCCTATGAGCTAGAGGATGGCCTTGTTGGACATCAGTGGGAAGAAAGGCCCTTGGGCCTGAGGGTATTCGATGCCCCAGTGTAGGGAAATACCAGGGAAGACAGGAGTGGGAGGTTGGGTGGGGAGCATCCTCATAGAGGCAGAGGGAAGGGTGATGGGATAGAGGGTTTCCAAAGGGGAGACTTAGAAAGGAGAAAACATTTGAAATGTAAATAAAGAAAATATCCAATTAAAAAAAATAACAATAAACAAAAAATAAAGAAATAATTGAGACTGGGCCATAGTACCTTGATATAGGGAGAGAGCCATGGAGATTTATTTTGAATTTGCTTGTGTGTGGGGGTGGGGGTGGGGGTGGGGGTGGGGTGTGTATGTATGTGTGACTTCTGGTTTTATCTTTCTATGAGATTCTTGAGTGTATGAACTCATGGATCTCTGCATGATTTTCTTGGGCTCGTTCACTTCTGTTTGTCTTGTTCTGTTCTGATTTGTTTTGTTTTGTTTTTGTTTTAATTTTATTACATTTGTTATTATCCTATAGGTGCTGCTTTGTTTTATAAAAACAGACACAGAAAATGTAGTGGTAGGATATTTGTGATCTGAAGATGGAGAAGAACTGGGAGAAGTAGAGAAAGGAGAAAATGTAATTAGAATATATTGCATGAAAATATTTTTTTTCAATTAAAAATACCATTAAGGAATAATTGACAGTGGATCACAGTAGTGAGAAAGGTATGTATGTGTAGCTTAATGCAGGTAGATTCCTAAAGAGGAATATTTTAAATATGCTATGCACATTGACAGGAAAACGTGTGTGAGTGTGTGTGTGTGTGTGTGTGTGTGTGTGTGTGTGCGTGTGTGTGTGTGTGTGTGTGTGTGTAGTACATGCAAGTAAAGAAGCTAAAAGCTAGATTACCAAGTGCATTAGTACAACATGAAAGATTTCATAACAACTAAATAGAACCATAGGTTACTAAACTATTCCACTCTTCCTCATGCTTGCTTATTTCAGTACTACATTAAAATTACTTTGTCCCTTCAAATTTTTCTTATCTGTAACTATTTTCCAGCTTTAATTTTTAATGTTTTGGGGACCACTGAGTTTAAGCCAGATAGAAAAATTTCTAGAAAATCCCTCAGTTTGACCTTATATATTCTCCACTACATACTTCAAATGGTGTTATCAAATTCAGGGAGGAACCATATAGGTAATTTTTATTTTCACCATAGGACTTCAAAGGTACATAAGACCACTGAAACATTATACACTTGGTTTCAGAGATTAGTTCAGTTTTCTCTCCTTCTTTCTGTTTGCATCTCTGCAGTCTTTCCAACAGTTCATGAGGAAAATGTAAAAGAAATGTTTCTTTTATTTCCTCAGATGACATGATGAGATGAGAGTCATATCCAAGCTCTGTGAATACATACATTTGGGCTGAGCCCAAAATGTTTTCTTCTCTGTTCTAAATATCTTTAGGCCTAGGTCTGGAAGCTTCTAGCCTCTGAACAATCTTCCAATTTCTGTCTGCTAATATACTTCTAGAATGTTTCAGCCTCTGAGACTTACTACTGAATAAGTTCACACTTTATGGCTTTTTATGATCTCTGGTTGGCTAGTTTAACTCAATTGTTTAGGTCCAAACTCTTCTCCAAGCTGATTGATTCAAACTTGCTTTGCTCAGCTTCTAACTGAATTGTTCTGCTTGGCATCTAACTCTGGCAACTTGTTTAAATTCTCTGGTTCCTTCTTTTCTCTGGTTTCTTCTGTCATTACCTACAACATATCGCTGTAAAACTATCTCAATAAAACTTCTTTGTCTTCTCTCTCTCTCTGCATTTCTCTTTCCTGTCTGTTTTCATGACAGTTGGGCATATCTTATTCTGACTCAATGTGAAATCTTTCTCTAATTTACCACTTTGTCTGCCACTCAGATATCATTTTCAAACATGGGTCCTTCCTTCTATAAACTAACCTTGCCTCCGCTGTTAGGGATTAAAGATGTGTTCTAAGGGTGTGTCTGTATTCCAGCTGAATCAAAGACCCACAAAGTCTTTACATATGATCCCTTGGCAAAAAGCAGCCTAGTTCCTGGATTAAAATTCCTCTACAGGAAAATATATTCTACATCCTTTAAAGAAGAGTCAACCAACATAAATATTCACACCTTTTATTTTTAAGAGAAAAGGGTCTTTTCTCCGAGATTAATTTATTTCTTCAGTCATTTATCCAAATCAGTATGTCTCTAGTATGTTGAATTTACACTTTGCCTCTTAAATTGTATTGACATTGGCAGAGTTAACTGCAGTATCCCTTTGGCACAGCACAATATTTTTTAAAAAGCATCCATTACATTATGAGATACCCTAGGCTTATTTTGGTATATTAGTCTATACTGCCCTGGGCTTTAATAATTTTTCTCTGAATTCCAATTTACTTTTGTTGTAGAATAGTATTAGGAACCAAGACTTGTGCCCAAGTTTGTATAACACATATGAATATTTGAACATGTATACTGCACACACACACACACACACACACACACACACACACACACACACACACACACATACTTGGCTTGTTTGTCCTGTTCTCTTTAAAATATGATCCATTTTACAGTTTTTTATGATTAATAATATTGGTGGACAAATGGACTTGATCTAGAATCAATGAAGAAACAAGCTTCTTTCTGGGCCTATTTGTACGGGAGTTTTGTTATTAGGTTAACTGAAATGTGAAGAGCTATGTACATGGTTCCTTAGAGTAGCAAGCCAGAAAAGAGGAATTCCAAATAAAATATGTTTTGTTTTGTTTTTCCTACTTTTCTGCACCTCTCACTATGACTTTTATTCACTATTTGCTTCTCCCACTGCCACTGCTGTTGTTATCTTTTAGTGACAGCAGAACTTGGGCTCTTTAGTTTTGAATAGTAGGTTTTTCTGTGTTTTTAGTTTTTGACTGTTCTAGTTACCATTATAATAATTTTTATCTCTGTTATTGCATATGTTAATAATTTTGTTCTTTCTGTTAATGAAGACTATTACTTTGCATGATGTACATTTGTTTTTTTCTGTCATGCATATATTGAAGAATTTTATTTTACTTCCAGAATATAAGATCTGTGAGTAAAGCTTCTATAACATTCACAAAATTTTATGCATATAGAGTTGTTCTATTATGTGATAAAACATATTTTAAAACACATTTAATTTTTATTTCTCCAATCAAAATCATGTCACTATTTTATATGATTACTTAAAATTTGTATATCTTATATTATAAGGTATATGTGTGACTCCTTGAACTTTACTCATTTGTTCTAAATTTCTGCTGCATTTTAATTCAGCCTGAATAGATTATATGTCCAAAATAGGCCACAACACTGAACCATTTATCCCATGAAGTTTTTTTCTCTCAAAATGCATTACCATAATAACCTACATAATAATTTTTATCATTTCCTTTATTTTTTGAGAATATAATTTCATTATTTACCTATAATATTTTCTCCCTCTTTGTTGATATTCCTCCTTGCTTTATTTGAAATTCACATATCTCCTTTTATATTTTACTTCCAGGAATGCTCTTCTGATGACTCAGTTCAGACTGATGGTAAAATCTTTGTGATTATCAGATTAGTAAGAATCACAGGTATAGGACCCTTAAATATGGGTATATCTCTTTAAGATCAATGACTCAGTACTGCTGCTTTTATAATCATTAGGATTAAAGCATTGTTGAACCTAAGAATCTTACTTGGGCTATACTTGTTTGAGAATATTCCTATCATATTATGAATGTACTTGAAGTTATTATGCAAGCAACAACTAAATCCAGCTAGATCTCACCTATCAAAAGCTCCCTGAGTTTGGTTATAAGGATTGCAACTTGTTTATGATTGATATAATAGTTAATATCCACATGTAACTGAATACACAACATATGTCTCTTTCTAAGTCTTGGATACCTCACTTGGGTAATGTTTTCAGGTCCATCAATTAATCTGCAAATTTCATGATATCACTTTTAATGGATGAGTAATATGCATCATTGTAAAAGTGTACCAAATATTCTTTTTTGATTCTTCTCTTGAGGGATATCTAGGTTGTTTCTAATTTACGACGACAATTTTGAATAATAAAAATGAACATGGATGAGCAAGTATCTCTGTGATGGAATGATATGTCTTTTGGGTATATGTCCCAGAGTGATATAGCTGGAACTTGAAGAAAATTAATCTCCATCTTGCTTGAGGAGCTGATTTCTACACTTGCAGTAGCAATGAATGACTGTTGCCCACATTTTCATTAACATGATGTTTTGATTGTTTATTGATCTTTGGCATTGTTATAGGTGTGTTATGGTTTGTATATGCTCTGCCCAGTGAGTAGCACTAGTAAAATGTGTGGCGCTGCTAGAGTAGGGGTGGCCTTCTTGAAGTAAGTGTGTCACTATGGGTGTGGTCTTTAAGACCCTCTTCCTAGCTGCCTGGGAGACAGTATTCTTCTAACAACCTTCAGATGAATATGTAGAACTCAGCTCCTCCTGTATCATGCCTGCCTAGATACTGCCATCTTCATCTCAGCCCTTGATGATAATGAAATGAACCTCTGAATCTGTAAGCCATCCCCAATTAAATGTTATCCTTAAAAAAGTTGCCTTGGCAATAGTGTGTATTCACAGCAGTAAAATCCTAAAACAAGGTATAAAATAAAATCTCAGATCCCTGATGACTAAGGGATATATTAAATGTTTCTCACCCATTTGAGATTTATGTATTTATGTATTTATGTATTTATTTATTTTGGAAATTCTCTGTTTAGATTTGTATCCAATTTTTTTTTTTTGTTTTTTGTTTTTGTTTTTATTTTTTGAGACAGGGTTTCTCTGTGTAGCCCTAGATGTCCTGGAACTCACTCTGTAGACCTTGAACTGGCCTTGATCTCAGAAATCCTCCTGCCTCTGCCTCCAAAGTGCTAGCATTAAAGGTGTGTGCCACCACTGCCTGGCTTAAAATGAATTCTTAATTCTAACACATTACATACCTTAAGATTCAATGCCTCATTAATAAGGATAGTTTTATTTTAGTTATTATTTATTTACATATTTACTTATTTATTTATTGGCAATTATGCTAGATAGCATATATATAGAGGTATATTTAGTAGAGGTCATTGAGGGGATTTTATTTCCCTTCATAAACTTCTTAAATATCTCTTATTAGTTTTTTCAAAAAGTTTCAAACAATTTGTCAGTGGCTAAGATATTTGCTGATAGATTTTTTGTTATCATTTTGGAAAAACTTATTATGTAAAACCCTCTTATATTTCTTGGGTGCTGAAATTTCTTGATTATGTGTTTACAGTGTGGGAATATTTTACAGCTACTGACTGTGACTTCTTTCTCAAATGGTGTGTTAACATCATTCTAGTTGAAAATACCAAAAATCATAAACTATTTGACCATACTACTAAATTATTTTTCAATTAAATCTACTTAACTTAGGCATACTAATATTTACTTCTATACTCATGAATGCCGAGTGTCTTTATCTTTGTGTTAAATAGTCATGTCAAAAGTGAAAATAAAATAGCTTAAAATCAGGCTAGAAAGATGGACTGAGAGCTAATAAATACATAGTGTTTCAGCAGAGGACCCAATCCGGGTCCAATCAACCCATCCCCATAAGGCCTGATTCCTTCTTCTGGCCTCAACCATCACTGCACTTCTGTGAACATCACTTGTCTTAGAATTTCTTTTACTATGAGAGGATTCCATGACCATGACAACTCCTATGAAGGAAAGCATTTGTTTAGGGCTGGATTATAGGTTGAGAGTTTTAATCATCATGGTGGAAAGCTTGGCACCATGCAGGTAGACATGGTGCTAGAGAAGTAGCTGAGAGTTCTGGATCTGGATCTGTAGGCAGCAAGAAAAGAGAGGTGATAATGACTTGAGTATTTGATATCTCAAAGCCCATCCCCAGTGACACACTTTCTCTGATCTTCTTTAACAAGAATACACCTCCTAATTGTGATACTTCCTATGTCAAAGCATCCATTCATATATACTATTTAGTTTTCTATATATGTTTTATAAATGAGTCTTTTATTTGCCTGATATAATTTTTATTGAGGAAGCTTACAGGTGAATAAGCTCATCCTTTTCACTATTTTCTGAATTCTGGCTGGCTGATTCATTTTAGCTGTTCTGGCACAAATTATACTCTAAACTGTCTGAATTGATCTGGTTACTCTTAGCTTCCCACTGAATTGCCTTACTTGGATTTAAACTAACTTTGACAATTTGTTCTAACCTTCTGGGCCCTTTTTAATTCTCTGGCTTCAACTGCCTTTCCTGACCTGCACTGAACTGCATGAACTCAAGAACAAACTCAACTCTACTGCACTGCACTCACTGCACTGACTCCCAACAGACTCAACTCCAAACTCACTGAGGAACTCACTAAACAGAATTAATAAACTGTCTTTCACTGCACTACTCTGGAATAGCTTTTCTTCTGACAGTTGGGTGTATCCTACATCTTACTAATTCTGTCAAATCTTCCTCTGATTCATCACTTTGTCTGCCCTTCAATTACACTTTATTGGAATTAAAATTGTTTACTAAAGGTTTCCAGCTACAGGTATTTAAAGTGTATACTAAGGGCATGTTTGCATTCCAACTTGATCACACAGCCTAGGTGTTTGGGTGTGATCAGAGCAGCCATGTTGTTGCATTAAAATTCCTTTAAATCTTTTTTCTTTTGAGACAGAAGCTGATAAATTTTCCAGACACACATAGTGCCTCAGAAATATCCATTACATCCCACTTGGGAGAATTTTGACATTCTCTTCTTGAGTTCTAAGGTACCAGGAACACACATAGTACACATACACTCATGCAGACAACGCTATCAGACACATAAAAATAAATATTTTTATTACATTTTGGGTTGTTTGAGACAAGATTTGTCTGTGCAGCTCTGGCCCTGGAATTCTCCTTGTAGACCAGAACATCTCCAAGTTCAGAGATCCACCTGTCTATGCTAAACAGTGCTTAAATAAATCCATTTTAAGAAAACAAAAACACTCCTTTTATACAGTTAGAAATACATTTCAATCATAGTAGGTCAGCAATTTTATGTTTCTGTATTTTGCAATGAAATTATTCTGTATTTGATATTTGACAGCCTGCAGGATCTAACTCATAGCTTTATTCAATATATTTCTTAGGTAATAGTCTCAAGCAATGATTGTACATTCTGGGATTATTATAGACTTGTTTGGATATCAGCATGTTATCAACATTAACTCTGAAAAAAAAACTTCAGTGGATTTCTTTACTGTTACTTCGTGAATATAAATATTCATATTTTATAACATATCCTTTCTTGAGTCTCTGCAAACATTATGTTAAATACTTAGCTTCTTTGTGATCTTTTCCTGTGTTATGAGAAGCATGCCTAACAGCTAACTGATACACATTCACTGTAACTGATCAATCTACTCTTAGTACACAACTGAGACTTTTGTTTACTCACATTTTTTCATTTTGTATGATTTTTCTAACATCTCTATGTTCTGTCTACCACCTCCAACATGAGACCTCATCAATATATCCTTTTATTGTTTAGGTCATATATAGTGGCCACTGGCCAGCTAGATTTATGTCCACATGACACAAACTGTCATCTGAGAGGAAAAAACCTCAATTGGGAAAATGCCTACATAAGATCAGGCTGTAGAACATTTTCTTAGTGATTGATAGGGGAAGTTCTAGGCTGGTGGTCCTGGGTTCTATAAGAAAGAAGAGTGGGCAAACTATGTGGAGGAATCCAAGAATCCAAGCATCCCTCCATGGCCTGTGCATCATCTCCTGGCTCCAGGTTCCTACTCTGCTTGAGTTTCTCTCCTGCCTTTCTTTTGTGGTAGACTAAAATATGGAAGTATAAGACAAATAAACCTTTTCCTTCTCAACTTGTTTTTTGGTCATAGTGTTTGATTGCAGCTATAGAAACCCAAACTAAGACAAATCATACTCCTATACAAGATAATTCACACTAAATGTCTCACTACTTTCTCCAACTGTTTGACTTTCTGTTTTATAGAAAAAAATGTATCTGTTCTAATCTACAAATATTTAAATTAAAAATGTGTGCTGTGTGCTTGTGTGTGATTGTCCATGCTAGAATATACAGATGCAAAAGACTGTCTTCATAATACGTTTTCTCAATTGTTTCTCCTCATCATGTTTGGGACAGAATCTCCTACTCTACTTGGAGTTACTATTATGACTGGGTTGGATTGACTGTGGTGCAGGGCTTTTAAGAGTTATAGGCTGGAAACCTACAGGCCTCTCTGTTCTAGGAGGCCAGTAGCCTAACTGGGGATGTTCATCTCTTTCTCCTCTCTAAATCTAATCATCCAACCTCACCTTTAACTGTAGCAGACCACAGCCCTCCTCCCTGCCCCCTGTCTTTATGCATCACCACTGGATCAAAGAAATCTTCTACAACCTTCATGTTGTTCTCTCAGCCCCAAAATCCAGCAGGCATTCCCTGGGTACCCACCAGCCATGCCTGCAAAGGAAGCAAGGAGGCCAACAAAGAAATTATGTGAGCTCCAGATCTTTACTCTCCCTCCTTCCCTCCATATACAATTCCCCAGTGTCATCTTCAGCTCTTTGTGGAAGATATACTGTTGTGGCTGATCCTCTTCAATACCCACAAAACAGAGACTATACAGATCCTGGTTGGATCCCAGCTTTATTCCTTCCAGTGGATCCCCTGAACTCCCATTCATAGTCTATCCCCTTTCCTAAGTAATAGCCTCAAAAACCTAGGAACATATATTCTTAGGAATCCCCAGTAGCCACATCCAACAAGAGCCCAGAATAATTACCTTTCATCTAAAGTCTTCCCAAACCCAGGTGCCTAGACAACAATGTAAAAATAAAATCAATAGCAGCAAGGACAATTGGTCAACTAGTGCTCAGAAATCCTACCACATTCAGCCCTGCATATTGCAACATGGATCAACTCCAAGACAAAAAATAACCAAAACAAAAACAAAAAAACATTAAAATAGAGGGTATGATAAAAAGTCTTTAAAGAGGAAATGGATAAATCATTTAGATAAATCTGTGAAAACATAAACAGTGGAAGGAAATAAGTAAAACAGATTAGAGAGATGGGAGACAGAATCTCAGGCATTGAAAACACAACAGAAGAAATGGATATGTTGGCCAGGAAAATATTAAATCTAAAAAAATTCTGGTGCAAAACATCTAGAAAAATCTAGGATATTGTGAAAAGTTTAAATCTCTGAATAATAGAAATAGAATAATATAAAGAAACCCAGTCCAAAGAAATAGAAAAGATCTTGAGTAATATCATAGAAAAAATTTTTTTTGTTAACTTAAAGAAAGAGATACCTTTCAAGATAGCCGAAGCATACAATATACCAAGTAGATGGAACTAGATAAAAAAAAAATTACCCTCAGCAAATGGTAGTCAAAACAACGAATGTAGAGAACAAAGGAAGATTATTAAAAGCTTCAAGGGAAAAGACCAGGGTTGTCGTTGTAGTGTTTGTAAATTGAATGGCTCATGGGAGAGGTAATAGAAGGGCAATTTCTATTAATCTATACATGTGGACTTTTTAGAATAACACCTGAGTTCTCTATAGGTAATCTAACAGCCAGAAGGATTTGGGCAGATGCTGTACAATCTCTAAGAGACCACAGGTGCTAACCCAGACTATGATACTCAACAAACACTTTCAATCACCATAGATTGATAAAATAATAGTTCATGATAAAACCAACTTTAAGTAAAATTTATCTACAAATCCAGCTTTATAGAAGGCAGAAGAAGAAAAACTACAACCTAAGAAGGTAACTGTGTTAGTTAGGGTATTAATGCTGTGAATAGACACCATGATGAAGGTAACTCTTTTTTTTTATTAGATATTTTCTTTATTTACATTTCAAATGATATCTCCTTTCCTGGTTTCCTATCTGAAAGAAACCCCTATTCTCTCTCCCTCCCCCTGCGCACCAACCCACCTTTCCCGCTTCCTGGCCCTGGCATTCCCCTACACTGGGGCATAGAGCTTTCACAGGATCAAGGACCTCTCCTCCCACTGATGACCAACTAGGCCATCATATGCAGCTGGAGCCATGAGTCCCACCATGTGTACTCTTTGGTTGGTGGTATTCCTGCTAAAGGACTATGGTCCTTTGGATATAGTAATTCTTGGGTCAATCGAATGGAGATTATTGTTACTCATAGTAGATACTTAAGAATGCTGGCCAAATCAGGACTCATAAGCCCAAGGAAATAGAAATAGCAAATCGAAAGTTCCCTAACAAGGTTCAAGAGAAATGGCTAAGAGGTTAAGAGCACTGGCTATTCTCCTCAAGAATCTGAGTATGGTTCTCAGCACCAACATGGCAGTTCATAATACTCTGTAACTCCAGCCCCAGTGTAACCAATGCCTTATTCTGGCCCCAAGGCAGCAGGAATATGCCATGGTCTGTAGACATAGATGCAGGCAAAATATCCATATATATAAAATAAAGATTTCTTAAAATCTAGCCCCATAGAATGAACAACAATATTAACTGACCAGTATACACAGAGTTCCCAGGTACTAAACCTTTTCATTTCTGATTTTGTTTATTTGGATACTGTACGTATCTTGGTTAGTTTGGCTAAAGGTTTGCTTAGCTTGTTGAATTCCTCAAAGAAGGGACTCTGGGCTTCCTTGATTCATTGCATTGTTTTGTTTCTAACTGACTGATTTCAGCCCTGATTTTATGTCCTGTTCTCTACTCCCCTTTGGTGTACTTGCTTCTTCTAATTCTTCTTCTAATTCCTCTTCTTCCAGTTCCTCCTCCTCTTCCCCCCCCCTCCTCCTCCTCCTCTTCCTCTTTTTCTTCTCTTCTAGAGATTTGTTTTACTTTTAAAGTTTTGGTATGAGTACTTTTTAATTTTTTTATAGAGATACCTAGTTCTATGAGCATTCTTAACACTGCTTTCATTGTGTCCCATAAATTTGGGTATGTTGTGCCTGCATTTTCATTGAATTCTAGAAAGTCTTTAATTTCTTTAATTATTTCTTCCCTGACCCAGAAATCATCAAATAGATAATTGTTCAATTTCCATAAGTGTGGAGACTTTCTAGTGTTTCTGTTATTAAAGTTTAGTTTTAATCCATGCTGGTCTGATAAGATACAAAGTTTTATTTCAATTTTCTCGTATATCTTGGGGCTTGCTTTGTTACTGACTATATGGTAAATTCTGGAGAAGAATCCCTTACATGCTGAGAAGGAGGTATGTTCTTTTGAGTGATATATTCTATAGATGCCTGTTAGGTACGTTTGATTCATAGTGTCTGTTAATTTCATACTTTCTCTGTTAATTTCTAGTTTGGATAACCTGTCCATGGGTGAGAGTAGAATGTTAGTCTCCCACTAATAATGTATGGGTTTCTATGTGTGAATTAAGATTTAGAAATATTTCTTTTTCAAATATGGGTCCCCATGTGTTTGGGGCAGAGATGTTCAAAATTAAGATATTATCTTGGTAGAGTTTTCCTTTGTTGAGTATGAGTATGAAGTTTCCTTCCCTGTCTCTTAATTTTGGTTCAACATCTACTTTACTAGCTATTAGAATGGCTGGCTACTCCAGCTTGCTTCTTTGGTTTGTTTGTTTAGAAAACTTTTTTTCCAGCCCTTTACTCTTAGGTTATCTACCTTCATTGCTAAGGTGTGCTGATGTATGCAGCAGAAAGATGGATGCTATTTTAGCATTCACTAGATTAGCTTGTTTCTTTTTATTATATATTAATTATATATTATTATTAAGTCCATTGGTGTTGAGAAATATTAATGACCAGTGATTGTTATTCTATTTTGATGTTGGTGATACTAATGTGTGTGTGTGTGTGTGTGTGTGTGTGTGTGTGTGTGTGTGTGTGCTTCCTCTTTTTATTCTGGTACAGTGCTACTTATTTCCTGTGTTTTCTTGGATTTAGTTTTCCTCATTGAGTTGGAGTTTTCTTGTAGTATTTTTTGTGGATTGATATTGCTTGATTTTGGATTTGCCTTGAAATATCTAGTTTTCTCTGACAATGATGATTGAGAGTTTTGTTAGGTATTGTAGTCTAGGTTGGTATCTGTGAATCTTTTAGAGATTTCAAGATATCTGTCTAGGTTCTTCTAGCTTTGGGAATCTCTATCAAGAAGTTGGGTGTAATTCTGATAGGTCTGCTTTGTATGCAGGCAATGCCCTTGTTCTGTTGCTGAATTTAATATTCTCTTTGTTTATACATTTTATGTTTTGATTAGTAAGTGACAGGATAATTTTCTTTTCTGGTAGGGTCTAACTGGTGTTATCTAAGCTTCTTATATATTTATAGGCATCCTTTTTTTTAGATTGTGCCAAAGGATTCAACAACAGGGGAAGATAGGTGGAGAAAGGGCTCATGTGCCATTTCTTTTGTTCTTTTCATTTTTTAACAATTTCGGTATATATGTATATATACATATATATGTATATATATATATAATTTCATTTTATTTATTATTCTTTAGAAGCCTTTTTGTTTCCTATTGAAAGACAGGAAGAGAGTGAATCTGATGGGAGATAAGGTTTGAAGGACCCAGAAGCAGGAGAGAGAAGGAAACCATAATCAGGATATATTATATGAGAAAATAAATTATTTTTCTTCTTTTTCTTCTTGTTCTTGTTCTTCTTGTTGTTCATTCTCCCCATCTCATTCTCTCCCCTGTTTTTTATTCCTCTTCCTCCTCCTTCTCCTCCTGCTCCTTGTTCTTCTTTGTCTTCTTGTTTGGCTTTTTTTGAGACAGGGTTACTCTGTGTAATAGAGCCATGGCTTCCCTGGAAAAAAATCTTTGTAAACTAGGCTTATCTTGATTTCACAGAGAACAGCCCGTGTCTGCCTCCTGAATGCCAGGACTATAGGTGTGTACCACCATGCCTTGCAAAAAAAATATTTTTTATAAAACAGAAAAAATAAAAAAAGAAGATGCACAGTTTGTAAAAGTACTAAACGAAGCAAAAAATACTGATATGACCTTTCGTAGTTTATGTACGTGATCCAAAACCTCAAAATGTTGGACTCTCACAGCTATCAAAGATCAACTTCAGACAATGTATCAGAATATATTGCTTCATACCAATGAAGATGAATGATCTGAGTATGCAGAGGAATGCTATTTTATTAAGAGTTATTACAGAAAAGTAGGATCTTCAATAAAATGGAGAAAAACCTAAGGCAATGTCTATTAAGATTGGCTAATTCTCTGAGATATTATTTCCTGAGTTCATAGAAACCCCACCAACCAGGAAGAGGATTGTGCACAGTTGAAGCCATGCCTTTGCAGTTAGTTATGGTTGAAACTCCACTCTGTCACTAGGCGGTGGTAGCATATGCCTTTAATCCCAGCACTTGGGAGGCAGAGGCAGGCAGATTTCTGAGTTCAAGGCCAGCCTGGTCTACAGAGTGAGTTCCAGGACAGCCAGAGTTACACAGAGAAACTCTGCCTTGAAAAACAAAACAAAACCAACCAAACAAACAAAAAAACAAATCTCCACTCTGTCAACCTCTGCGTTTTGTTAGATACTGATCTTGAATACCTGCTGTTGTTAATTACAGACTGGTGTTGCATCTAACCATACAGGACTCGCATATTGTCATTTACAGTAATATCTCTTTGTTCTACTTACACAAGCTTGTAGCTTTTCCATGGCAGAACATTAACTGCATGACCACAACTATGATGCATCACCATGTGTTCTTCATTCCTTCATATTTAGCTCTTTGTTTTGGGTTGTCTAGGGGGATTTTCTAGGTTTCTAGGCCTCTGTTTCAAAGACAACTTTAAGGTCTAATCTACAATTAGTACCATAAAAAAACAAGAATATATGAAAAGAAAAGTATGTCTTATACATGTTCCTTGGAAGCTTTGGGGGCTTTAGGTGAAAGGCAGCTAGCCTGGTACCATTAGCACAGCTGTGGTGGTTTGAATAGGTATGGCCCCCATAGAGTCATGCGTATAAATGCTTAGCCCACAGGAAGTCACACTGTTTGGAGATGTGGCCTTGTTGGAGTAGGTGTGTTACTGTGGAGGAGAGATTTGAGGTTCTCTGTGCTTAAGCTTCATCCAGTATTGGCACAGTCTTCTCCGGGCTGCCTTTGGATCAAGATGTAAAACTCTCTGCTCCTTCTTTTCCTGGACACTGCAATGATTCCAAACATGAAGATATGGACTGAACCTCTGAAACTGTAAACCAATCCCAATTAAATGTTATCTTTTATAAGAGTAGCCTTGGTCATAGTGTCTGTTCACAGCAATCGGAACACTAATTAAGAAACGTGTCCATCTTTCATCTTTCTTAAACTCTTACTCATCATTTTTGTGCTCTAGACTTTTCTCCATTGTGATGAACATAATCAAAAAATGCCTTTCAAGGCATATTGTAACAGTTTAGTCAGGAAACCCAGTACACTCAAGGTTTTACCTCATAAACCCAAACCCAGTGATCTCACTTGCTCAAGACAACCAGATACACAGCAGTGTACACAGAAAAATCCAAGATGCCTACTTGACAGTATATAAGCAGAGACCAAGAACAAGTTATCACTCTTTATCCCTTCATTACTGCCAGTATTGCACAGTCTTCTCTGGGCTGCCTTTGGATCAAGATGTAAAACTCTCTGCTCCTTCTCTTCCTGGACACTGCAATGATTCCAAATCCAATGAAGATATGGACTGAACCTCTGATACTGTAATCCAATCCAATTACTGAGAAAGACTACTTTGATCTACTCTGTGGCTGGAGAGTCTCTCCTGTGATTCAACTAGAGACTACCATGACAGTCTGGACCTAACCTACAGCTAGAATATGTTCCACGGGTGAGCAGCCTTGGAGTGATAGCTTAGGACATGGAGTGTGAACTTTCTGTGATATCTCTTAGTATATTAAAATATAATTTGGTTATGCCAACCATGTATATCTACCTTCTTTCTCCTAACAACTGACAAACTTAATCTTTCTTTCAACCCTACCTGTGTTCTCACTGTATCATATGACTATCTTATAGCTTTCAGCATGGATTTTTTTTTCCTTACTCATCTATAGAGAACAGCATCCTCAATCACCTGCAAGACTATAACATCCAATTGCCTCTATATCCTAGTTCTGGGGTTACAAACACTGTGTTACTGTGATTGTGCAACAAGTACTTTACACTCTGAGTCAGCTCTCCATGTTCTGTCTTATCATTGTTATCTACTCAAGTCTCTAAAGTCTTTGGAGGCATTTTCATCACCATATTTACTCTATAGAATAAAACAATAAATGAACCAAATTAGGAATAAAAATTGTATAAAGCATGTAAGTTTGGACCTAGATGAAATATCTTAAAGAGTAGACATTGAGCTTGCATAGAGATCACTTCATAGCCTTTTTTGGAGTGTTTACAAAGGAACATCTGACTTCCCATAGAAAAGTGACATCAAAGTGTGAATGGAATGAAATCAACATTCCTCTAGGTGATGCTGAAGACTTTCTAGAATTCCATGAAAATGAGGGCACAGCAAACCAAAACTTATGGGACACTATGAAAGCAGTGCTAAGAGGATAGTTCATCACACTAATGCCCTCATAAAAAAATTGGAAAGTTATCATAACAATGACACAAAAACACATCTGAGAGTGTTCTGACACAACCAGGATCACAAGAAGGACAGGCTTCAGTCAGCTATAGTGAGGGCAGATAACACTAAAGATAATCAGATGGCTGGAGGCAATCATAAGAACATAAGCAACAGAAACCAAGGTTACTTGACATCATCAGAACCCAATTCTCCCACCATAGCAAGTCCTGGATACACCATCACACTGAAAAAGCAAGATTCAGACCTAAAATCATTTCTCGTGATGGTGAAAGAGGACTTTAAGAAGGACATCAATAACTCACTTAAAGAAATACTGGAGAACACAGGTAAACAGCTAGAAAGGAAACAAAAATCCTTTAGAGAATTACAAGAAAACACAATCAAACAGGCAAAGGAAATGAACAAAACCATCCAAGATCTAAAAATGTAAATAGAAACAATAAAGAAATCACAAAGGGAGAC